>NC_137889.1:26784795-27247035 GCF_963455335.1 Martes martes | reverse complement strand
TCATGATAAGTGTACTCTTAAAACTCTTCACCTACATCACCCATTCCCCCATCCACCTCCCCTCTGGTAACCATCAGTTTGTTTTCTATACTTAAGAATCTGTTTCTTGGTTTGTCTCTTTTTTTTCCTCTTTTCTCCTTTGTTTTGTTTTTTAAATTCCACATATGAGTGAAATCATAGAGTTTGTTTTCTCTAACTGACTTATTTCACTTAACATTATGCTATCTAGCTACATCCATGTTGTTGCAAATGGCAAGCTTTCATATTTATGGCCAAGTAATATTTCATTCTATATGTAAACCACATCTTCTTTACCATCAGTGGACACTTGGTTGCTTCCATAATTTGGCTTTTGTAAATAATGTTATATTAAGCAGGGTGGTGCATATATCTTTTTGAATTAGTGTTTTCATATCCTTTGGGTAAACACCCAGGAGTGGAATTACTGGATCATATGTAATTCTCTTTTAATTTTTTGAGGAAACTCCAGACTATTTTCTATAATGGCTGCATCTGTTGCATTCCCACCAATAGTACATGAAGGGTCTTTTTGCCCTACATCCTTGCCAACACCTGTTGTTCCATGCGTTTTTAATTTTAGCCATTCTTGACAGATCTGAGGTTATAACTCATGAAGGTTTTGATTTGTATTTCCCTGATGATTAGGGCATTCAGCATCTTTTCATGTGTCTTTTGGCCATCTGGATGTCTTCTTTGGAGAAATGTCTGTTCATGTCTTTTAATTGGATTATTTGTGTTTTCTGGCCTTGAGTTGTAGTTCTTTATATATTTTGAATACTAACCTTTACTATGTAATATGTCATTTGCAAATATCTACTCAGTAGGTTTCCTTTTAGTTTGTTGATTGTTTCACTTGCTGTGCAGAAGCTTTTTATTTTGATGTGGTCCCAGTGGTTTATTTTTGCTTTTGTTTCTCTAGCCTTAAGGGATGTAGTTAGAAAAATGTTGCTACAACTGATGCCAGAGAAATTACTGCCTGTGCTCTCTTCCAGAATTTATATGATTTCAGGTCATACATCTAGGTCTTTCATTTTGAGTTTGATTTTGTGTATGGTATAGGAAAGTGGTACAGTTTCTTTCTTTTGCATGTAACTGTCCAGTTTTCCCAACACCATTTGTTGAAGAGACATCTTTTTCTGATTGCATATTCTTGTCTCCTTTGAAGATTAATTGAACATATAATCATGGGTTTATTTCTGAGCTTTCCATTCTGTTCTCTTGATCTGTGTGTCTATTTTCATGCCAAAACCATACTATTTTGATTACTACATCTTTGTAGTTTATCTTCATATCTGGGATTGTGATGCCTCCAGTTTTGTTGTTCTTCAACATTGCTTTGGCTATTCAGAATTTTCTGTGGTTCTATACAAGTTTTAGTAGTATTTGTTCTAGTTGTGGGAAAAATGCTGTTGGTATCTTGATAGGGATTGCATTAAATCTGTGTATTGTTTTGGGTAGTATGGACATCTAAATTTTTTTTTATTTTTTATTAACATATAATGTATTATTAGCCCCAGGGGTACAGGTCTGTGAATCGCCAGGTTTACACACTTCACAGCACTCACAAGAGCACATACCTTCCCCAGTGTCCATAACCCACCCACCCTCTCCCTACCCCTCTCCCCCTGGCAACCCTCAGTTTGTTTTGTGAGATTAAGAGTCTCTTATGGTTTGTCTCCCTCCCAATCCCATCTTCTTTCATTTTTTCCTTCCCTACTCCCCAAACTCCCCACTTTGCCTCTCAACTTCCTCATATCAGGGAGATCATATTAGTATGGCTATTTTAACAGTATTTGTTTTCCCAATCCATGAGCATGGAATATCTTTCCATTTGTTTGTGACATCTTCAGTTTGTTTCATAAGTGTTTTCAGAGTACAGGTCTTTCACTTCCTTGATTAAGTTTATTCCTAAGCATTTTATTGTTTTGGGTACAATTATAAATGGTACAGTTTGCTTAATTTCTCTTCCTGCTACTTCATTATTAATGTATAGAAATGCAGTAGATTCCTGTATATTGATTTTATATCCTGTGACTTTACTGAATTAACTTATCAGTTTTGGGTTTTTGGTGGAGTCTTTGGGGTTTTCTATCTATAATATGTCATCTTTAAATAGTGAAAGTTTTACTTCTTCTTAACCACTTTGGTTGCCTCCCCCCCCTCCCCAATGCTTTGGCTTGGACTTTTAGTACAATGTTGAATAAAAGTGATAAGAATGAGCATGCTTGTCTTTTTCCTAATCTTTGGGGGAAAGCTCTCATGTTTTCACCATTGAGTATGATGTTGTTGTGGCTTTTTCATATATAACTTTTATTATGTTGAGGTATGTTCTCTGAACCTAGTTGGTTGAGGGTTTTTTATCATGAGTGGATATTGTACTTTGTGAAATGCTTTTTTTCTATCTATTGAAATAATCATATGGTTCATATCCTTTTTCTTATTTATGTGATGTATTGATTTGAGGTTACCATTAACTTTATATATAATGTCTTATGCATATATCACTCTATATTAAGTTTGAACACATTGTAAAATCACTAAATTTTAACTCCTTTCCTCCCTACCCTCATTTTAGGTATATGGTATCATACTCTTTCTCCCTTTATTTAGAGACTCTCTTTACTGATTTCTATATTAAAATAAACTTAATTTTACTGCTTTTGTGCTTCCTGATTTTCTTACTCCTACTTGTGTCAGGAGTAAGTCACAGGAACAAACAGAGTCCCCTTTGACATTTCTTTAAGGCTGGGTATAGTGGTGATGCATTCCTTTAAATTTTGTCTGGGAAATGCTTTATCTTTCTTCCTATTCTGAATGATAGCCTTTCAGGATAGAGTATTCTTGGTTTCAGATTTTTTTTTTCCAGCATTTTGAATATTATGCCACTCCTTTTTGGCCTGTTGAGTTTCTGCTGAAAAATCAGCTAATAGTTTTATGAGGTTTCTCTTTTATATAACTGTTTTCTTTTCTCTTGCTGCATTTAAAATTCTCTCTTTATCACAGTTTTTTGCCATTTTAATTACTGTGTATCTTGGTGTAGTCCTCTTTGGGTTGATTTTATTGGGGGACTCTCTGTTGCTCTTGGATCTGGATTTCTATTTCCTTCCCCAGATTTGGGAAGTTTTCAGTTATCATCTTTTCAAATAAAATTTCAGGTCCCTTTTTCTCTTTTTTCCTTCTTGGGTCGCTATAATTTGACTGTTGTTACCCTTGATGGTGTCACTGAGTTCACTTAATGTACTTTTTTTTTTTTTTCTATTTCATTATTTTTCCTCTCCCTTCCAACTTCTTTCTATTACTCTGTCCTCCAGGTCACTCAACCATTCTGCTTCTTCAAGTCTATTTACTCCATGTAGGGTATTTTTAAATTTCAGGTACTATTGAGTTACTCATCTCTGATTGGTTCTTTTTATGTTCTCTGTGTTCACAATGTGCTGGTTCCCTCTGGTGTCCCTGTGTCTAGGCTGGGAGTAGGGGAGGGAAATGATGCTTGCCACCTCCTTTGTTCCTGGCGACGTCTCCCTAAGATCGATGCCCCTCTAACACATGCTCTGAGATGAGTAAACAAATCTCCCTCAGGCATATCCAGGAGTTTTTCAAACAGCTGATTCTAACTGTGTCTTGTGTTTTGGTAGGGCTGTTTGTTATGTTGTCTCTTTAAGGGCAGGGACTCAGTTTCCTTTCTCCTTCAGGCTCTCCCAGAGCCAAGCCCACTGATTTTTAAAGTTCCACGTGTTAAGCCCTACTGATGGTAAGAACTGGGAAGACAGGGGCGCCTGGGTGGCTCAGCGGGTTAAGCCTCTGCCTTCGGCTCAGGTCATGATCCCAGGGTCCTGGGATCAAGTCCCACATCGGGTTCTCTGCTCCATGGGGAGCCTGCTTCCTCCTCTCTCTCTCTGCCTGCCTCTCTGCCTACTTGTGACCTCTGTCTGTCAGATAAATAAATAAAATCTTAAAAAAAAAACAAAACCCTGGGAAGACAGGATTCTCTGGTTTTCAAAGATAAATGTTGTGGGGGTTTCTTCTTCCCAGCATGGGTCCCCAATGCCTGGGTGCCTGGGGTGGGGTCTGCTGCTCTCCCTTCTCCCTTCCCACAGTGTTCCTTCCTCCCATGGACACTCCTGTGGGTCCATTTGGCTCCTGACCACATCTCTGCCCTTTCTACCCTCCTTGATGTGGCCACCTCTCTACGGTTAACTGTGGAGAGTCTGCTCTGCCAGACTTCAGGTCATTTTCTGTGTTATTTTCACCGATTTGGGTGTTATCCACGTATACCCATAGGTCAAAGGGAATTTAGGTGATTCTCCTACTCTGTTAATTTTCCCAAAAGTCCTTTGGAATTGAAAAAAAAAAAGTAGCCAAGATTTCCTCTTTAATGTCTCTGTTCTCTTTTTGGAATTCTTGTTATTCAGATGATATAACTCCTGAACTGATCCTTTAATTTTTTATATCCCTTCCTTTTCTCATTTATTATTCTTTCTATTCTATGTGACATTTCATCAGTTTTAATATCTATTGTTTTCATTTATACCTTAACATTTTTAAGTTCTAAGATTTTTTTTTTTTGTTATGAAGTTCCCATCTTTTTGCTGCACTCTTCTCAGCTGATGCATGTAACAGTTTTCCTTATCATTTTGAAGATATAACTAAGTTAATATTTTAGATTTTATTTTTCTTCATAATTTCTATTTTTTCTAAGTTGCTTTATATTTATTTCCTTTGTTTTTGTCTTTTTCTTTCCTGCTGGCAGCCTTCTTCAGATGTCATGAATTTTCTGATCATACATGGGTGAAGGACCAAACATAACAACTTAATTTATCATTGAAACTGCAGGGTGACCAAGCTAGAAATGTTTTCTGGGAAACTCTAGTGTTGGAAATAATCAGAGTGGCATTTTCCTCTTGGACTAGGCCTGCTTCTTAGAGAAGATTCTTCCCATCTTCTACCTGCAAATAAAGTATGGAAACTGAGTGGGGAAAGAAGCATTGGGGGGATTAGCATTCAGTGTGTATGTAATCAGTCATTTGCTTTTCAATTTTTTTATGCCTCAGCTGTGCCTTCTGTTTTTCAAGACAGTGGCTCCCCATTTTACTCTCATTATTTTGCCTTTTATAGTAGTGAAGAGGGTAACTTGTCCAGTGGTGCCAAGTAGGGAAAGGGAGCTAGGCTTCTCAGTAAAAAGCTTTAAGAAATTTCTTCAGTATATTAGTTTATTACTCTTCACTCCTACTGCAGAGGTACCTCGTGCCACCTATTTCTGAATCTCTTAAAAATTCCATGGTTTATTAGTACTTTTAAAATTCTGTGGTTTAATATTAATGTTTAGCTTTAGCTTTCTGCTGGTTTAGAATTTGAATTTCTTAGGCTTCCTAAGTTGACTATCACTTATCTATGTCCATTTCTCACCTACCAAAATATGTGTTATTTTCTCTTCTCTTGCTCTTTCCTTGTATCTCAAAAATTACCTTTATTGACATTTTGATAGTATTTCTGTGGTATGGGACCCCTAAATTAGATGCTTGGATTCAGTCCTCCATAATTATGGATTTCCATATTCTAAAGCTTTTCTTTGGGGATGCATAGGATTGGGAGATGGAGAGAAGATCCTCAAATGTGGCAGGAGAAAGAGAAAGGACAATGTACACTGAGTTTGGGGGATTTGTGAGAGAATGAGGGAATATGTTGAGATAGCCAAGATACATGGAGAAAGTTGTTGGTTACTTCTATGACCTCTGTTTAGATGCTTATACTTTGTCAGATATTTTTTAAAAAATCATGTTTAATGACCTCCAGAATTGCCTCAATATTTTTACTTGGGTATTGAGTTGGGGACAGAGGAGCTATCAGTAATAGTCACCTACCCCACCTAAGGTTCACTTCTTGGTGTCACAGTGCCCTAGAAGACCATCTCCATGTCTCATCACCAGGAATAACCACCAAAACAGAAAAAAGACCAACCCAAGTTTTAGCCTAACATTGAAGTGCACCAAGGTCCTTTAATCCTGATTGTTTATCCCTTTGAAGAAAAATTACCCCATTATCCTTTTTCTCTTTCTGAATCTGGTGTGTGTTTGGAGAAGAGTAGTATTTTAGTCAAACTGTTTAAAAATGTCCTATTTGCTTTACTTGAGTTATGCAATAGACAACTTCTCTTTCTAACTTCATTTTCTTAGATTGCATTTTTTTTTCTTTGTAAGTCACTTCAAGTCCATCATGGAACAGGAGGCATATTAATTACTGAAATGAATTAAATATAATCAATTTGGATTATTTGCAATTTTGGTTCATTGGTGTTCTGGGAGTAGGAAATAAAATAATGACTAGGTAAGTTGACTTTCATCTTACATTTTGCATCAGTAAATGATTGGGTTGACATTATATATCACTGCACTAAGATACTTCATTGAGACAATCTGTCATTTACAGAATTTGAAAGCAAGTTAATTTCCAATGACCTATACTGAAAACCCTACTCATGTCAACATTTGGTGAGCTAAATGCAAATTAACTGGGAGCATATGGACAAAATTTCCCTTGAATCAGGCACAGATTTAAAAATGAGAATGTGTATACTTGAGAAACTATCAAGTGCAGGTACTCTACAAAATATTTTAAAAATTTAAATTATTTAATAAAAGCCACAATGCCACTGAAGACAACGCCATGATTTCCTATGATTTAACATTGATAGGATAGAAGTTTGTGAACTTTATTAAACATGTGTCAGGTAAACCATTTGGAAATGTTTGAGAGAGAGAAAATAGAGATTGAAGGAGAATCTGAGCTATTCGATTATGTAGGAAAATCAAGCGTGAAAAGTTTCATGAACATGGCCAGGAGTCCAAACTTTATTAGAATGAGAATTTGGGGTCTTTGATTCTTTCCAGGACACAGGTAGAAAGTTCCACGGAACATGGACACCTGCCCATGTTCACTTAAATAGTACAGATCTGTCACCGGCCCTGTAAGGGAAGGCAGTCTTCCCCGTGAAGTGAGCCCAGAAAAGCAGGTTGAGAGCCACAGGATTAGCCCAAGCTATTCACCCAGGAGCATATTCTCTTGTTTCTCAACCCCTTATACTTTGTGTCTCTGTCATTTTGTTTCTGACCTTTCACTACCTATCGGTTTTAGAGATCCATTTGAATATAGTGAGCTTACCATATTTAAATTCAGTGTAATATTTCAGCTCTTGCCCCCATTCTGTGTGAATTTAGTGGATTAAAAACAATAAGCTCTCAAAGTTTGTGAAAAGCTGACTTTTTAAAAAAAATTGTGTTATGTTAGTCACCATACACTTTTACTACATTAAAATGCATAGATATTATGCCACATTGATCAGTCTGGGGTGGTGTAGGCAAAGTTATTCCCAGGATTTTAAGCCCACATAGTGTGTGTCTGGGCACTTAGGGATAGTGGGTGAACTAACTTATGGGTCCTGATGATCAGAAGGGTCATCATTGCAATAGGTGTAACACCATTTTCAGTCAATTATAGCCCCTGTTTTGATGTCAGGTTATGTATACTTTGTGCTCCTAATAACTGGTATAAAAGGAAACAGGTGCAATCATAAACATGAGCAATCATGATTTTGTGACTCCTATATGTAGGTATTCAGCCATTTTATTTTGTTCCTCCTTCAAAATTAATCTTCACGGGTTAATACCTCATTATACCCCTAGATTTTAACATCCACAGTTTGAGAGAGAGAGAGGTTTTCTTTTCTTCTACCATCCCACTGCCTTATGAAAATTTCATTGCCTCCCCAGCAGATTCTCCTGATCCATGAGAACAATTTAAACAAGTAAACTAGCAGGCCACCTGGATAGGATGGAAAATTCCCAAAATTCTTGCCAGAGAAAGCCCAAGGGAATGAGACTGTCTGGCCCTTCCCACATCTGTCAGGGCACTTGTTCTTTCTTCCACCAGTGATGCTATTCCCTACCCTTCCACTTACACCTGGAAAACCTCTAACTGTAATTCAAACCAGCACAAATTTTAACACTTCAATTAAAATTTCCCATGGGCACAATTATGCATTCACGTCTCTGTATTCCTATCCCATTTGCACATAATATAGTGTAGGATTTATCCTGTGGTTCATACTTACCTTTTCAGCTGTCTTATTTCCCACCAGACTATGGTGTCTAATGGAGAAGGGGCTTTGGTTAGCCTTCTTTATACAGTGACAAACATATTATAGGCCTTTGAAAATATCGGACACGTAAACATGGAACATATAGTTGATTCTTTATTATTTCCCCAGAATCCTACACAAAAACAGGCTCAAAAGCACAAAGTAGGTAACACAGATTTTCTTGAATCACTGAAAAAATATAGGTACTAAGTATTGTCAATTTAAATATGTGTCCCTTATAAAAGTATGATTGCATATTTCCAGGATATCAGAGACCCCAGCACTAGCTTGGTTGTCAGTTTTCCCCGTTTTTAGGAAAGAAAAATGAAGGAGTTAAAAGATTGATTCTAGTCCTATCTCTAACATGAAGATAACTTGGACATAAGCACACAGTGAAGAGTAAGTGGAATACAAATATGAAAAGTCGCATCTGTTTCTTCTTACCTGCGGTACTCAAGTTTTACTACAATAGAATCGAATATTGTTTTGGTTATGAGATTCTCATATATTAAGATCAGTCTTTACAGGTTGACATCATTTTTAAGATTACAGCCGCATTTAGTAATATTAATGCATTTTACGCTATGATTGGTAAAATGAGGGGGAGTTACTGCAGAAGGAGTTCATTATAAAAGAACTATGGTTAATCACACTGTCCTTTGATACTTCTGAAGCATGCTTTTTTTATAGATACGTATTCAGATATGCCAAATAACTGACCATTTTATACAAATTATTTTGTCTCTAAGGGGATTTGGTTGGATTAAAAGATGATTACGCTGGAAAATGTGACTTTTTTCCCTAAGTAACTATCATGAAGACTTACTTAAATTTATTTTTTATTTATTTCAGTATGGAGCAATGGTGATTTTGATATTCAGCTGCATTTACATCCAAACAGGCTGGAATTTAAATGGTTGACCCTTAATAGCACTTGATGTTCTGAAAATAACAGCTGGCTATTTTTATTTCAAATGCATTTCCTATTCCAGTTGACTTCTCTTTATTTTTAGGAAAGAAAGCGTTATTAGCAGCAGGTCTCTAAAACATTTCTCCCTCTTTGTGAACACCAGAAGCAAACTTGGCCCTAAGCAGAACCTCTTACAACCATGAACTGTTAAATCGGGGTCTCTCAGGGGTTGCTATGTACCAATTACTCATCTAGAAATGCTTTTAGCAGGATACTCTTGGTCTGTCTACAAAAGATTGTTTATTATCAATAAACCTGCAATTCGTGGGCAGGTGCTGCATTGACAAATGAACACTGGAACCAGAAAGAGCTACACTATACAGAAGATAAATAAGCTAAGAGGGCCCTGAACTCAGTGGCAGCTTTTTGCTAACCTATCCCCCACACAGTTACCTCCCAGAAATCAAAACCCATCCTGGAGGAAACAGGACTCAGGAAGCTCTATCTGACGGGCTTGGGAATCCCCGGATGCTGATATTACACATGTTATTGATCTTATATATTTTTTATTCACTAATTATCAATAGCAGTCTTTGCCAGGTAAGATAAATACTTCATGTGAATCTGACAACTTAGGCCTTTATGTTCACTCATGTTAAAAATCATCGAAGGGGCGCCTGGGTGCCTTAGTGGTTTGAGCCTCTGCCTTCAGTTCAGGTCATAATCCCTGGGTCCTGGGATCGAGCCCCACATCGGGGGGGGGGGGTCTCTGCTCAGCGGGGAGCCTGCTTCCCCCTCTCTCTCTGCCTGCCTCTCTACCTACTTGTGATCTCTGTCAAATAGATAAATAAATAAAATCTTTCAAAAAATCATCAAAAAATTCAACCTTAAATTGTCTTCACACAAAGGAATGACTCTAATAATATTTGTGACTAAAAACTTACAACTTTAGGTTACTCTATCTTTTCTGGTGTTTGGACCCAGAAGTTGGGGAGCTGGCTCTCTGCTCTTAACTTGATTCTCCTCTTATGTTAATAAGCATGTAGGACATTCCACTGGAACAAATACTCTACATTTACTAGTAAAGATATCTGCTCATTCTGGGACTTGTCTGACAACAGTAATGATCTCATTAGTTATTTTAATAGTTTAAATAGTGCCTTGGAGAGTAAGAAGATCTGCCATTAAGGGAAGAAAAAGCACAGCTGAGTTGCCTCATTAATGAATTGAGCCACTCATTAGCTAATCTTTTCCCAAGTCTCTAATGATGTCCTGGTTAATGGCCACTGGAAATACAGAAGTACTTTAATAGAGGGTTCTCAATCTAAAACCTTTGCAGCTGTGACATGGATTACTTTGTACATAATAATAATAACAATAAGAGCAGCCAAGTTTTATTGAGTGCTTCCTATAGGCCAGACATACATGGGGTTAGAGGATACCTGAGAAGACAACTTGGCCACCCACTAACTCCAGGTATATACAAATTTATTAAATTGGTTCAATTGACCTAATTGATCAACTGTTCAGAATTGCACAGATGGTAAATACAGGTGAATCTTGAAGGTTCATGACTTATAAGAAAATGTATTTTGCATCTTGACATTGTGGAGAAGAAAATTCCTTTCTCCTTAGCAGCATAAACATATGTCCTGTCATAGTAGAAAAGAAGGTTTTGTTGTATTTTCTCTTATATTTTCCTACTTGTATTTAAAAGCAGTTAAAAAAGGGAACAATGAATATTTATCTGCTGAATGGAAGACACTGTACTTGGGTGATATGGAAGAAAGAATGTTCCTGAGTCTTTTGAAGTTAGTCTCTGATGTGTTGGCAGTTGATTCAGGACACCTAGGTTCTCAGTAAATCCTGAGCAGGACAGCATGTCAGAGAACTGAACCCCTAGTAGTATCTGGTACATACTCGTATTTATACCCAAGAGCACAGGTGTGGGGAGTCAGAAAACCTGCACCCACGTTCCACCTCTGCTTTTACTAACTGTAGGACTTTGCCCAAGTGATTAAATCTTCCAATATGTTCCTTTCCTCATCTCTCCAAATAGAGATAATGCACCAGTAATAATTTAATAATGTAGACATTAACCAATACATTGTAGCAGGTGTGTTTTTTAATGTTTATTGTTAATAATGGAAGTATCACTTGGGACAGTTCATCCTCATGATATTATGCCTTAGTTTTCACTGCCCAAGATGTCAGTACTTCTCCTGTCAATCTTGACTTGAACCCTGTTCCAAATCTGTTTATGCCTTAAACTTCCCACCCAGTGGCTAGACCCTGCTTTCTTTATGTTCTTCTCACCAATAACATTACCTTCTCCATCCTCCCTGGCTCCAGTCCGTGCGCTGTGCTTCTTTCATAGTTGAAATGCTGCTGCTGCCCACTTGTTTTGAGTATTAGCCAACACAGTAACTTTCTTTTCAATCCCTGCCCCACTTCACAGCTGGACACCCTTAGATCTCAGAAATAGCTTCAACTGGGGCTAAGCTTACCTTTTGTACCATGAATCATTCGGCTGTACAGTTAAGGGTAGCCATTGTATTAGGCTGTGTTTTCCAGGCTCCTTCCCCAGCTTCTGTTGCTTCCCAGTTGCCTTGGGTGCTAGCATGCCTCACATGTGAACATTTTATGTACTAGGACATACACAGAAAAAGGAACTCACAGCAACCTCAGCATACAATTTACTTGTCAACATAATCTTAACTTCTACTTTCTACTCCTAAAATACTTGGGCAACTGACATAAAACTCATTATTTTACTACTATTTCTGTATCAGTAGAATCCTATTAATAATTAAAACCTGTGTTTTATCTTACTTTATATTAGCATGGTGATGTGGATGCCAGGAATGTGATTAAATGGGAGATAGAAGTGTGTCTCAGAATCCTTTTCTGAGTTTATCAGTCTATAAGAAAAGTACAGCAATTATATTTTAGTATTACTATAACAATAAATATCATTAGTAATGTTCAGTATTATTTCAGCAGGAGTTCTAGATATGTTTCTGAGATAAAGCAGAAATCCTAA
Organism: Martes martes; assembly: GCF_963455335.1. NCBI lineage: Eukaryota > Metazoa > Chordata > Mammalia > Carnivora > Mustelidae > Martes > Martes martes. Next base: position 27,234,927 of record NC_137889.1, on the reverse strand, counting down.
TCCATTTCCTACAACCCACTCATCCTCCAGATTCTTCATGCTTCTCAGCAGGTTCTATTTTGATTCTAGTTATACAAGCTTACACATTTGGAGGTATTCATATATTATTTTAGCAGAAGAAACAAATAAACGATGGTAGTATCTTTTAGATGGCATTGTTTTGAAACTAGCCAAACATGATTGCTCATATAAGCATCTTTTCAGTTTTCTATTTTTTAGAAAATATTTTTATTATTAAGAAGACTATATTTAGAGCAGTTTAAGGTTCACAGCAATATAGACGGGAAGGTACAGAGATTTTCTGTATACTCGTTGCCCTTATATGTGAATAACCTTCCCTATCATCAACACCCCCCACCAGAGTGATACTTACGTGACAACTGATAAGCCTACACTGATGAATCAGAATCAACCCCGGTTTATATTATATTATTTCTCTTGGTGATGTATATTCTATGGGTTTAGACAAATGTATAATGACACGGATCTATCATTCTAATATCATACAGAATATATTCACCACCCTGAAAATCTTCTTTGCTCTGCCTATTAATCCCTCTTACCACCTTCAACCCCTGGCAACCACGGAACTTTTTACTGATCACATAATTTTGCCTTTTTCAGAACATTCCATCATTGGAATCCTATAGTCTTGAGTTCTTTTTTTTTTTTTTTTTCCAGATTGGCTTCCTTCCTTTAGTAATAGGCCTTTAAGTTTCCTCCATGTCTTTTCATGGCTTGATACCTCATTTCTTTTCAGTGCTGAATAATATTCCATTGTCTGAGTGTATCACAGTTTACTTACCCATTGGCCTCTTGTTGCACAAGAGTTTTTATACAAGGTATTTAGTGCTAGACAAGTGATATTCAGTAATCAAAGCAGTACCCCCACACTGCCACACATTGTCACTATTCAGTATTCTTTTAATAAGATTTAGATCTACTCTAATAATGTCAGTATGTTGTATCAGGATTGGTTGTCCTCTGTGACAACACTCAAATTTCAGCACAAGAAAGATTTCTTTCTCATGCATACAAAGTCCAATGGGAATGTTCCTGGACAGCAGTACTCTTGCATGCCTCTCCTCCACGCAGTGACTCAGGAATACAGGCCCTCTCCATTTTGTATGCCTCCTTCTCTGTGCATGGCCTCAGGTTTGCTGTGTGAAGGGAAAAGGGGTGCATGAAATCTGCCACAGGGCTGTTCATAGTCAAGTCAGGAATTATCATATAATTTCCACCTTCATTGCATTGACTAGAAACTGGGTACATGGCTCCCATATATCTGCAAGGAAGACCAGGAAATATAATCTTTCCGGATCCCCGGGAGGAGAATTAAATGGGTTTGTAAATATAGCCTTGTCCTTGCTATACCCTTAACAGTTAAGTTGTTTCTATAATATAAATAAATTATATATATTTAGCTTTTGGTATCCATATGACGATGTCTTTAACTGTTTTAGATAAAGAACAGAACCAAGGTCTATGTAATTCTCAGTGTAGAGTGCCTAGTACATACACAGGTAGATAGTTGAATAAATACTTTTCATATTGATGTTCAGAATGAAAGCAATAAATACATTTAGGTGCATTTCGGTAAATACAGTTGATTGTGGAGGGTGGAAAGACTGGAAACTGGTCCAGTTTCTCAGCCATTGTTAATCACAAGTTGGGGAACCACAGAAAGCAGCAGCACAGGAGAGAATTGGGCAGTGCTTTACTATAGAAATCCTACCAGAATATAGTCTCACTCCCGTGCTTCCCAAACGTCCTACATAAAACCATTAATACTTGTAATAGGCCTCCATGAAGAATGGAATGTCCCCCTCCTGAGTGGGCATAATTTTTACTGCTGCCAGAGGCAATTGTTGACATGGAACTCGGCCTTTGTGCCGAGGCAACCAAGAAATCTAAACCACTTTTCTAAGAGACGCAGTGGCTTCCCAGTTGTAGGCACATCGAGCACATACTCCATCAACCATTGGCATGTTTTGCTTTTTGTAACAAAAAGCTTCTTTATATAATACGGGCAATTAGTCTTGTACTCAGTTGGGGGTTCAACTCAGCTTCTGTCGCAATAAACAGAACCAGGAAGGGATTAGCTGTAGTGCAGGATGACTGCCAAGTGGTAATCCCTACTGGATGGATGAAAATAAACCATTATTAAAAAGTCCTGTTCTGGCTTAAACATTTCCTCATGTTTTCACTGTACTGCCAGAGCTAACACATATGGCTCTTCAAGCTGTGCACAGTCCTAGGGGCCACCATTCTCCTAGGACTACCATATTTTCTACGCTGTAGTTGTACGTAGGAAGCCTTTAGGTTGATAATCTATTTACTCACTCCAAGATGGTCTTTTTACAAAGGAAAATTGAATATATAATCACCTTATTTAAGACATTCTAAATGCTTCTTAGTGCTTTTAGGATAATGACCCACATCCTCCCCACAGCCTCTGGACCCTGCTGTCCTCTGGTCTTTGTCTGGGCAGCCTCCTCACATGTCACGTACCAGCAGCCTGTCAGCACCCAGCCTTCCCTCAGTTCCCAGGGTTTCCTCGCTCTGCAGGCCATTGCCATCCCTCATGGGTATCTCTTCTGATGTCTAGTTCTAGCTCAACTATCCCTTCCAGATGAGGTGGAAATCCCTAGTGTGTGCTTTCTTGTAGCACATACCCCTTCTCTGTGGCACTTGACAACAAACATCATGTTTCATAAGTACATGTGTTACACACAGATGTAGGCTGCATACAAATTGGACAAGGTGGTGATGATGCAAGCATCTGACTTTTTTCTAGATATTTCTCTGAGGAGCACAAGGGCTGTTGGTGAAAGCCAATGATTTAGTCTTTGGTCTACAGAGACTTTCTAGCTCCTTGGAAGGCTTCTCAGAATCTTTTTTCCTCTTAGCCTCTAGAAATTTAAAATTGTTGAACTCTGTAGGAATGAACTTCTGTGGGCCAAAAATGTGACCTGTTTGGGAACAGTTCTTATACTCAGTTTAATTAGCTTTGGTATAGCCTTGTGAACTTACTGCGCAGATGCTGTAAAACCTAGAACTTGTCTCTATCTCTGAATAAGGGCTGTTTTCTTCTCTTCCATATTGCTGCAAACAGTAGCACTCATGTAGCACATTTGATTTTTCTTTTTAACTGTTTCATATGAAAAACTAAAGTACTTCAATTTATATATGATTCCTCATTGCAAGTAAGCCTGTCATCTTATCTGGATTATTTTGTGTGTGCACACGTTGTACCAATTAATTACTTTTGTGAGTTAATCCTGTATTATTTTTTTCTACTTTGTTTGGAGTAAAAGGAGAAAAAATTAAAAAAGTTGAAGTCCGCTCCAAAAATGCAATATTGAAAAGAGATATATATATAGACATAATGATATGGTTAATAGCTATATCTTGTCCTAGATTCCAGGCTTCATGAACCCAGAGACCATGTTGATTTTGCTCTTCACAGCATTTCCAGGGCAAGGCTAGTTCCTGGGACATAGCTGGCCCACAATAACACATTTCATTCAAGGCAGGGAAGCCCTGGAAGTTAATCAGCCTTTACTTCGAAGGGAGGCTGGTCCTTCCCAGGCAGTGCCTCACAGGCCAGGATGTAGTACTCCTGTTCAGCCTTCCACAGCTCTGCCCTACTGTTGGCTGCCTGCTCCTGATACCCTCATTCTGCTTGCTTTTGTCCCACTTCTGTCCATTATTCTGTCTGATAACCTACAAGTCCTTGATCCCTCATTCAACAGGCTCCTGGATGCACATCAACGGCTCGGCCAGGGTCCTGGATCTAGTCCAGGTCACCTTCTGTTAGTGCTGATCTGAACACTTGATATTCAGTATCGTTACCAGGGAGCACTGAAGAAGCCATTCACAAATCCAGGTGATGGTGAGGGAAGGTCATTCATCTATAAATGCTTTCCACGTCTCTATTGGACTCATCACAGAGAGCTTTGTGCTTTCAGACTTTTTGCCTTAAACAGAAATTCACCTCTTTCAGGGCATTACCCTTGTAGCAACTATTCTGTCACTGTTTCTTCCCATGGCTGCATTAATGAAAAAGGACTCTCCACATTTGTCAAGAAAAGAAATCTTTACATTCCACAGGGATTTGGATTGCTCAGAGATTTAAATTGCTTCTTCAAAGTTCTGACAGACAGAATCATGATAGTATTTACATATAGACAGATGCTTTGGTGAGGTCAAGAGTATATCATCTCAAACAAATGTTCTAGGATATTAACTGCTTTTTTACCCACATGGGTACCATACGACCCACAAGTGAGGCCCCCACACTGCATCTATTTATAGAAATGTATCAGCTGGATTTACTGGTCTTGGTTTATTTTAAAGTACAACTCAAATACATTCTAAATTTGACCTAAATTCTAAATTAATTCTGCACCATCTGCATAACGGTCCATTTGCTTTTGATAGGAGAATGAGCCTAAGTCACTCATTTGTCACTAGGGTCACTCACAGCCAAGTCAACAGACCAGTCAGTTTGCCATCATTACAGACTTACTTAGAAGAAAGCTAGGAAAAGAGCTCACCGTGTTTGAGTTTTGTCTCAGTCAAGATCCAAACCCTGGGGCCTTCTTCTGATCTGTTTCTGACTCTTCTCTTACTTGACCCTTTCCTTTTTTGTGACTTCCCAGTAGGTCCAGCAGTTCCTAGTTTCCTATGAAATGTGGTTTCTTTTTTAAACCAATTAATATTTTCATCCATAACATGTCTTTAATTTGTCTCTTAATTCCTGACCTGTTTCAGGAAGTAGTTTTGACAATCAACCTTCTTGCCTTGATCCTGTAACACATTCTTTGTGTTATGTGATGGGCGAACCTCGACCTCAGAAGGTCAAATTCAGACTTGCCTCGAGATATGTAATCTATTGATTATAATCTATTTTTTTGTATGTTTCCTACTCTAACACTTAATCTTGCACTCACCCACATTAACTCTCATTTCCTTTTGCAATAAAATTTCTTTAATGGTGAACTCATTTATACCAAGGATTAGTCACTAGCATAAAGTGGGAGATACTATTTATATTGGAATTTATATATAAAGTATAAATAATTTGTGTTTTTTTATATTTATATTTTTAAAATTTTATTAATTTTAATTCCAATTAACATAATAGAACAATGTTATATTAGTTCCAGGTATATAATACAGAGATTCAACAATTCCATACATTACCCAATGCTCATGGTGGTAAGTGTACTCTTCATCCCCTTCACCTATTCCACCTGTTCCCCCATCCACCTCCCTTCTGGTAACCTTCAGTTTGTTCTTTACAGTTAAGAGTCTGTTCCTCAGTTTGCCCTTCTCTCTCTCTCTCTCTTTTTTCCCCATTGCTCATTTATTTTGTTTCTTAAATTTCACATGATTTAAGTCATACAGGATTTGTATTTCTGACCTACTGACTTCACTTAGCCTTATCCTCTCTACCTCCATCCATGTCGTTGCAAATGGCAAGATTTCATTCTTTTTTATGGCTGAGTAATATCCCATTCTTATTCTTTATCCGTTCATCAGTCAGTGGACCCTTGGGCTACTTCACATCTTAGCTATTGTGAATAATGCTGCTATAAACTCTGGGTGCGTATATTCCTTTGAACTAGTGTTTTTGTATTCTTGGGGTAATTACTCAGTAGTGCAGTTGCTGGACCATAGGGTAATCCTGTTTTTAACATTTTAAGGTACTTCCACAGTGTTTTCTACAGTGACTGCATGGGTTTGCATTCCCACCCACAGAGCAGAAGGGTTTGTTTTTCCTCCAAATTTGCAACACCTTTTGTTTCCTGTGTTGTTGCATGTAGTCATTCTGACAGGTGTGAGGTGATATCTCATTGTAGTTTTGATTTGCATCTCCCTGATGATAAGTGATGATGAACATCTCTTCATGTGTCTTCTTTGGAGAAGACATGTTTACGCCCATGTTTATGTCTTCTTTGGAGAAATGTTTGTTCATGTCTTCTGCCCATTTTTTAATTGGATTATTTGGTTTTGGGGTATAGGGTTTTATAGGTTCTTTATATATTTTGGATAGTAACCCTTTATCAGATATTTCATTTGCAAATATATTCTGCCATTCTGTGGGTTGCCTTTTAGTTTTGTTGATTGTTTCCTTTCCTGTGCAGAAGTTTTTCATTTTGATGTAGTCCCAATAGTTTATTTTTGGTTTTATTTCCCTTACCTCTGGAGATCTATCTAGAAAAGAGTTGCCATGGCTGATGTCAAAGAGGTTACAGTCTGTATTCTCTTTTAGGATTTTTATAGGTTCAGATCTCACATTTAGGTCTTTAATCCATTTTGAATTTATTTTTGTGTATGGTGTAAGTAGTCCAGTTTCATTCTTTTGCATGTAGCTGGCCTGTTTCCCCAACACCATTTATTGAAGAGACTGATTTTCCTATTGAACATTCTTTCCTGCTTTGTTAAAGATGAATTGAATGGATAGTTGTGGGTTTATTCCTGGATGTTCTATTTTGTTCTATTTCTCTATGTGTCTGGTTTTATGCCAGTACCATACTCTTTTGATACTATAGCTTAGTAATATAACTTGAAGTCTGGAATTGTGATGCCTTCAGCTTTGCTTTTTCTTTTTCAAGATGGCTTTGGCTATTTGGAATCTTTTGTGGCTCCATACAAATTTTAGAATTGTTTTTTTCTAGTTCTGAGAAAAAGGTTATTGTCATTTTGAGAGGGATTACAATAAAGTGTAGATTGCTTTGGGTAGTATAGACATTTTAAAAGTATTTTTTCTTGCAATCCATGAGCATGGAATGTCTTTGCATTTCTTTATGTCATCTTCAATGTCTTCCATCAGTGTTACAGTTTTCAGAGTAACAGGTCTTTCACCACTTTAGTTAGATTCCACTTTGGTTAGGTTTATTCCTAGGTATCTTACTATTTTGAGTGCAATTGTAAATGGGATTGTTTTATTAATTTCTCTTGCGCTGCTTCATTATTCATATTTAGAAATACAACCAGTTTCTGTACATTGATTTTGTAACTTGAGACTTTACTATATTTGTTTATCAGTTCTAGCAGTTTTTAGAATAGTCTTTTGGGTTTTCTATATACAGTATCATGTCATCTTTAGATAGTGAAAATTTTAGTTCTTCCTTACCAATTTTGATTCCTTTAATTTCTTTTTGTTGTCTAATTGCTGAAGCTGGGACTTCTAGTACTTTGTTGAATAAGAGTAGACATCCTTGTCTTATTCCTGGCCTTAGGGGAAAAGCTCTCAGTTTTCCCCCATTGAAGATGATGTTACCATGGGTTTTCATAGATGGACTTTATTATGTTGAGGTATGTTCCCTCTAAGCCTATTTTATTGAGGGTTTTTAATCAACAATGGATGTTGTACTTTGTCAAATGCTTTTTCTGCATCTGTTGAAATGATCATGTGGTTTTTATCATTTCTTCTGTTGATGTGATGTATGATGTTGGTTTTACAAATATTGAACCACCCTTGAAACCCAGGAATGAATCCCACTTGATCATGGTGAATAATTTTTTAAAAATATACTGTTGGATTTGGTTTGCTGGTATTTGTTGAGAATTTTCGCATCTGTGTTCATCAGGAATATTGGCCTGTAGTTCTCTTCTTTAGTGATGTCTTTATATGGTTTTGGTAATGAGTAAAGAGTAGTGCTGACCTCATAGAATGAATTCGGAAGTTTTCCTTCCTTTTCTATTTTTTTGGAATAGTTTCAGAAGACTGGATATTAACTTTTTTTTTTTTAAGTCTCATAGCATCTTTATTCCCTTTGTGTGATCCCCGAGAAGTATGCTCCATAAAGTTGCCTTAATTGCAAGATAATAGAGAAATACCTGTACTAACTATATTTCCCATCTGGTAGTTTACTCATTAGTGTACTCTCAGTGTTCACTGGATTAGCCAGCTTCTCACATACAAAATTCACTGGGAAAGTACAGTCTGTATAGTAAACATATAGTGTGTCTATATACCCACAATGCATCCTATCATTTACATCATTTCTGTTTCTTAGAAGCCTTCCAGAAAGTGGTGATTTTCTGTTCCTAGAATTGCTGCTCCTCTTCTCTTTGATCTCCTGTTGACTTTGTAGGTGTTCAGAGTGGTTTGATAGCTATCTAGCTGAACTCCTGGGACCCAATGATATTTAGATCTCCTACTCATCTGCCATCTTACTCCTCCCCTTAACTGTTCTTTAAATATTTGGTAGATTCACTTGTGAAGCCATTTGGTCCTGAGCTTTTGTTTATTGGGAGTTTTTTGATTACTGATTTAATTTGTTTGCTGGTTATTGGTCTGTTCAACTTTTCTATTTCCTCTTGCTTCAGTGTTGTTAGTCTATATGTTTCTAAGAATGTATCCATTTCTCCTTGGTTGTCCAGTTTGTTAAGATACAGTTTTTCATAATATTTTCTTATAATTGTTTGCATTTCTGTGGTGTTATTTCTCCCCTCTCATTTGTGGTTTTATTTGAGTCCTTTTTCTTTTTGATTAGTCTGGCTAGAGATTCATTAATATATTTTTTCCAAAGATCCAGCTCCTGGTTTCATTTATCTGTTCTATTTTTTTTCAGTTTTGATATCATTGATTTCTGCTATAATCTTTATTATTTCCTTCCTTCTGCTGGTTTTGGGTTTTGTTTATTGTTCTTTGTTTATCTCCTTCAGGTGTAAGTTTAGGTTGTTTAGGATTTTTCTTGCATCTTGACTTTGGCCTATATTGCTATAAACTTTCCTTTTACAATTGCTTTTGCTGTATCCTTGTTGTTTTGGACTATTGTGTTTTCATTTTCATTTGTGTCCATGTACTTTTTTATTTGTTCTTTGATTTCTTGGTTGTCTCATTCGTTGTTAAGTAGCATATTGTTTAATCTCCATGTATTTGTGGACTACCCAGATTTTTTTTTTTTTCTTTTGGTTGACTTCTAGTGTTGTGGTTAGAAAGATGCATGGTATGACTTTGATCACCTTTAATTTGATGAGGCTTGTTTTATAAGTTAATATGTGATCTGTTCTGGAAAATATCCCATGTGCACTTGAAAATAATGTGTATTTTGCTGTTTTAGGATAGAATGGTCTGAATATATCTGTTAAATCGACCTGGTGCACTGTGTCTTTCAAAGCCATTGTTTCCTTGTTGATTTTCTGTTTAGATCTGTCCATTGAATTAAGTGGGATATTAAAGTCCTCTACAATTATTGTATGATTACCAGTTAGTTCCTTTATATTTACCATTAACTGTTTTACATGTTTGGGTGTTTCCATGTTGGATGCAATTATATCTTGTTGGATTGTCCTCTTTATTACTGTACAGTGTCCTTCTTTGTGTCTTCTTATAGTCTTTCTTTTAAAGTCTATTTTCTCCAATGTATGTACTGGTACTCCAACATTCTTTGGACATCCATTTGCATGACAGGTGTTACTCCAGCCCCTCACTCTCAATCTGCAGGCGTTTTAGGTCTAAAATGAGTTTCTTATAAACAATTTATAGATGGGTCCTGTGTTTTTATACATTCTGTCACCCTGTATCTTTTGATTGGAGCATTTGATAATCCATTTACATCCAAAAATTTTTTTTAAAGATTTTATTTATTTGACAGAATGAGAGAGCACAAGCAGGGGGAACAACAGAGGGAGATGAAGAAGCACGCTCCCCACTGAGCAGAAAGCCTGATGTGGGGCATGATCCCAGATGGGATCATGACCTGAGTTGAAGGCAGACACAACCATCTGAGACACCCAGGTGCCCTGCAAAGTTATTGTTGATAGATATGCATTTATTGTCATTTTATTATTTGTTTTGTAGTATCTGTAGATTTTCTTTTTCTTTTCTTGTCTTTCTTTCATAGTTTGCTGATTTTCTTTAGTGATATATTTAGATTTCTTTATTCTTTGCATGTTTATTATTGGTTTTTGCTATATGGTTACCACTAGGTTAGTATATAACCTTTTCTGCATGTAGCAGTCTACATTAAGTTGATTGTCAAATTCTAACCCATTCTTTATTCCTCTCCTCCCCACATTTTAGGTATATGTTGTCATAATTTTATATCCATTTATTTTGTGAGTTCCTTGACTTTTTAAAATGGAAATACTCATTTTTACTGCTTTTGTGTTTCCTATCTTTATATTGTCACTTTGGATCTCTCCTTTGCATTCAAAGAGTCCCCTTTAATATTTCTTGCAGGGTTGGTTTAGTGGTCATGAAGTTCTTTAGTTTCGGGTTTTGTTTTGTTTTGTTTTTTTTCTGGGAAACTCTTTACCTCTCCTATTCTGAATGATAGCCTTGCTGGATAGAATATTCTTGGGTGCAGATTTTTCCCATTCAAGACTTTGAATATATCATGCCACTCTTTTCTGGCTTGCAAAATTTCTGCTGAAAAACCTGACAGCGTTACAGGTTTTCCCTTGTATGTTACTGTCTTCTTTTGTCCTGCTGCCTTTGAGAAATTTTTTTTCTTTTCATTGTATTTTGTCAATTTAATTACAATATATCTTTCTGTCTTCTCATTTTATCTAAAGCTCAGTACCTGTTTGTGTTAGGAAAGTCAGCTATGCCTCTTATTCTTTTTTTTTTTTTTAAGATTTTATTCATTTATTTCACAGAGATCACAAGTAGGCAGAGAGGCAGGCAGAGAGAGGGAAGGAAGCAGGCTCCTCGCTGAGCAGAGAGCCCGACGTGGGGCTCGATCCCAGGACCCTGGGATCATGACCTGAGCCGAAGGCAGAGGCTTTAACCCACTGAGCCACCCAGGCGCCCCTATGCCTCCTATTCTTGCGGGTAGTGGCCTTCTGAAGAAGAGTTCCTTTGGTGCCCTCCAATGTAGTGTCCCCTATTCCACAGAGTCTGAAAATTCAGGGAATGTCTCCAATGTGTGCTGTATGTGCTCTGTTCTTTTGTCCTGGGTGCTTTAGTCTTCAGGCCAGTCACCTGTAGATGTTCTCTTTGCCTGTTGTAGGCAGTTTGTCCCAAACTTGAATGTGGTGTTTTAACTAAGTGTGCTCATATCTGCTTGTCAAATAAGACCTGTCACCTATGACTCTGGAACTGAGGTACCACAAAACTCCTGAGTTGGGAGATGCAGTATGAGTAGGGGTTTAGGCTGGTCTTCTGGGGGAAAGGGTCTGCTGTGCTAGGACTGAGACAAGCATGACTGGGAGGGGTAGTTACACCAGTGTGTGCAGGAGGGTGGTGGTCTTGGTGCAAGCAAATTAAGTAGCAGTTTGGGCTGCACTGGTTCTTGCAGATGGCTCTGTGCTTATGCTGAGGTGCAGGGAAGGGAGATGGCTCTGGCCCTTTCCTCTGTTCCCAGTGGAGTCTCTCCATGAATGATGCCTCTCTGGGATGTGCTTCAAGATGAGCAAATAACCTTTCTACTATGCTTTCCAGGGGCTCTTCAGATCTCTCGTTTCCATGCTGTGTGTCTGCTTGTTGTTTGCCTGCTTTCTCTCCTGGAGCACCACGGTGCCCTTAGGGCTCTATCCCAGTCACACCCACTACCTTTAAAACCCCAGGGCTTAAGCCCTGCTGGTTTTAAAAACTGAGGAAATTCAGCGTCTCTTGCTTTCCAAGCCAATTGCTATGGGGATTTATTTTCCCCATGTACTCCTCTGTGCTAGTCCCTCTCTTAATCCTTTTCTGGCTGCAGCAGCCATGGCCTGTTTCTCTCCCAAATTGCATCTCCACACTTCATACCTTCTTTGATGTGGCCTTTTCTCTACCTTTGATTGTAAAGTTTGTTCTGTTAGTCTTCAGGTCAGTTTCTGGGGTATGTAGGATGATTTGAAATTTTCTAGTTGTATTTGTAGGAAGCCTGGGGTCTTCCTGCTCTGCTACCATCTTCCAACTCCTGGAAGTCTTTACTTTTATCATTTTTTAAATTCAGATGAGTATAAAGTAACCATTGTTAATTTGTAAATTATTTAACCCAGTGCTTGTCAAAGTTGGTGTCATGAAATGCTGGTGGGTGGGTCATAATACAAAATGAGTTTAATGCAAATGAAGATACTTTTGAGAATGAATAGAGGTTCAATTAATAATTGTACTGGAACAAGAGTCATAAAACATCAGCTGCCCTGGGCATACTAGAATTATGGTCACCTTAGTCATAACTGTCCTGAAGTTTGCAGCAGACCACTTGAATAATAAAGTACTAACATATGTAAATTGGAATAGCTTCAAAGTGCTTGCTCATTTATACCTCAAAATTCTTTCTTAAGTGGAAGAAAAATTATTACAAATTTGTCCTATTATGTTTCTAATTATAAATACTCCCTACCTAGCTTTACATAAATGTTGTTACAAGGTAACAGCATTGTGGTCAGTGCTTTAGAGTTAAATGCACATGAGCTAGACAAGGTGAATTGAAATTTTTAGCAAACTGAATTTTTGTTCAAAATAGGGTTTATCATTTGTACTAATTTGCTTGTTTTCTTGTTTTAATTCCCAAACAAGCCTGACTTCTACTTACCTCCTGAAAATATCCTCCTCTTCTTCATCTAGGACCATTTCTTTAAGCTTCTGTCGTTCCCCCAAATTAATCTGAAATATTGATGGGAGATCATTTCAGTTTTAAAATCCTAACATCAAACTAAGTTTCAGGTAGCATTCTTAAATTTTATCACTTCTAATTCATCTGTTCCTGATTTTGGTCCCGCCTACCATGACCTTCCTTTTCCTTCCTTCCTTTCCCATGACATGGTTTGAACTACCCAGTTTCATACTTATAACCCAGGAATATACAATAGATTCTTTAGTTATGTCACTAATGGGAATGCCAGTCACAGTTAGGAACTAGCACTTCTGTGAGCAGCAGGAATTTCCTTACTCTCCTTTTTTTTTTTTTTTCCCTTTTACATAGGCTCCACACCAGCAAGGAGCCCAACGTAGGACTTGATCTCACAACCCTGAGATCAAGACCTGAATTGAGATCAAGGGTTGGATACTTAACTGACTGAGCCACCCAGGCACCCCTCCATTTTTTCTTTCCCAAGCAAAATCTGGAGTGCACAAAATCTAGCACATCTGGGTTTATGACAAAATAGCATGGCCAGTTTGGGGAGTTTTACTTTATTTTTCTCAAAAAATAAGTACAATCATTTTCTGGGTCTAAGACATCAGTTTATAACAAACCCACAGAAAAAAACAAGACCCAAGGGTCTTACAGAGAATTCTCTGTAACATATGCAATCTGTAAGAGTAAAGTGTCATATATGCATGTGTGCATTATTTTTTGGCAAATGATTTCTTTCTATTATTAAATTGTTCTAACTTACATGAAAAGGGGAAAAATAAATGCAGTTATATTTGCTCTATTCCCAGGAATAGTAGATACAGAAATTATGTAGGAACTTCATAGGAGCGTTCACAAATACTGGTGTTGTGTTTATAATGACATACTTCCAGGTATTATTCTCAAATAGTTTCATGCATTTTGATTTTTTTTATCTAATAAGGATATACACTGAGAATATACTTAGGAGTAAATGTCAGCAAAGATATATAAATATAGTCTTAGTACAGTAAGCTCTCAAAACTACTTTTGATTTTTCTTCTCTAGGATTTTGCTGTTGGTGAATGAAAGTTAGTGCATTATTTTCCTAGGGCTGCTGTAACAAAGTGATGGGTGGCTTAAACAACAGAAATTTGTTTTCTCATAGTTCTGGGGGTTAGAATCCAAGATCAGGATGCCATCGAGGTTGGTTTCTGGTGAGGCCTCTCTTTCTGGCTTGTAGATGGCTGCCTTTGGGCTGTGTGCTCCCACAGCCTTTCCTTAGTGTGTACACCCTGAGATCTCTACTACTTCTTCCACTCCCTATAAGGATGGCAATTCTGTCAGATTAGGGCTCTCCTCTGATGACATCATTTCACCTCCCTAGAGGCCCTCTCAGTACTCTTGCCCCTTCCTCCCTTCACTTCGATTGCCTGACTAAACCTTATCTAACGATTAATCTGAATCTGTGCCTTCTGTGAGCTGGTACCTGTACAGGAAATTCATGGTCATGTACCTCAAGGGGAGCACTGAGGACCAGACAGCATTTCTGTACTTCTTTTGTCTATTTGTTCCTTCACTGCCTTAGATAATTGTTGTACTTTCATTCTCCTCAAATCCCCCAAATGCCTTCATAATTTTCACATTTTATTATTTCAATATTATTAGCTATCAGACGTCTCCATCCTCACTCACTCACCATTCCGATTTAACATAGCTATACAAATCCCCAAATAACTTGTCTTTGAGTTACTAAAAATGAACTGTTCGTGGCCATAAATAATGCCAAGTCCTCCACGTGTTCAGGGTCCCATTGCTCTCCCCATCTGAAGGGCTGAGTGGCAGATCTCCCTTTCCTCCTCCATCATGTCTTCAGTATCTCCTGGTTCATCCCGTCAGTGTACGAACATGCTGTTATTTTCATCACTTAAAATGCCTTCTCTGTTCTACCACATTAATCAGCCTGGGTCACCCAAGGCAGCAAAACGTCTCAAAATTATCAACAAGTCTTCTCATCCCATTCTCCTCACATCTTATTCCATCTGGCTTTCAATTCCAAATTCCTTTAACACCATACTCTTCAAGGTCACCAGCAACCTTACACTGAGAACAAATATTTGGTGTATGAATTAATAAAATTCTGAACACAGAGTGGTAAACAGATCCAAATAACCTTTGCCAGAGTCATGATTTTGCTGGGAGCCAAGCATGGTTAAGTGTTGATGGTTACCGTTACTAGCATAATAACAATTACAAGAGGAAAGAAACTAATATTCTCCTCAGCAGAAAGGAATAGTACTGAAAAACAAATCAAATTTCTAGGAAATTACTAAAAAATATTTTATCAATTACTTTAAAGAGTCTATTGATTTGCTAACAAGTGTATTCCTAATTTCTGACAGCTTCTAAACATTTTTAATCACCCCCAAAATTATTCATAGATTGGTATGCACAGAAATACATTAATGCGAATTACCATGATAGAGAATTTGAAAAAAAAATTACTGCTGCCGGGGTCTGTGGATGGTTCAGTCAGTTAAGTGGCCCACTTTTGATTTCACCTCAGGTCATGATCCTCAGGGTCCTAGGATAGAGCCCTGCATTTGGCTCCACACTCAGTGGGGAGCCTGCTTGAGGATTCTGTCTTTCTCCCTCTGTCACTCCCCTTGCTGATGCTTTCTGTCTGTCTCTCTTTCTCTCCCTCTCGCAAATAAATAAATAAATCTTCAAAAAAAAAAAAAAACCAAAAAACAAAAAACCACAAATGCTGGGGCAGCTGCCAGTAAGAGATCCCATATAGAAATTTTTGCACTATCCAGGGTTATGATACCTTAGGCTCATCAAAAACCCGACTATTGCTTCCACATTCTGGGGGAATCACAGTAGAACTCGTAGTAATATCAAGATGGAAAGAAATATAAACTTTTTTATCTAACAACAACAACAACAACAAAACTGGAAGTCACTGTGAAATGATGACTTCTTATACTAAGGCCTGGACGAAGTACATGTTTTTAAATGTGTTAAAATTGTGTTACTTATCATATATATTTGTTACTTTACACACATGACATAAAAAGCAGAAAATCAAAGTGATAATGTTTGTGAGTAAACAGTATAGACTTTAGCAGTTAAATTCCATTGAGCTAAAGAAAGCAATTCCCTCTGGTGTCCCCCAAGCCTGCAGGAGAGTATAGGGATTGAGGTTGGTAAGTTTGTAACCAGGGTCTGCAAACCCCTGGTCACTGTCAATTCCATCCTAGAATAGCCTCACTAAATGGGAAGGTCCTCTAGTCACAAGCTTCCGAATCCTCTTGAGCAACGTTTAAAAACTCCAGAAAATAAAACAAGTTTTCATCATATCTGACTCCTTTTTATTAATTCATTTGATTAGGAGAGTACATTTAGTTAGACTTGGTAGAATGTGAAATCAAAAATAATTAAAGTATTCTTAACCATTCTTAACCT
This sequence comes from Martes martes, assembly GCF_963455335.1. Classification (NCBI taxonomy): domain Eukaryota; kingdom Metazoa; phylum Chordata; class Mammalia; order Carnivora; family Mustelidae; genus Martes; species Martes martes. The sequence goes on along the minus strand of NC_137889.1, from coordinate 27,218,953 downwards.
CCCGGGGGAAGGAAAGTAAATTTTGTGGGGTTTTTTTTGTTGTTGTTATTTCTCCAGGTTTTATGCTAGCTTTAGAAATTTCTTAGCTCATCAGCTTCCCTCTGAAATGACATGTTCTATTTTGTTTATCACAATTTGATAAGGGCTAAAAGAACTTTCAAGAAAGAAGAGAAACCTTAGGATGGCCAAGAGAATATAGGTATGACCAAAAATGTTTCAGCAGAGAGCCTAGCTTAATCCAAGTTGCAGACATAAATGACAGGGCGGAGTTTCTTCTTGGAGTTGTCCCTGAAGACTCAAATCAGCATCTCAAAAATAGTCTGGTTCCCATCCATTCCTGTGGGATCAAAATCACAGATCTGACCTGGGAATCTGCATTTTGCATCCTCCCCAACAACTTCTCATCATATAATACAACTTGGAAGACAATCCTCTTCAAATTAATCAAGGCATTTCTTCACCAGAGGTTCTCAAACTTTAGATTAAACCAGCAAGCAGTGGGCCATGGTCTCTTTAAAAATTAAACAATAAAGAGAGCCACTTTCCTGTCTCAGCTGTTTGAATTAGGATAATTAAAGCATAGATGAAAATGTACAGTATGTCCCATAAACCAGTGAGTCTGCACCTGTTCATTTGAATATTTTGCTCAAATCCTGCTAATGAAAATGTCTCGCATTTATTTAGCATTCTTTGGCTTCATAATTCTTCCCAAATTAATCTTTTTTTTTGAGACCAAAGATCTGCCTGTTGACTCTCTGGTGTGATTTACACTGTAGTCAATTGGAGCAAGAAGAAACCAAACATTTCCATTTATTAGTAATCATTTGCACTGGAAAGTAGTATATTTCTTCCAAGTGAAGCAAATAATTTAATCTTGCGTTTGAAATTTTTATTACTTTCACACACTTCCTACATTGCCTTATTTTAGAATTTAATCCCCAGAAGATTCTTGTAATGTTTAAATTTTATTCAGACTTGGAATGATGAATAATATTAAACATGGCAAATGAATAAATTCTTTTTTGGTTCTTCAACTTTCCATGCAATTTTATTAAGTACCTTTTATGAACAGAGAAACCATTAAAAAGAAACCAACAGTCCCTAAAGAGAATTTTTAAAAAAATGAAATAAGTGTTATAGCTCTTACATTAAAGGAGTTACTATTGAACTACATTGAGGTCTACACAGCCACCAATTAATTGAGGCTTTTTGGAGCTGAGTCTACAGTCTGTGTGGAAATTTCCAAGAAACATTAGCCCTGTGTAATCCTTTCTATATTCTGTCAAGATATATTCCATTATTGTGTGTCACATAAGAAGAATTACATATCATTTGGGATGGCCAATTTATGTAAATTTGGCTAAACTGCAGTCCCCAGATATTGAATAAAACATTGATCTAGGTGTTGCTGTGAAGGTGCTTCACATTTTTTTTTTGAAGATTTTATTTATTTATTTGATAGATCACAAGTAGGCAGAGAGGCAGGCAGAGAAAGGGGGGAAGCAGGCTTCCCGCTGAGCAGAGAGCCTGATGCAGGGCCCAATCCCAGGATCCTGAGAACATGTCCTGAGCTGAAGGCAGAGGCCCAGGTTCTGAGCCACCCAGGTGCTGCATGATTGACATTCTTAATCCAATGAGTTTAATTAAGGGAGATTATCCTAAATAATCTGGGTGGGCCTGACATAATCAGTTCAAGGGTTTTAAGAGTTAAGGTTTCTCTGAAGAATACATTCCCCTGTAGACAGCAGTTTCGGCCTGTGCCTAAGAGTTCCAGCCTGCCTTCCTGACATCCTGTCTTAGGGAGACTGGGCTTGCCTAGCCAGCTCCTACAATCATGCAGCTAATTTCTTGAAATGAATCTCTTATATTTCCTGCTTGTTCTTTTTCATTTTTTAAATTCATGTATTCATTCATACATGTGTTTAATTTTCAACTTTAAATATCGATTAGATGCTGGAGATCCAAAGTATTCCATGCCTGAGGAATAGCTTCAGTATAAGCAAGAACAGCACAGGGACCTCAAACAACACTGACTTTCTAGACTGTAAGATACAAGGCTAAGCACTGTAATTGATAAGACCTGAGAGAATATTACTTGAAGACTTGCTGTGGGCCAAGCACTATACTGAAAAGCTTCACATGGATCAATGTATTGAGACAATCACACCCCATATAATAAGTACTCATATACAGCCCATGTTAGCAACAAGGAGACTTATGCATAGAATAACCAGGTAACTTGCTCAAGAGCATTCGGCTTAAATGTGTCTCCCTAATGGCATATACTGAAGAGTATCTTTTATATTCTTATTCACCATCCATATATTTTCTTCGATGAGATGTCTGCTAAGGTCTTTGTACCTTTATTTTGTTGTTGTTGGACAGAGTTCGTTTTCTTATTGTTGAGTTTTAAGAGTTCTCTGTGTATTTCGGATGAGAGTCCTTTATCAGATGTGTGTTTTGCAAGTCTTTTCTCCCAGTCTGTGGCTTGTCTTTCCAATCTCTTGACAGTGTCTTTCACAGAGAAGCTTTTTATTGTAATGAAATCCAGTTTATTAATTCCTTGTTTCATGGATCATGTTTTTAATGTTGTATCTAAAAACGCAACAAACCCAAAGTCATTTAGGTTTTCTCCTGTTATAATAGGTTTCTCCTGTTTATACTTGTACGTCTGTGGATCACTTGAGTCCATTTTTACGAAGGGTGTAAGACCTGTGCCTAGATTAATTTTTTTTCATGTGGATGTCCAGTTGTTCCAGCATCATTCGTTGGCTTTCATGCCATTTTTCAGTTGTTTGTCTCTTCTTACTCATTTTAGGAGTGCTTTATATATGCTGTCTTTCTACTTACCAGTCATGTGTATTGTATATATCTTCTTACTGTTCGTAACTGGTATTTTCACTTTTCTTTGGATTATCTTTATATTAACAAAAGTTTTTAACTTTATTCACATCCATCTTTCATAATTAACACTTCCTATGTCTTGATATGTCTTTCCCTACCTCAGTATCTGGAAGATATTCAACTGTATTTTCTACTTAGACGTTCAAAATTTTGTTTTTGACACTTAAGTCCATAAACCACCTTGACTGAGTTTTATGAAGGATCCAGTCTTATCTTTTCCCCAAAAGTCTCTTATTGTCTATTGCATGGTAAATAAAATGTCAAAGATCACTTTTGTCACAAAGAAAATCTTATAACTAGACCTCAATTCAAGGCAAGGGATGGCATGGAAGTGTAGTCTTTCCATACGCATGATAAAACTGGAAATATTTGGTGGACGGCACTAATAATCTCATGTCTTCACTGAGCTGGAATTTCTGCACCAGACTATTATAAGTGCTAAGAATGTAGGGTAAATACAGTAGCCAAAGTATCTGTCTTCATGAAGATTGCATTCTCATTGGAAAGACAATAAATAACATTTTAGCCAAGAAGGACACGCAGGTTCAGAATAAGTCATAACCCTAGAAAATTGCCTCCTATCAAAAGTCTCCTTGGGCAAAATCACCTTGCAGCAGCAATCAGTTTAGTTCATACTCTGGAACTGACACTAAAATTGAACCATACAGCTAAAATTGAAGTGACTTTATGGTAACTTTATTGTCCAACTTGGTGGTGGAACTGGCTGAAGTAAAAACCCAGAAGACTTTTTTTTTTTTTGGACTTAAAATTCATATACATGCAACAAACAGTGGCCAAAATAGTTCCCTTTGTTTAGAACACAAGCTTATTGCATAGATCAGCACTATGGATGAGTCAGTCACTCTCCGAAGGCTTCTGATCTGAGTTCTTTGAAGAGGTGATAAATGCACTGTCGCTTCCTTTAAAGTGCTGTAGGTATGTGTGGGAGTTTCACTTCAGCATCTCATTTGATTCATTGGTAGAAGAGCAAAAGACAGTATTCTTATTCATTTGCATCACCCTCCACCCTAATCAGTCAACACATGGAGGGTTCTTTACTAACACAAGTGTGCCAGGTTCAGTTCTTGTGTGCTCTCCTAATATTTTCATTTGTATTCTGAGTCCATGAATAGTCATTCTGCATTGCTAGATTTCATTAAGAGATAAATGGGAGGGAATTTCGAGAAAAGATAATGTGTGTATGGCAAATATAATTCCTATCAAGTCTATTCTCATTTACCATTAGCAATCAAATGACCTGAGCTTTATACTAAACTATACAAGCTAATAACTTACATTACCATTCAAATAAGCAGACATATAACAGCATGGTGCCAACTACAATTGTTTCTGTTAAAGCACGGAGTAAACACCAAAATAAAAAGGAAGCTTCTGTAACCTTATAACTAAGTGTGGCATCTTTAGAATTTCCACGGATAACAGAAAACAGTCTAGTGATTCATGAATCTGAAAAATAAAAAGCAATGGGGAAGAAAGTTCCGTATCTGTTAGAATTGACTTTGAGAGTTAGGATAGAATACAGAGCATCCTGGAAGTTGATTCTGGCCAATTTTGAAATGAGGTAAACTCATGATGTAATTTGAAAAATTAATTAATCTTGAATATATCAGGAAGCAAATACTGGCCTTTATTTTAGGTTACGGGGGTAGTTTATTCCTATTCATTTTTTTTACTCATTAGCTTATGGATTTATTACAAAGAATATTAAAAGATAGACATTAACAGATGAAGTGATGCTTGGGCAAGCTTTCAAACAGAGGAGCTTCTGTCCTTGTGGAGTCTGGGGCTCATCATGGTAGCATGTACAAAGACTCTGGCTCACCAGTCTGGAAGCTCTTCATTTTCAATTGTTTTTAAGACATTACTACTTTCTAGTTGGAGGCAGTCATCCCCTGTTTGGACCATTTTAACATCTTAATGAATCTCCTGGCTTTTTTTTTCTGGTTGACATCCCAGCCACTTCTCTACAGGGCAGCTGGAGCAACCTTCTTAAAAGATGTAAATCATATCTGATCACTCTCCTCTGTAACACCTGTCCATGCCTTTGTCATCAGATGGATCAAAAAACCCAGTCTCCTCACTGTAACTGCCAAGTCCCTGAAGAATTAGACCATTCACTGCATTTCCGATCTCACCGCATTGTTCTTTTCCTCTCAGCTTATGCTGTTGTGTGTTGCAGTGGTATTGCGTTTTCAAGCTGCATGGTGTTTAATTTTATGCAGCTGCAAAATTTTATCTGCTAATGGATATTTAACTTTCTTTCCATTTTTGGCAATAATGCATACTGCTGCTGCACATATTCTTGTACAGAGCTATGCATATTTATGTGTTCTTGTTAAGCATATAGCTAGATGTGAAAATGCTAGCTTCGTGGGAAAGCTTATATTCAGCATTAGTAGATAATACTAATGGTTTTGCAATATGGTTATACCAACTGACACCCCAACCAAGAGCAAATGAGATTCGATTCATTTAGATCTTCTCCAACGTTAACTCTGTCTTGAGGGTTTAGCCTATTGTATCTTATCGTGGCTCCCCTCCCAACAGGGATTTTGTTGTTGTTAATATAATTGGGGAATAATTATGTTTAGCCTATGGCTTGCCTTTTCATTTTATTAATTATGTCCTTTGATAAGTTTTAATTTTGATTAAATCCATTTTATCATGTTTTTCTTCTGTGCTTTGTGCTGTGTTCTGCCTAGGAAATCTTGGCATAACTAAAGGTTACAAAGTTATTCTTTTTTTTTTCCCTAGAAGTTTATAGTTTCTAATTCTGCAGTACATTTCAAGTTAACTTCTATCTATGGTGTGACATATGGATCAAATTTCCATTATTTTCATGTGATCTTTAATTGATTTAGTGCTCTTAAAGTTTTTTCTTACTTTCTGGAATGATTTTTGAAAAACAGTTGACTGTACATGTGGATCTGTGTCTGAAATCTCTATTTTGCTCTGTTGATAAGTGTATCAAACCATTGCCCATATCCCATGTCTTGATTACTATAGCTCTACAATATGTTCTAAAGTCAGGTAGTTATTCTTTTTCAAAATCATTTTGGGTAGTCTAAGAGCTCTATATTTGCATATCTATTTTAGGATCAACTTATCAAGATATAAATACCCCCTCCCCACCCGCCACCAGAAGCCAACCTTGTTGCAACTTCAATTGTAATTGAATTGAATCAGTAAACCAACTGGAAGAATTAGTGACTTTATAAACATGAGAATGGTATAGCTCCCCATGTATATAAATCCTTTCATATTTCTCTCAATATCTTTGTAGTGTTTTTTTTTTAAGATTTTATTTATTAATTTGACAGAGAGAGAGATCACAAGTACGCAGAGAGGCAGGCAGAGAGAGAGGGGGGAAACAAGCTCCCTGCTGAGCAGAGAGCCTGATGTGGGGCTCGATCCCAGGACCCTGAGATCATGACCTGAGCCAAAGGCAGAGACTTAATCCACTGAGCCACCAAGGCACCCCTCTTTGTAGTTTTTAATTGTATAATATTTTATATATGTTTAAAACTTGATTCCTAGGTGTTTTATGCCTTTTTTTTTTTTTTTTTTTAAGATCCTATCTATCCATTTGACAGAGATCACAAGTAGGCAGAGAGAAAGGGAAGCAGGCTCCCTGCTAAGCAGAAAGCCCAATGCGGGACTCAGTCCCAGAACCCTGAGATCATGACCTGAGCTGAAGGCAGGGGCTTAACCCACTGAGCCACCCAGGCACCCTTATGTCTTTTGATATTAATTTTAAATGGTCTTGATCTTTAAAAATTTATTTGTATATAGGAATAGAGTTATTTTTTGTATATACCTCATATCCCAAAGCTATGTTGACTTCAGCTTACCCAGTTTATTATAAATATAGTAAACCCTTTAGATTCCTTTGAGTTTTCTATATATGTAGAATCATGCTATATGCAAATAAAGACTGTTGTACCTTTCCATTCTGGATTGTTCTGCCTTTTATTTCTTCCTTTGTTTTATTTTTAAATTTTTTCCCTTATTGTATTGGTTTAGACCTTTAGTGAATACTGAGTGGAAATGGTGTGAGTGGATATGTTGGTTTTGGTCTTAATTTTAAAGGGAAGAAGTTCCATATTTTACCATTAATTATAATGTTAATTATAGCATTTTCATACATGTCCTTTATCAGACTGAGGAAGTTTTCTTGTATAGTTTCTGTGATTTTTTTTTCTTGTCATGAATTAGTGTTCAGTTTTGTTAAATGTTTTCTTCTGAATGTATCCAGTGGATTATCTGGTTTTCTTTCTTTCTTTTTTTTAAAGATTTTCTTTATTTATTTGACAGAGCACAGGCAGGCAGAGAGAGAGGAAGAAGCAGGCTCCCTGCTGAGCAGAGAGCCCGATGTAGGGCTCTGTCCCAGGACCCTGGGATCATGACCTGAACGGAAGGCAGACACTTCTCTGACTGAGTCACCCAGGTACCCCAGGATTATCTGGTTTTCTTTTGTTAATGTAGAACATTACCTTGTTTTACTTTCAGATTCTAAAATAAAAATTACAATCCTAAAAATTTATTTTAGGATTTGAAAGTATCTTGCAAGGTAATATATACAATTATAAATATATATTTATAAATTAAATATAATTTGCTAAAAGTTTTTTCAGATTTTTGTATCTATGGTAGTGAGATATGCCTGTATTTTCTCTTCTTGTCAAATAAGTTAGATGGTTGTATTAGAGTTAATTTTAAGCTAGAGTCAGAGAAAGAATTGTGGATTATTGCAGCCTCTTCTATAGTCTGAAAGTATTTTTTTTAGGACTTAAGTTATTTTTTCCTTAAATATTTGATAAAAATTCACCTATGATGCCACCTGGGGGACATTGTCTGCCATTGATGGAAAGGAAAACTGCCAGTTTTTTAAAAATGCTTCCATTCAAAGGAAGATTTTCGTCTCCTTATTTGCAAATCACTGGCTCATAGTGCTCCTTCACAGTGGGGATGGTTCCATAGACTTTCCTGACCTCTTCAACTTTGAGTAACTTTTTCTCCAGTCTTCACTTGAAAATATGTATTTGTTACTCTATTTACTCTGTTGTTTGCCATTTTCTAATGATTCATTTTACTATTTCTTATATTTTATTCAAGTTCTCCCTCCTTCCCAAGGATATCTGAAGATTTTTTTTTTTTTTAGAAGACCAAAGGACATGCCTTCTAAGTTTCTGTGAGCTAGCACTCAACATAGTACCATGTACATAAAGAGTCTCAAATGATGGTTGTTGGTGAGGTTGATGGTGATGGTGATTGTAACAAGGGCAACCCTAGTTACTAGTTTCTGGTCCAAATGCAGAAAAAATTCTTATTTTTTCTGCTCATCAGCTTCAGTTCACAGATGTACTAAATAAAATAAGTCTACCCCCTTCCTCTCTGAGGCCTTACTTCTAACCCCTCAAATTACTCAAAACCCTTGAGGGGTTTGTTGGGGGAAAGGGTCACTTCTGAGTTCTAATGCCACAGAGAGTCAAAAAGAAAGAAACCTGGTTTGTCTAATTGTACACTGGCTTTGATGTTAATTGTTTAAGAACAACACCATATGGTCAGAGAGACACATCTCCACATCCGTGGTGGTCCTTGACAATTTGGCCCTCCAACCCATACCTAAAGTATGCCCCATACTGAACTTTAAAGTTAGGGCTCATATGCTCAGCACTTGTTCCTCATCAACTAATGATTATCAGTGATAATTAAAATGGTTGTTAATATTAAGAAAAGAGACAATCAGAAATACGTGATTTCTTTGTAATCTGGTGCAGCCACTCTGGAGAACAGTATGGAGGCTCCTCAAAAAGTTAAAAATAGAACTACCCTATGACCCAGCAATTTTACCCGAAGGGGAAATACAGATGTGAAGGGATGCACCCTGATATTTATAACAGCTTTATCAACAATACCGAAACTATGTAGAGAGCCCAAGTGTCCATTGATTGATGAATGGATAAAGATGTAGCATATATATACAATGGAATATTACATAGCCATCAAAAAAATAAAATTTTGCCATTTGCAATGATGTGGATGGAGCTAGAGAGTATTATGCAACATTAAATAAGTCAGTCAGAGAAAGACAAATACCACATGATCTCACTCATATGGAATATAAGAAAGAAAACAGTTGAACATAATGGGGAGAAGGTAAAATGGAGAGAGGGAAGCAGACCATAAGAGACTCTTAACAGTAGAGAACAAAGTGAGGGTTGATGGAATGTGATGGGGATGAGCCTGATGGGTGATGGGTATTAAAGAGACACTTGTGATGAATGCCAGGTGTTGTATGTAAGTGATGAATCACTGAATTCTACTCCAGAAATCAGTATTGCAATGTATGTTAACTAAAATTTAAATTAAAAAAAGAAATATGTGATTTCTGATGAAGAATACAGCCCAACTTTGAAAGAAATGAATAAATTAAATAAGCAAATCACATTCAACGTTTTTATTTGAGTACCAATTTATCAGAAACATTGATGGTAGAGGAAAGCATTAAAGAGAAGAATGGGATATAATCTGCCAAATTCAAACTGTTTAAAGTTCTACAGGAAAGATAATCCACTCTCTTCAAGAAATAAATTGTAAGGGAAAAAAGGAGATGGAGAGAAACTTATAGATTAAAATAATATAAGAGCTGACTCAATGAATCACAGGAGGCCTGCCTAATCTAGATTCCCATTGTAACAAACGGCTTATTTTCTTCTATATGACATTTATGAGATGTATTAGAAACCTTAATATTGATGTTTAATATTAAAGTTTTATGAAATAAGTATTATTAAAGTTTTATAGGAGATGACCTATTTGGTGGTTATTTTATTTCCAGAGTCCCTATATTTTTTATATATATGTATATATATACACACTAAAATATTTCAGAATAAAACCTTATAATATCTGGACCTGTTTCAAAATAGTATGAGTGCAAGGAATTTGTGAGGTGGGTAGATGAAACAAGATTGTCTTTGAACTGTTAATTTTGGAAGCTGAATGAGAATCATTATACTTTTATGTCAAATTTTGTATGTGTTTAAAATGGCTATTTCAATATTAGATATTGAAAATACTGTTTTTTGGGGCACCTAGGTGGCTCGGTTAGGGTTAAGATTTTGGATCAGGCAGTGATCTCAGGATTGTGAGATCTAGCCCTGCGTTGGGCTCTGCAGTAGGCATGGAGCCTGCTTAAGGTTCTTTTTCTCCCTCTTCTCCTCTGTCTCCTCTACCCCCAGCCCTCACTGGCACCTCTCTCTCCCTCTAAAAGAGAAAGAAAGAAGGAAAGAAGGAAAGAAAGAAAGAAAGAGAAAAGAAAAATGAGGGGTTCCTGGGTGGGTCAGTTGGTTAAGCGTCTGCCTTTGACGCAGGTCATGATCTCAGGATCCTGAGATAAAGCCCCTCATAGGTGTCTCCCTGCTGAGCAGGGAGTCTGCTTCTCCCTCTGTCCCTCCCCACCCTCCACCCACCCCCCCTTTTGAGTGCATGTGTTCTCTCTCTCAAATTCTTCAAAAAAAAGAAAGAAAGTACTGTTTTTCATAATAAAAAGTTTAAAAGTCTACAATAATAGTAGTGATTTGGAAATTCTTAGGCTTTACTTCTCATGGAATACTTGACTCAAGGCAGGACACCCCCACCAAAGGTATACTATATATGAACAAAGCAGATTTCATTTGTTAGTTGTCAGATCCTTTTCATAACCTCAAAAAATTGGATAATAAGATTGAAATACAGTGGTGTTACACTTAGAACCACTGAATTTTAAAAGGTTCAAAGGAAATATTAATAACAGTGTTAAGAAATTCTGTATACTACATGCTAATGAAGTTATTTTTATGAGTTTTCTAGGGTGGCGAGTCCGTTAAAATTTATTAATGTGAATTAAGACTATAATTTTTGCCAGGTATGCACAAATATCTTACATATTAAGGAGAAAGGCAGCAATAAAATGATATTAAAACAACGCAGAAAAGCTTCAAAATTTATTATATAATGGGTACAAAGGGTTGTAATTCAAAATATATTTCCAGATTTGGGAGCCACACTGAGTTAACTAATAAATTATACTTTAATCAATGTTATATATTACCTTAAAAGATCAAAGAAGGGAAATAGATAGATGATAGATATATAGATGGGTAGATAAAAAAGAAAATATTCTTCATTTTATTGCCTGTGATATTTAAGGGAAATTTATAACATTGATATTGATATATGATCAAGCTAATGTTATCTAAAAAGAATTATGACTAAATTTTCTCTTGGATCTAGCATTTTTTTTAGTTATTTATTTTTTTCAGCAGGCTGGAAAACTGGAAACTTGTGTAATTGTTGATGTTAGTCTTGAGTCAAATCTGTAAGACAGGCTGGTGGATTAAAAACTGAGGCAGGTTTTCTTTTCTTTTTTTTTTTTTAAAGCCTTTATTTATTTGTGTGTGTGTGTGTGAGAGAGAGAGAGAGAGAGAGAGAGAGAGAGAGAATGAGAGGGGGAGGGGCAGAGGGAGAAGCAGACTCCCCACTGAGCAGGGAGCCCGATGTGGGACCTGATCCCAGGGCTCCAGGATCATGACCTGAGCTGAAGGCAGTCGCCCAACAAACTGAGCCACCCAGGCGCCCCTCTGAGGCAGGTTTTCTTTGTGAGTTTTGCAAATCCCTTCTCTACAACTTCAGTTTCAGTCTTCAGTTCTCAACTTATTGAAAGAGAGCCACCCATATTATTGAGGATAATTTCTTTCACTTAAAGCCAAATGATTGTAGATCTTAATCACATTTACAAAATACCATTAGAGCAATATCTAGACAGTTGTTTGACCAAATAACTGGCACCATAGCCTAGCTAAGTGGACACAAAATGAATCATCACAGGGATATTCACTAAACCATAAGGTTATTGATTGAAAAAGACCTTTGGGATCAAAGATCACTTGTATTATGTAATTGAAATTGGGTAATAAATATGTTTCTCATTTTTAGCCAAAGAAACCATATTGATATTATGCTACAGAAATGTTTGTTATGAATAACTATTTATTGAGCACCTACTATATGCCAGAGACTGTGTTAAATACTGGGTACATGGTAGTGATCAAGTTAGATGTTGGTCTGAGAAGTGTGTAAAGGGGGACAATCTGGTTGTGGTGGCTGAGTGGGTGTGGAGGATTGGAGGCCTTTTGTAGTGTAACATTTAAGTTAAGTCTTGAAGGGACATTTTTCCACATGAAGATGGGAATGTATAAGAGCATTCTGGGCAGAGAAAAGGTAGGCAAAGTCTGGGAGCAAGTAAAATCATGGCATTAAGGAACTGAAAGAAGTTCAGTGTGGCTTTCATAAAGCAACGAAAAAGGAGGAAAGTTAAGCTCGAGGGATAAACTGGGGCCAGATTCTTATAACTTACACTAAAAATTTTTAAATTTTAAGAAAATACATGTAATAATTTATTTTCCATCATGTCAGGAAATACAATGTAACAGAGAAGGGATGAATATAGTATATTCACCTGCTGTTTTCATTATTTAAAAACAAAATATTTGATGAAACAAATAAAAAAGTTACTTGGTCTTTAACAAAGTATGGACCCATTAAAATATGACTTCAGTCTAAAGAAACAGATCAATGCCTAATATGTTTCTCATTATGACATTTTTATATTATGTGATTCTTCATCACTTTAAAAACAATGCAGTTGTATACTTTGTTTCATGACTTCAAATTATGTGGTTGGCTATAATAATTTTAAAAATACTACTAGAACAATAACAGGAGTTTTTTTTTTTAAGATTTTATTTATTTATTTGACAGGGAGAGATCACAAGTAGGCAGAGAGGCAGTCAGCGAGAGGAGGAAGCAGGCTGCCTGCTGAGCAGAGAGCCTGATGTGGGGCTCAATTCCAGGACCCTGGGATCATGACCTGAGCCAAAGGCAGAGGCTTTAACCCACTGAGCCACCCAGGCGCCCCTGGAACAGGAGTTCTTATATGTATGATGTTATATATGAACCTAATGGTAACCACAAATCAAAAACCTATAGGAGATGCACAAAAAATAGAGTAATAAATCCAACCATATCACTAAGGAGTGTTATCAAACCATAAAGGAAGAGAGCAAAATAAGAAAGGAACAGAGAGGAGCTTAAACAATCATAACACAAATAACACAATGTTAATAAGTATTTATCCATCAGTTATTACTTTGAACGTAAATGGACTAAATGCTCCAATCAAAAGACACGGGCTTACTGGATGGATAAAAAAGCGAGAACCATCCATATGCTGCCTACAAGAGACTTATTTCAGACTTAAAGACAGATGCAGATTGAAAGTAAATTATTGGAAAAACTTTAGTCATGCAAATGGAAGCAGAAAGAAAGCTGGGGTAGCAATACTTATATCTGACAAAATAGACTTTAAAACAAAGACTGTGTAACAAAAGCCAAAATAGATACAACATAATGATAAAGGGAACAATCCAACAGAGCCTGTAACAATTGCAAATCTTTATTCATCCAACATGCGAGCACCTAAGTACATTGGTTTCTTGTTTCATGTTTGTGATTGGAAAGATGCTTAATATGATTTCAGTTGTCTCAAATTTATTGAGACTTATTTTGTTACTTGATATGTAATCTATTCTGGAGAATGTTCCATTTGCACTTGAAAAGAATGTGTATTCCACTGTTTTTGGATGGAATGTTCTGTATGTATTTGTGATGTCCATATATTTGTTATTTGGTCTAATGTGTCACTGAAAGCCACTGTTTTCTTATTGATTTTTCTGTCCTACCTATCCATTGATGTAAGTGAGATATTAAACTCTCCTACTGTCATTATATTACTGTCAGATTTTTAAATGTTTATTAATATTTGCTTTATTTTGTGCTACTATGTTGGATGCATAGATATATACAATTGTCATATCTTCTAGCTTCCTTCTTTGTCTCTTGCTATAGTCTTTGTTTAAAAGTCTCTTTTGTCTAAGTATTGCTACTTTGCTTTTTTTTTACTTCCACTTCCTTGGAATATCTTTTTCTATCCCTTTGCTTTAGTCTGTATCTTTTGATCTGAAGTGAGCTCTTGTAGTCAGCATATCCATGGGTCTTGTTTATTTTCTCCATTCAATTACCCTATAACTTTTGATTGGAGCATTTAGTCTATTTACATTTATTTATTTTTAATTTTTTGAGTATAGTTGATACACAATGTTAAATTAGTTTCAGTTGTAAAACACAGTGGTTCAACCTCTATATATGTTATGCTCTGCTTACTACAAGCAAGTGTAGCTACCATCTGTCACTGTACAAAACTATTACAATACTATTGACTATATTTCCTATGCTGTGCCTTTTATTCCCGTGACTTTATACCATAACCAGAAACCTGTATCTTCAACAATTTGCCTATTCCTTCCACCTCTTACACTCAAGCAAACATCAGTTTGTTATCTGTATTTACTCATCTGATTCTGCTTTTTGTTTATTCATTTGTTCTATTTTTTAAATTCCACATTTGAGTGAAATCATGGTATTTGTCTTTCTCAGTCTGATTTGATTCATTTAGCATAATACCCTCTGGGTTTATCCACATTGCTTACATGGTGCAATCTCATATATTAAAAAAAGTTATTATTTAAATTCTAGTTAACATACAGTGTAATATTAGCTTCAGGTGTACAATATAGTGATTCAACACTTCCATACAACACCTGGTATCGTCACAAGTACAGTCCTTTATCCCTATCACCTATTTAACCCATCTCCCCATCCACCTCTCCTCTGATAACCATCAGTTTATTTCCTATAGTTAAGAGTCTGTTCCTCAGTTTGCCTCTCTTTTTTCCCCCTTGCTCATTTGTTTTGTTTCTTAAATTCCAAATATGAGTGAAGTATATGGTATTTGTCTTTCTCAGACTGACTGACTTCACTTAGCATAATACTCTCCAGCTCCATCCATGTTATTGCAAATGGCAATATTTCATTCTTTTTATGGCTGTGTAATATTCCATTGTATATATAGACCACTTGTTCTTTATCCATTCATCAATCGATTGGGCTATTTCCATGATTTGGCTATAGTAGATAAGGGGCTGCTATAAACATCAGGTACACGTATCCCTTTGAATTAGTTTTTTGTATTCTTTGGGTAAATACCTAGTTGTGCAATTGCTGGATCATAGGGTAGTTTTACTTTTAAGTTTTTGGGGAAACTTCATATTCTTTACCACAGTGGCTGTACTAGTTTGCATTCCCACTAACAGTGCACAAGTGTTCCTTTCTCTCCCCCATTGTTGCCAACACCTGTTGTTTTGTGTATTGTTGATTTTAGCCATTCTGATAGGGTGAGGTGATATCTCATTATACTTTTCATTTTAATTTCCCTGTTCAGTGATATTAAGTATCTTTTTCATGTGTCTGTTGTTCATCTGTGTATCTTCTTTGAAAAAAATGTCTATTCAGGTCCTCTGCTTTTCTTTTTAATTGAACTTTTTTCTTTTCTTTTTCCCTTTCCTTTTCCTTTTTTTTTTTTTTTTTTGGTGTTGAGTGGTATAAGTTCTTATATTTTGAGTATTAACCCCTTATCAGATAGATCATTTGCAAATATCTTCTCCCATTCATTAGGTTGTCTTGTTTTGTTGATGGTTCTTTTCATAGTACAAAAGCTTTTTATTTTAATGTAGTCCCCATAGTTAATTTTTGCTTTTGTTTCCCTTCCCTCAGGAGACACATCTAGAAAAATGTCGCTATGGTCGGTGTCAGAAAGATTACTGCCTGTATTCTTCACTAGATTTTTATGGTTTCAGATCTCACATATAGGTCTTTAATCCACTTTGAGTTTATTTTTGTGTGTGTGATGTAAGAAAGTTTTCCAGTTTTATACTTTGTCATGTAACTATCTAGTTTTCCCAGCACCAATTATTGAAGAGACTGTCTTTTCCCCCATTGAACAGTCTTGTCTCCTTTGCTTAATGAATTTGCCATAGAAATATGGGTTTAATTCTGGCCTTTCTATTCTGTTCCCTTGATCTGTGTGTCTATTTTTTGCCATATCATATTGTTTTGATTAGTTATAGATTAGTTACAGATTTATGTGTTATATCTTGAAATTTGGAATTGTGATGCCTCCAGGTTTGTTGTTCTTTCTCAAGATTTCTTTGTCTATTCAGGGTCTTTTGTGGATCCATGTAAATTTTATTATTATTTTTTCTAGTTTTGTAATCTTGATGGTATTTTTAATCTTGTTGGTATTTTTGATAGTGATCGCTTCTAATCTGTAAATAAATCACTTCGGTACTATGGGTTTTTTAACAATATGAATTCTTCCAATCCACGAGTATGGGATATTTTTCCATTTGTATGTGGTATCTTCAGTGTGTTTCATCAGTGTTTTAAAATTTTAAGAGTACAGGTCTTTCTCTTTGGTTAAGTTTATTGCTAGGTATTTTATTATTTTTGGTGCAATTGTAATTAAGATCATTATTAAAATTCTCTTTCTGCTACTTGTTATTAGAGTATGAAAATGCTACTTATTTCTGTATATTAATTTTCATCCTGCAATTTTACTGAGTTCATTTATTCACATAGGTTTTTGGTGGAGTTTTTAGGATTTTTATGTATATATCATGTCATCTGCAAATAGTGACAGTTGAATTTCTCTTTACTAATATGGATGCATTTTATTTCTTTTTCCTGTGTGATTGCTATGGCTGGGATTTTCAGTACTGTGTTAAGGAGAAGTGGTGAGAGCAGATATCCTTGTCTTGTTCTTGATTTTTAGGGAAAATCTCTCAGTTTTTCACCATTGAGTATGATGTTAGCTGTGGATTTTTCACATATGGCCTTTATTCTGTTGACCTATGTTCCCTCTGTTTCCACTTTGTTGAGAGCTCTTATCATGAATAGATGTTTAAATTTGTCAAATGCTTTTTCTGGTCTATTGAGATAAGCAGATGATATTTATTCTTTGTTTTGTTGATGTGGTATATCTGGTTAATTTGTTAATATTTTTGTTTGTCTGGGAAACTCTCTCTCTCCTTCTATTCTGAATGATAGCCTTGCTGGATAGAGTATTCTTGCTGGCAGATTTTCCCCATGCAGCACTTGGAATATATCATGTCACTGTCTTCTGGCTTACAAAGTTTCTACTGAAAAATCAGCTGATCGCCTTAGGGCATTTTAGTTGTATGAAACTGTTTCCTTTTCTCTTGTTGCTTTAAAAATTAAGATCACTTTTTGCCATTTTAATCATTATGTATCTTGATGTAGACTTTCTTGGATTCATCTGGTTAGGGGTTTTCTGTGCCTCCTAGACCTGGATTTTTGTTTCCTTCTCCAGATTGGAGACATCTTCCGCTAATAGTCCTTCACATACATGTTCCATCCCTTCTTTTCTTCTTCTGGGATTCATATAATGGGATTGTCATTATACTTGAACATGTCAGCGTTCCCTTAACCTATTCCCATTTTGTATTCATTTTCCTTTTTTTCTATTCAGCTTAGTGGCTTTCCATTACCTGATCTTCCAGATCTCTGATCCATTCTTCTGCCTATCCTAATCTGCTGTTGATTCCTTCTAGTGTATTTTTCATTTTGGTTATTGAATACTTCTCTGATTGGTACTCTTTTATGTTTTCTGTCTCTTCACTCAAGTTTTCACTAAGATCTTCCTTTTTTCTCAATTCCAGTGAGTGTCTTTATGACCATGACTTTGAATTCTTTATCAGGCATATTGTTTATCTCCATTTGATTTAGCTCTTTTACCATGATTTGTCTTGTTCTTTTATTTTAATATTTTATTTATTTATTTGAGAGAGAATGGAGTAGGGAGAGCATGAGATGGAGGAGGGTCAGAGGGAGAAGCAGACTCCCTGTCCAGCAGAGAGTCCAATGTGGGACTCGATCCTGGGACTCCAGGACCATGACCTGAGCTGAAGACAGTTGCTTATCCAACTGAGCCACTCAGGTGCCCCTTGTTATTTCATTCTATTCCATTCCATTCCATTCCAATCTGTCTCTTCACTTTCTGGGTTTGTTTGTTTCTATGTGTTAAGTAGATCAAATATGTCTCTTTGTCTTGAAAGTGTGGCCTTATGTAGAAGAAGTCTTATGGTGCTCTATCATACAATTCCCTCAGTTACCAGAACCAGGAACTCTAGGGGTGTTTGCTGTGTGGGCTACATGTATCTTCTCTTGGGGCTACTACAGTTGCCTTCAGCCTAGCTGGCTGCAGTGACCCACTTTGCCTGTTGTAGTTGTAATGAGCAGAATTTGGTCCTCAGGGTGTTGAGAAGTCAAGGTGTGGTGGTGTGGCTGCCATGGGCTTGTTGGTAGGCAAGGCCAGTACTCTATCTAGTTCTGTGCAGCTAGCCTCTCTATCACAGATGCAGGAGCATCCAAGGACTGGGCTTGCTTCCTATGCAGATGGCTAAGCAGCCTGGCTCCAGGTATTGTGCGCCTGCTGATATGTGCAGTTATCTGCATCCGTTCCCAGAGTAGGAGTTACTTGGGAGTGGAGCTGGTCCCACTTGGACTGCCTGCTGGGTGTGGTGGGGCAGAGGCCCCTTTGGAGCAATGCATACTATGGCAGGTGGGTTGAATGGAGTAGGTCCACAGGGCAATGCTAGGACTGTGCATACAGTGTGAGCAAGGTAGATGGAGTATTAGTGCTGGCTACTGAAAAGTTCAGGCTCTATAGACTGTGAGAGGAAAAGAGAAATGGTGCTCACAGCACTTTTGTTCCCAGAACAATCTCCTAAAGATCCCTCTTCCTCTAGCACATGTTCTAAACTACTCTTCTGTTCTATGTCTCTGGACACATATTTAGTACACTGGCTCTTTTGGGGCAGAGACAGTTTTCTTTCACACTTCGGCTCTTCTGGAGTTAAGCCCACTGATTTTTAAAGCTCCCAGTGTTAAGCCCTTCTGGTTTTCAAAGCCAAACATTATGGGGACTTGTCTTCCCCTTGTAGGTACCCAGTTTCTATGATGCCTCATGTGGGATCTGATCCTCTTGCTTCTTTATGCCTGTGATATCCCTCCCAGTTGTGATTAGTCCCACTAGAGATTTGGTTATCAACAGTGTCTCAGCCTTTCCAACTCTCTTTGACATGACCTTCTCTCTCTGATGAGCCATGAAGGTCTTTTATGCCAGTCTTCAGGTCATTTTCAGAGTGAGTCATAAAAATGTAGCGGTTATCTTGGTGTGTCCATGGGATGAGATGAGTTCAGGATCTTCCTAATTCTGCCATCTTCCTGGAATTCCCCCCATTTTTTAAAAACATGTGCTATAAAGAAAGTATTTTCAAAGTGGGTTTTTGTGTTAGTATGAAGTGATTTGAATGTCTATGATAATGTATGTCATCCATAGTAACTCTTATATCTGTCCTCTTAAAATTGAACAAATTAGACGTTGTTTTAAAATCTTTCAAGTAAAAACCTTAAGTGGATTTTGAAATCATTTGTTAAAAATACAAAAATGCATCTAATTGCCTGAAAGGACCATTGATCAATATGACAGATAATTGGAAATTTCTGGAAGTAGTTCAACAAAAACATTGCCCTAATTATTGAATGTAATTGAAAATGAATGTCAGGATTTTTTTTTTTTTATTTCTTCCTGTTAGAACTCTTTGTAAAGTATCTCTCTCAGCTGTGAAAATTAGTGATCGTTTCATCAAATAAAAAGAACTTAGGTTTAATTCTTTGAATTGCTGTGCACAGAATATTAAAGCAAGATTTTTTTTTTAAATAAAGAGACATTTTCTACCATATTGTACTTCCTTACTAATTTTTTATGAAAGAAAAAATGATATCATTAAATAATTTAAGTATGTTTAAATGTAATTTCACCTTCGTGTCACAATTTAAATTTTTTAATTTTTGCATGTTTTTATAGGTTTATTGTAGATTAATATTATAAAATCTTTACAAGTAAATGAAGAGGAATATAAAAAGTATAGAGACAAAGTCCTTGCTATAGATGTGCACAAAAATCTTTGGACACTGGTGTTGACAAGGTTTTCTTCATAGGAGGAATTTAGGGGTTTTTTAAAATGTTAATGAATTGAGATAAACATTTCAATCTGAATTAAACTAGTGAGAAATGAGGCAGATGAGAAAACTCTTAATTGAAGTAAAAAAAAATTGCAAATAATGAGGAGACCTCTATTTTACATGTTTTGAAACATGGCCAGTGGTGATTCTTCTGATCAGTTCTCTGCAGCTGTCTCTCTGCCCACTTCTTGCTCCCTCTTCAATTATCCCCCCAACATCCTCTCCCTTCTCAACCTATGTATTACAGTTCTCTAGAGAAATAGAATGAATAGGGGCGCCTGGGTGGCTCAGTGGGTTAAAGCCTCTGCCTTCAGCTCAGGTCACGATCCCAGGGACCTGGGATCGAGCCCTGCATCGGGATCTCTGCTCAGCGGGGAGCCTGCTTCCTCCTCTCTCTCTGCCTGCCTCTCTGTCTACTTGTGATCTCTGTCTGTCAAATAAATGAATAAAATCTTTAAAAAAAAAAAGAAATAGAATGAATATATGCTTAACATATATTGGCTGATCAATAAACATCTAAATAAATGACCTACTTTTTTTACATGTACATTCCTTACATAGGTGTTTTTGTTACTTTCACTTTGTTCTTTTAATTTGTTTTCCAATTTCTATCCCTGAGTAAAACTTCTTACAAATCTTCCAAGATATTAATTATCTATACAAAAAGTTCATCCCTATTACAATTATGTAATGATCCAACACTGCACATGTCTAAACAGCTCACATTGCTAAGAAATACAATCTCCTTAAGAGCTGTTTTCTGTAGCTGATTTGATCTATCTCTCTCAAGACTATGCTTTCACTTACTTAAATTAAATGGTTATCCCAGACAGATGGTCTTTACCAGTAACAGGAACCAAGTTATCATAAACAGAATTTAATTGCAAAGACAATTTTCTCTTTTACTTTATATCTTTTTCTTATCCATTTTTCATAACTCTAGTGGAAAATCAAGATTTAAGCATCTTATTTATGTGCTCAAGAGACTTAAGGCAAAGAAGAAAATATTTTGTAATCTCCATTTTGAGTATTAGTTATTAGAAACATAGCTTTAGAATATTTGGTTATAAATTGCCAATTTAATCTCTTTTCTCCATTTTTTCTGTTTATATGTTATAATATTATATTTCTCAAACTCGAATCTGTTTTACTTCCCCCACTTAAATCCTTCCTTTCATTGCCTTCAGAATAAATTCAAACTCCTTAGCACAACCTTAATATCTTCCCAACCAGGTCTCTATTTTTATGTGATTATTCCCCTGACCCAGTCATGCATACGCCATTATCATCACTCACATACACTCTGTAAGTGGTTACTTGCACTTTCCAATATATTTTCATGCCTCTGTACCTTTACATGTGTTGTTACCTTTACCTGATATGAGAAACACCCATTCCACTTCCCCCTCCCCCACACCTCCTTCCCTTACCCTCATCCCTTGCCCCTCACTACCCTTGCTGCATCTTAAAGCCCAATGATTCTTATAAAATCATCTTAACGATAACCTCTTTCTGGAATCCTTGTCTTTTTTTCATTGTCAGTGTAACCTAGGAAAAGGTTTATATGATAATTACTGAAATTAGTCATTACTGTCTGTTAGATAAGTCAGAAACTAGAAATACATATTTAAAAATAGGATTATTGAAAGAGTGAAGGCAGGAGTGCTAAAGGATTGTTTATGCAGCATTGAGTAGCTATTGAAAACACTGTGAATAATGGGGCAATGAGGGGAGGTGGAATAGTCAAAACTTTTCAGTGGAATGTCTTAAAAATCAGGCTAAAGAAAAATACCCAAGAGGTTGAGGACATTTGTGAAAGACTAAATTTTTAGGATGAAATTCTTCTGTGGTGTATGGAATATACTGGATACAGGAAAGATGGGAAAAGGAATATAAGTGAGATCTTGGGTAATGTACATTGACAGTGGAGATGGGAAGAACAAAAAAGATTTCCCAACATGAAAGAATTGTTGTCAAGCTCTGGACATTCTTTGATCAGCAACATGAACATGGCTGAGATAGCAGTGCACTCTTCTCAAAATCAGCACTCTGGTGGCTCCCTTTCCACACATAAAATTGAAATCTGTGCTATGGCATACAAGGCCCTACATGTTCTGGAGCATTTCCTATGGTTTTACCCCCTGCTAACTCTGTTTCAGGTACAATGGCCTCTTCTTTTTCCTGGATCATGTCAAGCTTTCCTCTGCCAGTGGTATTTTATACTTGCTGTTACCTCTCTTGGATTTCTCTTTCCCAGATATTCCTGACTCCACTTTCCTTCAGGTTGAAGCCCAATTTTACCTCATCAGATGAGCCATCCTTCATATTCTAACTAAACCAGCAGTCACCCATTCCCATCAGTTTCTCTCTGCTGAGACTGATTTGTGTTTTTTACATGGAACTTGTCCTTACCTGATACTATGATACATGTTTTTGGCTAACTTTCTTTTTCTCTCTAATTACAACGTAAACTCTATAAGGTAAAAATTTCATTCTGATTACCGATGTATGTCCAAAACCTGAAGAAAATCCAGGTCCAGAGTGGGTATTCATGTTGAAAAATTCATGCTGAAAGATGTTGATCTGTGTTGAAAATCTGCATTGGAAAATGATCATGACAGTGACTGACCATGGAACAGGGAACTTGTGAGAATTATGAGTAGTTGACTGAATCATTGAACATTACATCACAAACTAATGATGTATTGTATGTTGGCTAATTGAATTTAAATTAAAAAAAAAAAGAACTGAATAGTTGATACCAAAGGACAGTAAATAAGGCACAAAACAGAAGGCTTGGCGGACAGAGAGGCATCTGGTCTAAGAGTAAGGGCAGAGAAGTTTGTTCTGTAGTTAAGATGAGGCTAAACTCTGCCTTTTCTCTCAGTTTTTAACTTCTTTCAATAGGTTGTTTATTCATTTTTTCAATATTATATTAAAATAGGACTATTTCTTCTCGTTTCAATTTAATTACCCATGTGTTAGATATCAGATACCAAAACGGGTTTGAGACATAAGCCAAATTCATAAAGGAACTGAAAAAATTGGATCTCTCAGCCAGATTTAGGATTAAAAAAAAAAAAGGATCAGGATATGGAGAAAACAGAAATATTTGGAAACCTATTTTTCTGGGCAGAGCTACATTCTTTATCTCAAGTCTAATGAGGGTTTTCCATGGGATCAACCAGCGAGGCTTGACATGTATTCTCTGCAGTTGGAGGCATAAAGGATTGGTGTCTGACTCCTAAAGCAGGGCGAAAAATATCTCCACGATATGCAGCTACATGGATATTTTCCTCTCCCTTATTGGGAGTAAGAGGTGCTTCTGGGGGCCAAATATGGACCTCTTGCCCCCCAGAAAAAAAGTGAAGAGATGGAATATTCTGAATTTTTTTCAAGAGAATTTCTGAAAAAGTATAAAAGACCCCAGCATTGAGATTTTGTTAAGGATAGGGTACCAAAGAAGATAAAGTTAAGGGGATATTGAAAGTGACTGAAAAGAAGGAGTATTAGAAACATCGTAAGAATTGCCATTGGAAGGAACACTTGTGGAGTCTTTTACAGTCTCAGAAACATCCATTGTAGGGTCATATTTAACCATCTGTCAGGTCAGGGCTGGTGAAGCTACATAGTGAGATAAAAAATACTACCATCTTATCTCTGTCCCCATCACTTTATCTTCCCTTCTTTGACCTTAGTAGCCACAGAATCAGTTGACAGTGAGTGGGAAAGGAAGTGAGAGGGGGAGGAAAACATAAGCCAACCAGCCTCCATTCCCTAAATTCTCTGCATTAACCAGAGGCCAGTAGTCATCTTTTCTAGCCAGAGCATGGGGAAAAGGGAGGTTCTGTCTTTAAATGGAAATGTAAAAGTGTAGGATTCTTTTCTCTTTGCTTGTCTTCCTGAGGAATTTGGTTGATACATTGATCAAATAATTGATCATTGGAGCCAGATTTCTCATTGACAGAGAAAGGAGTTAAAAATATGGAAAGGAAGAGGGGCGCCTGGGTGGCTCAGTGGGTTAAAGCCCCTGCCTTTGGCTCAGGTCATGATCCTAGGGTCCTGGGATCAAGTCCCACATCGGGCTCTCTGCTTCAGTGGAGAGCCTGCTTCCCCCTCTCTGTCTCTGCCTGCCTCTCTGCCTACTTGTGCTTTCTGTCTGTCAAATAAATTTAAAAAAATTTAAAAAAATTAAATAAAAATTTGGAAAGGAATAAAACTATAATAAATTGCATGATGTTGGATTGGAACTGGAGATAACTGAACTCATGGTTCAGGCAGACAAATAAATACAGATTTAAATGTATGTATACTTATGTCTATAGATCTATACCTACATCTACATGTTTATACATATATACACATGCATACACACACACACGTGTGTGTCCATTGAGAGAGCCTGGGATCAGTGACACCCCAGTACCAGTGAGCACACCTGGAGTCCAGGTCTTGCTTCTAAATGACATTCTCCGTTAACATTGTCTGTTAATAACATTCTCCATTAACAGAATGTTCTAAATAACATGTCTCCTTGGACAAATGGCTGATTCCAAGATTGGTCTAAAATACAAGATAAGCCTGGAATATTTTGTTTTATCAGAAGATAAGGAAGTGGTCAGAAAATGTTACAGACGTATTTTTTAAAAATGAAGAAGACAATTTTAATGGGCTCCTACTTGCCAAATTATGGGCAATTTGAACATTGGCATATATAAAGGTAGCCACAAACTGTAATCCATTGAGTAAAACAGGAAAACATGAGTTCATCCAACTATAAATAAATAGGTGACTATAGTGACAGTTTGGTGAGGAATGTGATATTTATACAGTTTCAAAGTACTTCCCCACAAAATACTAATTACAAAGAATAATTAATCAAGGTCTCAAACAAATATCATTAGTTATGAGGCAAATTGAAATCCCATGCCACCTCATAGGATGCAATGGGAACACAGCATCGCATCTATATCACTTGAATATGTATAACTTGTATAACTTGAACCCAAGCCTGAAGAGACAGCAGAAAACACCACACAAGAGACACAGAAAAACTATAATCTCCAAAACTGTTAAAGGTATGAAAGTCATGAAAAGATTAAGGAATTATTCCAAACTTAATAAGTACACATGAAGCATAGCTCTGAACTGGATCATTTTGCTAAAAAAAAGATATTTGAAACAACTGGAGAAGCTGGAATAGGACCTGGGAATGAGAGTTGTATTTCTGTGTTGGCTTCCTGTTTTTCACAGTGGTACAGTAGTTCCAGAAGAGAGTATCCTTGTTTGTAGGAAATACAGACTGAAGTATCCAGGGGTGATGGGGCATTAGGTCAGCAAGTTGCTTCCTAATGGTTCAGGAAAAGTTTCTTAGTATACTGTATTTGCCATAATTCTGCAAATTTGTGATCATTTCTAAAAAATGAGAACACTTTGTACTTTTCTTCAAGTATAAATTTTCATTTTACCTGCCTGCTCTCTACCTTAAAAGAAAAATCTAGAACCTCTGGACATTCAGATTATTAAACTGAAACTTCTTTTTTGCATTAGAATAGAGAACTCATGAGTCTTCATCCAGCAGTAGAGGAATTGTATCTCATTTTGGATAAAGCCTAACAGAGCTGAAGAATAAGGAAATAATAAAACTGAAATTTGAATACATTATAATTCATGATTTTTCAGTATACCAGGTGCAAAACCATGTATCCCTTCATTTAATAAATACTTAAGCATTGTTGTTTTCTAGAAAATGTGCTATTGCTAAGGCTACAGGGATGAATAATAATCTTGAGTAGATCATAGCATAATAGGAAGACCTACATGCAAAAGATGGCAACACAGTGCTGGGTCATTTTAGAAATATGAAGGGAAGATAAAGGAGAGGACAATTCTAAATGGGTTATCAAGAATGGCTTCACCAAAAAGATGACATGTTGAGCTGGGTCTTGTGGTTTGAAAAGAAGTTTTCCAGGAAAGCCTGATGATGTTGGAGGGAACATTGGTGAATGAAGAGGTTTTAAGCAATTGTGTAAAGACTTGGCCTCTTGGAAGGGCTTTGGATGGATGGATGGAGAGCAGAGGAAGATTCAGTTTGGCTGGAGAGTAGTTTAAAATAAATCAAAACCACAATCAGATAACAATCTGACACAAGTTAGAATGGCTAAAACATGGAGGTTCCTCCAGAAATTAAAAATAGGGCTACCCTACAAGCCAGCATATGCACTGCTGGATATTTACCCCAAAGATTCAGATGTAGTTAAAAGAAGGGACACATGCATCCCAATGTTCATAGCAGCAATGTCCACAATCACCAAACTGTAGAAGGAGCCGAGATGTCCTTCAACAGAAATGTGGTTCATATCTACAATGAAATATTACTCAGCCATCAGAAAAGGTGAATACCTACCACTTACATTGACATGAATGCAACTGGAGGGTATTAGTCTAAGTGAAATAAGTGAATCAGAGAAACACAATTATCATATGGTTTCACTCAAATGTAGAATATAAGGAATAGCACAGAGACCAAAGGGGAAGGGAGGGAAAAACTGAATGGGAGGAAATCAGAGAGGGAGAAAAACCATGAGAGACTCTTGACTCTGGGAAACAAACTGAGTGTTGCAAAAGGGAGGGGAGTGGGGAGAAAGGGTAACTAGGTGATGGGCATTAAGGAGGGCACGTGATCTGATGAGCACTGGGTGTTAGGCAACTAATGAGTCACTGAACACTCCGTCAAAAACTAACAATGTACTATATGTTGGCTAATTCAGTTTAAATTTAAAAAGTGAATAGAATGATATGGAGTAGGAATTGGGATAGAAAGATTTGATTCTTAATACCTCAACACTGGTCTCACCCACTTCTTTCTAAGCTATTTCACGCTTCATGTTACAAAAATGATATCTTTTTAAATGTAAATACCTCTTACTTTTGTGTGTTCTCAAAGGTTGTGGCAGGCTGTTAAGAGTTACTGGTGGTGCGTTGGAGATAGTTTATTCTTCTTGACTTCAGATAGGACTCCTGGGATTGTAGTTGGGGAGTCTTGAAGAACTGCCATTTCCTCTGTCAAATTACTACTCGAGTAAAAGTTCACATTATCTCCCAGAAATTATTCAACATAATATGGGGTGTCGTGTGAGAATTTCTTTAAAAATCTATTTGTTCATGTCATTTTGTTAAATATCCTAGAAAACTGATTTAATTTTGTCTTTTAGTGTTCTCTACTATAGCTAGGATAGCTAGGATTATGTATTTACATAAAAATGCAGAATTTCTATATGACCTAAACTAAAGCTTTGAATTTTGTCTTTTTTTTCTTAATATTTGATTTATTTGAGAGGGAGAGAGAGAGAGAGAGAACAAGCACCAGAACAAGAAGAGGGGCAGAGGGAGCTATCCCCTTTGATCAGGGAGACCAACGGGCTCGATCCCAGAACCTAATTATGACCTGAGCTGAAGGCAGATGCTTAACTGATGAGCCACCCAGGCAGCCCTTGTTTTGTTTTTATTATGAGGAGTTTGAATGATTTAGATGTTTCTTTAGTCAGATGCCCACACGCAGACCAAGAGTGTGAAAGAAAGTGAAAAATGGAAAGAAAAAATAGCTGAACCACAAAAGAACCAAACAGATTTACAATCTAGATTTCTTCCATAATTTCCCCCATTCTCCTTCCTTTAGTGGGCATCACAGACATGGCAGCTTAATTGCATAGGTAAGAGTCCTGAAAATGAGATGAACATTAGAAACATTTAAAATATTAAGTATTATGAAAATGTAGAAACAGAAGTTCATATAAGATAGCCTTTTCAATTAGTTGCGTTATCATTTTAATAGAGGAATTTCAGAAAAGTAATTTTTTCTAACATGAAATATTTTAATAATACCTGGGTGTTTGGACAATAATAATCTTTCACCACTTTCAAATATTCATGTTTAAGTGAAATATATATTGGGAAAAGTTACTGTGACCACATTAACATTAATCAATTTATTTAAACATGTTTATTGTTTATTGATGATTTAATATGGGGTGGTTTGCTTTTGAGGTAACATGTTGTCTTTGTAGAAACATGAGTTTCTGCAGAGAGTATTTGTGGTTGATACATCTAGTAGAACCTGAATATGATTTTTGCACTTGTCAAGGACTGATATAAAGGTGGTTGAGGTGTGAAGTGGGACCTTTTTAGCTTTTGAAACATCTGTTAGCTGAGACTCTAAGAAGCCTCTTTGTCTGACACAACTGGGTGTACTTGAACAGACAGAAGAGAGTGTCCTAAAAGTCTCTCTCTGGAGAACTGAGGTGATTGAGGGAAAGAAGTCAGGCATCCAACTAACTTCACTAGGAGCTAAACTCAGAATGGAAACTACACAGTGCTCCCCAGAGATAGCAATGGAGTTTAAATTTTTCCATGTAAAGTACCAAGGTATAATTTGTTCAAGAGAGCAGGTGGGGGGGGGGTTCTAAATAATATTGTCATGATTTTCTGCCCTTGGGATAAAAAGGAAAGAAAAAAAATCATGTTATATATTAGGGATGTTTACTAATCTTACGAGATGTGAATTGAAAAAAAAGTCAAGATTGCCCAGGCTTCCAACGAGTTAAGCTTTTGAGTAAATAAACCAATTTAGAATTATCTACAAGTTGAATAAAGTAACTTTGGGGTCTGTGGACTAGTTAACAGCAGGCTGTTGTTCTGAAGGTATGTATAGAAGAACAGAACTATAAAAACAGGGCCCCTACTACACTTGGATGATGGCACTTTGCATTTTGTATTTTTCTGTTGAAAAATCCAGCTCTATCCCTCCCTATCTAGACCTCTCAGTCTACCTGTCCCCCTATTGTGAATGCTAGGGTAAATCCAGGACCCCACACAGAGAAGGTGTAGTCAAGAAGAAGCTATACTTCCACACTCATCTAGGAAGACACACAAATGGAAAAAGCCATGGTTTCATTTTCTTCTATGCCATTCTATTAATGCCTAGATGTTCTGCTTGTTTAGTTGGAGTCCCCTCATGGGTAGGGTATAGAGGGAGGGCAAGTAAGCAGTTTTCAGTGCAGACGTAGTAACAGACTTTCTGTGAACCTGGTACACAATATCCAACTTCATGCCTTGAGATCCACTAAGACAAGCCCACCACCCTTGAGACCAGTAGAAGGTGACCATGGTGGAGCACTATGTGACTAGTGCCACCAAACATGACTTGCCTGAAGGGGGCTAGATGTCTGTAAGACAGGAAATTTCCCAGGTGTTTGAGGGTGGCTTATACTACTCAATGGTTGTATAAAATTTACATCTTTGAAAGAAGAATAACTTTATCATACTATAGTTACAAAATTAAAGTTACTGCACGTCAACACCAAGGGCCAATAAGATGTTATTATAAGTACACATTTTATGTCATGTGTGTGTCTGGCAATGGCCTCAGCAATCAGGAATGGACCAAAATTAAAGGTAATTTCATGTAAAATGTTTAAAAGCAATCCTAATTAAATTTGTTTGCTATGACTCATAGCAACTGCTAATTATCTGGGGATCTTAAGGCACACTTCAGTGTGCTCTGAACTGAAAATTCCTACTGTAAAGAAGGAACAGATCATTCTGAATCTGTATGAAGTAATTAAGAAGTAATCAGAATTTAGTTGGGATTTGAGGTGGTCAGTGAGTGAGAAATATAAATTAGACTCCTTATATGATGCAGTGATGATGACGTTCCATGGTCTAAGAGCTGTGACTAACTGAGCCCTCAGACCCTGAGGAAAGGGACTAAGGGGAGAAGAAAGGACTGGAGCAGGAAAAAACCAGAATGTACTTCCATCCTATGTTCTGAACCAGTTGAAAGATAGATAAAGGAATCCAACAGATGGAGATAAAGTCGGCTTTTGTCTCTGACAGAGCTTTTGAGAATATGCTTTGATTCTGGGGTCACAATAACTCTCTACACCTGAACCCCAGGTGCTACAGTGAGAATGTTTGTGTCTCCTCCGAATTCATATGTCGAAGCCCCAAACCCCAATGTGATTGTACTGGAAGTGGGGTCTTTGGGTGCTTAGATTGTGAGGGTGGAGCCCTAATGATGGGAATAGTGCCCTCACAAAAGAGACTCTTCCATCAGGTGAGCTTACAGCAAGAACCGGAAGCAAGCGCTTACCAGACACAGACCCTGACCAGGGCGGGGGATCTAGGACTTCTGGCCTTCCAGAACAGCAAGACATAAACTTATTTTGTCCAGAAGACACACAGTCTGTGGTATTTTGCTATAGGAGCCTGAACAGATAAAGACCAAGTTTAGACAGGCTTACCCACCTTTATAGGCTGTGCTGGACAAGCAGAACTTAGGACCCTAAGGGGAAAAGAAAAGAGAGCAAAGCAGTAAAAGCAGGGTGCCCTCTTCAGGAAAGAAGGGGAGTTTCTCCTCCAATCATGCATTAATTTATTTCTCCTAACCTGGGGACAATAAGAGGTGCCGGTGAGAGAACAGGACTCTTTTTTTTCCCCCCTTTTTTAAAAATTGGAGTATAATTAACACACAGTGTTAGATTAGTTTCAGGTATACAATATAATGATTCAGTAATTCTATACATTATTCAGTGCTCATCAAGATAAGTTTATTCTTAATCCCCTTTATTTCACCCATTCCCCCCACCCACCTCACTTCTGGTGATCATCAGTTCTCTGTACTTAAGTGTTTATGTGTTTGTTGCTTGGTCTTTTTATTTTCTTTGTTTATTCATTTGTTTTATTTCTTAAATTCCACATATCCATGAAATCATATGGTATTTGTCTTTCTCTGACTTATTTCTCTTAGTATCCATCCATGTTCTTGCAAATGCCAAGATTTCATTCCTTTTCATGGCTGAATAATATTCCACATCTTCTTTATCCATTCGTCTATCAGTAGACACTTGGGTTGCTTTCATATCTTGGGTAAAAAACATAGGGGTACATGTATCTTTTTGAATTCCTGTTTTTTGTTGTCTTTGAGTAAATACCAAGTAGTGGAATTGTTGCATCATATGATATTTCTAGTTTTAATTTTTTGAGGAATCTCCATACTGTTTTTAGTAGCAGGTGCACCAATTTGTATTCCTACCAACAGTACTGAGGGGTTTGTTTTTCTCCACATCCTCACCAACACTTGTTATTTATTGTCTTTATGATTTTAGCCATTCTGAAAGATGTAAGGTGATATATCATGGTGGTTTTGATTTGCATTTCTCTGATGATGAGTGATGTTGAGGATCTTTTCATGTGTCTGTTTGCCATCTCTATCTCTTCTTTGGGAAAAATTCTATTCAGCTCCTCTGCCCATTTATTAATGGTACTATTTGCTTTATTGGTATTGAGGTGTCTAAGTTCATTATATATTTTGGATATGAAGTGCTTATTCGGATGTATCATTTGCAAATATCTTCTCCCATTTTACTAGGTTGCCTTGTTGTTTTGTTGATGGTTTCTTTGGCTGTGAAAAAGCTCTTTTCTTTTTTTTTTTTTTTCTTTTTTTGGTGTAGTCTCAATAGTTTAAATCTGTTTTTGATTCTCTTGACTGAGGAAACATATCCATAAATATGTTGCTAAGGTTGATGTCCAAGATGTGACTGCTTAAATTTTCTTTTAGGAATTTTATGATTTCAGGTCCCACAATTAGGTCTCCAATCCATTTTGAGTTTATTTTTGTGTATGGTTTAAGAGAGTGGCTTGGTTTCATTCTTGTGCATGTAGATACCACTCTTCTCAGCAACATTTATTGAAAAGACCTTCTTTTCCTCATTGTATATTCTCATCTCCTTTATCTTAGATTAATTGACCAGGTAAGTGTGATTTTTATTTTTCTGTTCTGTTGATCTATGTGTCCATTAATTGTGCTAGTACCATACTGTTTTGATTACTACAGCTTTGTAATTTATCTTTTTTCCAAGTTTTGTAGTATATCTTTTTTGTTTGTTTGTTTTAAAGATTTTCTTTATTTTAGAGAGAGGCACATTCAGGGGTTTGGAGAGGGGGAAGTGAGGAGGGAGAGAGAGTCCCAAGCTGACTCCACATTGAGCACAGAGCCTGACTCAGGGTTGATGCCACAACCCAGAGATCATGACCTGAGCCACAACCAAGGTGTGGACACCCAACCAACTGTGCCTTCCAGGCACCCCTTTTGTAGTGTATATTAAAATCTGGGATCATGATTCCTTTAGCTATGTTCTTCTTTCTCAAAATTGCTTTGGCTCTTTAGGGTTTTTGGTTGTTCCATACAAATTTTAGTAGTATTTGTTCTAGTTTTGTGAAAAATGTTGTATTTTGATAGAGATTGCATTAAATCTGTAGGGTACATTGGGTGGTATGAACATTTTAACAATATTCCTTCTTCCAATCCATGAGCATGGAATATCTTTTCATTTGTGTCTTTTTAAATTTCTTTAATTGGTTTTATGGTTTTCAGAGTTCAGGTTTTTACCTCTTTGGTTGAATTTATTCCTAGGTATTTTATTCTTTGTTGTGCAATTTTAGTGGAGGATTGTTTTCTTAATTTCTCTCTCTGCTACTTCATTATTAATATGTAGAAATACAACAGATTTATGTATATTAATTTTATATCCTGTAACTTTAATGAATTCATTTATCAGTTCTAGTAGTTTTTAAGGTTTCTATATATAGAATCATATTATCTCCAAATAGTGAAAGTTTTACTTCTTCCTTAGCAATTTGGATGTGTTTTATTTCTTGTTTGATGGCTGTGACTAGGGCTTCCAGTATTATGTTAAATGAAAGTGGTAACATGGACATCCTTATCTTGTTCTTGATCTTAGAAAAAAAGCTTTCAGTTTTCCCCGTTAAGGGTGACGTTAGCTGTGGGTTTTCCATACCTTGTCTTTTTTATGTTTAGGTATGTTCCCTCTAGACCTACATTGTTGAGGGTTTTTATCATGATTGGATGTTGTACTTGGTCAAATGTATTCTCTGCATCTATTGAAATGATCATATGGTTTTTATCCTTTGTCTTGTTAAGGTGATGTATCATACTGATTGATTTGCAAATATTGAACCACCCTTGTATTCCTGGACTAAATCCTACTTGATCATGTTGGCTTTTTTAAATGTATTATTCGATGTGGTTTGCTAATATTTTGCTGAGGATTTTTGCATGTATGTTCATCAACAATATTGGCCTATAGTTTTCTTCTTTTGTAGTGTCTTTGTCTGCTTTTGGTATACAGGTAATGTTAGCCATGTAGAATAAATTTGGACACTTACCTTTCTCATCTATTTTTTGGAATAGTTTGAGAACTATTATTATTAACTGTTTTTAAATGTTTGGTGAATTCACTTGTAAAAAAGCTATTTTGTTTTGGGGGAGTTTTTCATTACTGGTTTAAGTATCATTGCTCATAATGGGTCTGCTCAAATTTTGTATTGCTTTCTAATGCAGTTTTGTAAGGTATGTGTTTCTAGTAATTTATCCATTTCTTTTATGTTGTCCAATTTGTTGGCTTGTAATTTTTCGTAGTTTCATATTTGCATTTCTCTGATGTCAGTTATTTCCCCTACTTCATTCCTGACTTTATTTTAATTCTCTCTCTTTTTGGTCTGGCTAAATATTGATCAATTTTTTATTTTTTCAAAGAATGAACTCATGGTTTCATTGATCTGTTCTTTTGTTTCTGTTTGTTTTAGTGTCTGTTTCATTTATAGCTGCTTTAATTTGTATTTTCTTTCTTCTACTGGCTTTGGGCTTTGTTTATTCCCTTTCTATCTCCTTTAGGTATAAATTTAGGTTGTTTCATATTTTTCTTTTTTTCATATTTCACTTTTTCATTTTTATTTTCATATTTTTCATTTGTTTTTGTTTTTGATATAGACCTGTACTGCTATAATCTGCTTTCTTAGAACTGCTTTTGCCTGCATCCCAAAGAATTTGAACTGTTGTATTTCCATTTTCATTTGTCTTCATGTTTTTTTATTTCCTTTTTGATTTCTTCGTTGATCCATTCATTGTTTAGTAGCATATTATTTAGCCTCCCTGTATTTTTCTTTCCAGATTTTTTTCTTGTGAGTGAACCCTAGTTTCATACAACTGTGGTCAGAAAAGATTCATGATATAATTTCAATCTTTTTGAGTTTATTGAGACTTATTGTGTGGCTTAATATGGTATTAATCTGTTCTGGGTAATGTTCCATGTACCCTTGAAAAGAATTTGTGTGTTCTGTCTTCTGTTTTAGATGAAATGGTCTGAATACATCTGGTAAGCACATCTGGACTGATGTGTCATTCAAAGCCACTGTTTCCTTGTTGATTTTCTGTCTGGATGATCTATCCATTTATTTAGGCTGGGTTGTCCAAGTCCTCTCCTGTTGTATTTCTTCCTTTGTGTCTGTTAATAGTTGCTTATGTATTTAGGTGCTCCTATGCTGAGTACATAAACATTTACAATTGTTATATCTTCTTTTTGGATTGTTCCCTTTATCATTATGTAATGTCCTTCTTTGCCTCTTATTACAGTCTTTGTTCTAAAATCTATTCCATCCAGTATAAGCATTGCTTACCAAGCTTTTTTTTTCCACTCCTATTTGCATGGTGAACACTTTTCCACCCCTTCAGTTTCAATCAGCATGTGTCTTTAGGTCTGAAGTCATTCTCTTACAGGCAGCATACAGATAGGTCTTGCTGTTTTATCCATTGAGTCATCCTATGTCTTTTGTGTGGAGCATTTAGTCCATTTATACTTAAAGTAATTATGATAGGTGTGTACATATTGCCATTTTGTTCTTTTATGATTGTTTTTGTAGTTATTCTGTTCTTTCTTCTTCTCTTGCTGTTTTGTAGCTTGATAGCTTTTTTAGTGTTATGCTTGCATACATTTTTCTTTACTTTTTGTATACATATGATAGGTATTTGATTTGGGGTTACCATAGATTCATATATAATATTTAATGTGTGTAACAGTTAAGTTGGTAGTTGCTTAAGTTTGAATCCATTCTAAAAGCACTTAATTTTTATTCCTCTCTCCACACTTATGTACATAAAGCCATACTTTACATTCTTTAATTTTGTAAATCCTTTGACTTTTAAATAGATATAATTCATTTTGCTGCTCTTGTGCTTCAGCCTTCATTGTGGTTTTATAACTGATTAATCTACAACTTTTATTATAGGTTTGCATTTACCTGTGAATTTTTTTCCTTTCATATTTTTCTTTTCTCACTCCTTTTTTTTTTTTTTTTTTTTTGACAGACAGAGATCACAAGTAGGCAGAGAGGCAGGCAGAGAGTGGCGGCAGGGGTGGGGTGGGGCAGGCTCCCTGCTGAGCAGAGAGCCCGATGCGGGGCTCAATCCCAGGACTTTGTTTGTTGAGGTTACACTGGACAACGTTTTGTCCTGTGATGTAAAGGGGCCAGTCTGAGGTCCCTACAGGCCTATGGCTAGGTGGGTGTCAGCGGTCAGACCAGATGCCTGCCCTCAGCCCATATGCCAGGGCTGCTGTCACACTGAATTACAGAGAGTTCTCCCTGCATGTTGTCCCCTTAGAGGTTTTTGTTGATGATTTTGTTAATGATTAGTAGGACTGAAGCCCTACTAATTGGCAAGATGCTCTCTGTGCTAGTGGCTATAAGGTTTGGCTGCTGGGACTACAGGTGCACTAGTGTATGTGGTTATCTTACCCTTTCTCCAGGACAAAAGTTGCTTTGGAATGGCACTTGCCCTGCTGAGGCTGCTTGCAGAGTATGTCAGGGCAGGAGCTGTTTTGAAAAGTCTCCTTTAGACTGGGGTGACTTAGAGGGGTGGATCCATAGTAGAACATAGGAGCAGGGTATACAGTGCTCGCAGGGTAGGTGGAGACTATTTGTGCTGGGTCTGTAAGTGTCCTGTTACCTAGGTGGGAGGTGGTGAGAGGGGGAGTGGCACCTGCCAGATCTTTTGTCCTTGGAAAACTCTCTTAAAAAAAATCCCTGCCCCTCTAGTGTACATCCTGAAATTAGTAAATAAGTCTCCCTCACATTATACCCCAGAAGCTTCTCAAACTGTTGCTTCTATGCTCTATTTTGGTTATTTGTTATACTGGTTCTTTAAGAGTGGGGACTGTTTTCTGTTGCCCTCCTGCTTTCCTGGACCTAAGCCCACTGATGTTTAAAGTACCTAGAGTTAAGTCTCTCTGACTGTAAAAACTCATGAAGTTAAGCTCCACTGATTTTCAAAGATGTATGTTTAGAGACCCATCTTCCCAGTGCAGGTCCTCATATCTGGGGTGCCTGATGTGGGGGATGATCTTCTCATTTCTATATAATTGTGGTGTCCCTGGAGCACTGGATGTGGTGCATAAACAATGAATTCTGGAACACTGAAAAGAAATTTAAAAAATAAATAAAAATAAAAAAGAAACGATTGAGATTCTATATTCATTTGTAATAAAATGAATATATACTATTGAATTGAATGAATTCATTCAATTCAGTTTGAACTATTGACATGAATGTATACTACCCAGAATATACAATACTGTGCTTAAACTGAAAAAAATATTGTAGTGTCCCTCTTGTTTGTGGTTAGTCTTGCCAGGGGTTTGGTTCCTGACTTCTGTTACTAATTATCCACCCTTCCTACCCTTTTAGTGTGACCACCTCTCCATGATTAACTGTGGAGAGTGTGTTCTGCTAGTCTCCAGGGTGATTTTCAGAGTGTGTTGCACCAGTGTGGCTGTAATCTCAGTGTATCCATGGAATGAAGTGAGTTGAGGATCCTCATTCTCTGCCATCTTCCCAAAAGTCTGAAAAATTAATTAGGGGAAATCTATCCCTGTGGAAACCAAAAAATTGGGGAAGAAGTGAATCTCCTCTGGGCTTCCTCAAGAGTTCTTTAAGATCCTTAGAGTAATAGGTTTCAATTTAGGATAACCCAAGTAACATAATAATAGTATTATAGTCACCTGTAAATATATATATATATATAATATATATATATGTATATATATTATTATATTATTTCAGTTATTCTCAAAATTTTGCAGTATGTTGGCATCATTGTCTGTGACCGTAATGACCCCAGGTATTTGGGTTTTCTTCCAGACTTAGTGGATCAGATCTGCCAGCAGGACACCCAGTCACTTAGAAACCCAACCCATAATACCCAAAGCTTTATGTCCCCATCACTGCACTCTAGGAATGCATAATTAAGCTAGACACTGACCCTGCCACAGGCCTCAGAAAGAGGCAAATAGGTTCTAGGCAAATAGGCAAATAAATTACTACACAGTGGGATGCTGTGACAGGGTTGTGTAAAATACACAAGAAAATCAGGTGGCTACAGTTTAATAGGTGCTTTGTTTCAATATCCATTATTTCTAGTCTGGAGGATCCTGGAAGGACTGTATTGATTAAGGGGCTCATTGACTTTATGGATGTTAGTTGTTTTCAACCAGTAAGGAACCCCAGCAGGAGATGAAGGAAGGAGGTTAGGATATTCTTCCCTTGGCTTACTCTACAGCTATAGCAGTGGCTCTCACCAGAGGCTATGGCTCCTAATAGCTGGACTCTACAATTGGCAGTACTGGTCTTTCTTCTTGCCCTATCAGGACTAGGAATTATAAGGGCCCCCTACTACCTGGGATACTGAGCTACACACCCTGCCCATATCTATATAAATGATTTCTTTATTAAGCTCCCCTCAAATTACCTGATTCATGTATGCCAGCTGTTTCAAGATTTGCACAAGAGTCAAGAGCTTTGAAGAAAATTCTGGAATCGATAATGGAGAGGTTTTAGGAAATGTTGCATCACCAATGTTCTTGATGGCACAGAAACTGAAACCATGCAGAACATCATGGACATTATGAATTTCAGTTAGTAGTGGATTCAAAGGAATGGTCTCTGAATATCAAGAATTTCTGGAAATAATAAACCATATGTTTCATTGATGTATTTCTCTTTTGAATGCCTGTAGTGATATATGATTTTTTAAAATCTTTGTTTTATTAAGTCTACCTATTTCATTAAGTACAGAATAAAAATCTTAAGTCACAAGAAAGTATTGAATCACAATTTAATTGGAAGATATATTCTTTTTTAATGAAACATAAAATGATAGCGAATCATAAAATCAATGACAGTTTAGATTGAATAAAACATGATAATGGTTTTGGTGTGAATCCTACCTAGTCTGATGTGAAAATGGTGTTCTCTGCTTTCTTTTTGAACCATATTGCACACTGTTCCTTCATTTCCACCATTTCAGAATTACTTTTTTTTTTTTTTTTAAGATTTATTTATTTGAGAGAGAGAGCATGAGCAGAGGTAAGAGGGAGAGGAAGAGGTAGACTCCCTACTAAGGAAGGAGCCTGATGTGCAGCTCGATCCCAGGATCCCGGGATCATGACCTGAGTCAAAGGCAGATGCTTAACTGACTAAGCCACCCACGGGCCCCAAGAATTACTTTATTGTAAATGTGTCTCAAAATAGCTTATGCTTTTGTGTTATGACCACATTGTTTAAGTCTTACTTTCACCAATACATACATTTAGTGATGACAACAAATCCTTTTGTCATACTTTCCTTTGTCATCTCTTGGTTCACTGAGATTCACTCCCAGTAGTTTCTTAAAGAATTCCTAAGAACAGTATTTCCTATATTACTGCACATTTAGGGATGTTTTGCTAACTAACATTTTGGCACTGAAGGATAATTTGCCTTATGCTTTCTTCTTTTCAGTATTTTGCAAGTGTTGCTTTGCTGTCTGTAGTTGAATTTTGTCTGGGAAAGCAGAGGCCAGTCTTTTACCCTCCTTACAAATAACTCCTTATTTTTTTATTTTAGCTTTGCTGTCCTCCAGTTCTTTAAAGTACAGTCATTTTCCTAGAATACATTTTGGTGTTAGCCATTCCAGTTTGATTTTCCCTAACACACAGTATGCTTTTTCACATAGTTATTTTGTGTCTGCTTTTAATTTCAGAACAAATTCTTAAAATTTAATTATTTTATTCAGTTTTGTTTTCTTCGAGGTTCCAGTTCTTTATTAGAGTTCTTTTATCTGCTTTGTGTATCCTTTCTTCTGATCCTTTAGATTCTTTCTTTGTCCTCATTTCATGTACTTTTCTCATCTGTCATCTTTATTCACTAGTTGCACTGTCTTTAATTTCTGTTCTTCCTAGTGCTCCTTCCAATTTCATTTTCTTTTTAAAAAAAAATGTGTTCTTCAAGCTCATATTTTATTTACTGTTACTTAATCATTCATTTTTCAAGTTGCCAAATTTCTGAATTATGATCCCCCTGCATAGAGCTTATTTAATATGATTTTTTTAACTACGGGAAGGTATTCAGTCACTCTTTTTGCCTGCACCACATTTTTCTGGTCAGTGTTCTTTCTCTGTAAGTTTTACTCTTTCTTTCTTTCTTTCTTTCTTTCAAAAATTTTCTTACAGTATTTTGTATCAATGATTTCCCAGTTCCTAGTTGTTTTCTGTCTCCACCTCCACTCATTAAATGAGTTAGAGTTTGTGGAAACTTTCCATGTAAGAGAAGAGTCAGGGGAACCTTATATATTTTTAATATAAAAGATTCTGGGGACGCCTGGGTGGCTCAGTTGGTTAAGCAGCTGCCTTCGGCTCAGGTCATGATCCCAGCGTCCTGGGATCGAGTCCCGCATCGGGCTCCTTGCTCAGCAGGGAGCCTGCTTCTCCCTCTGCCTCTGCCTGCCACTCTGCCTGCCTGTGCTCGTTCGCTCTCTCTCCCTCTCTCTCTCTCTGACAAATAAATAAATAAAATCTTTAAAAAAAAAAAAAAAAAAAAAAGATTCTGTCCTCTGCTACCACGGAAACAAATAGCTTCCTTCAAGTGTATCTGGCCAGTTGTTACATTTCTTCTTTTGTAGCTCATTTCCTCCACCTATTTGAAAGAAACCAGTTCAAGAAGACTTCTGTCTCCAACCCTGATTTCTCCACAAATTGTTACTAACAAGGAACACAGTCCTATGTTTTAGTTGAGGGAATCATTTTCAGAAAGTATACTTTCAGCCGTTTCCTGAGCTCTGCCCACTGGGCCACCTGTAATTCCTCATGCTTTTCCTCTTCAAGTTTGCTGCCAGCTCAGCTCCTTTTTTTTTTTTTTCCTCTCCACATTTTGTACTTGTGTTTTAGACTGTAGGGATTGCATCTAGTTTTGTTCAAAATGGAGGTTTTTCTTTTAAGATTTCTAGGAAGAGAAGAGGAAAGATGATTTATGCAGCAATGCTCATGCCAAAAATCTACTTAGAAATGTTTGAATTTGTATAAATTTGTGTACATATATTAGGGTGACATTCAGTTTAATGAAATGTTAAATCATAGGGTAGAAGATGACTGTATCTTTGCCCCAAAAGCCAAACTATTATTTGTAGAAACAGCAAAATCCATAGACATTTTCAATTTCATTTGATAACCAGTCTAGAATCTACTACCTATTAAATAATATTTGGGGGGGCCCTACCCTCCCCATCTCCACAAATTTCTCCAGTCTTTGATTTTGCTTCAGGGCCTGGCACCCTCTTCTGAGGGCCAGCCTTCCTTTGTGGCTGCCTGCCTCTGCTTAAAACACATTTACGCTCACAGAAAAGGATCTTCACTAAGCACAAAATGGCCACATTCTCAACATACACACATACACTAAAGAGAATACCCAGAAAGTGACAAACTAAGCACGTGGAAAAAAAAATACATATGTATATATGTATATGTGTGTATGTGTGTGTGTATATATATATATATATATATATATTCTTTAATTTTACCTTCAATTTGGTGTTGTGTAGGGAAGATAAGCATTTGTTTCATTGTGAAGTTGAAATGGCATCTAATAAGCAAGAAAGAAAATTAAGGCTTCATAAAAGCTGTGATGATTTCTCTTCCAGAAAGGGCTTTGGCTGCATTGCTATTTACCTGAACATAATGTCCTTCAAAGTAAGAGATGACATCTAAGCATTTGAGGATTGTACTGACCTCTTGCCCTGTGATTTAGTTGTTTACTTGTGATGTATTCTGTATTTATCAAATCATGGCTGAATTTTCTGTGAATGAGGGGTTTAACTATCCTTTGTTCTCCTGCCACCCGTTCTTTGCCTTCTAGAGCACAGACTAATCTGTAGGATAGAAGGATAAAACAGGTAGACAATCAGTAAATAATTTGAATTCAGATAACTAGGTGATTGGTATTAGAAAGATCCTTCAAAATTAGCTGAGTTTTTCGACTTCTATCCATATATATATATATATATATATATATATATATATATAGACATAGACTTGAGATGTGATTTTTCAGCATGGGTATGGTTGTACTTTAGTACTAAAGACTTCATTTAGGACTATTCCACCTGAGAAATACTTTGACAAGGAAATGTTATTGCAAAAGATGCTGTAACATGGAGCATTTTTTTAAAGGCAAAACTTAATTAAAAAAAAACATTGTGCATAGACAGTGAGTAGCTGGCTCAACAAATTTTTGGTTTCAAGAAAGTGTTTCATGCAAGTAACGTCAAAAATAGCAAGTTTTATCATAAAGGTATATAAGGATTAGAAGATGTTGTTTCCAACTCTCTCTCTCCCTCTCTCTCAGGAGCCATGTAATCCCTTGAAAAGTGTATCTATAATTGCTCTTCTCTTTCTCAGCGGGCTTTACGCTGGCCTCTACTTGTACCTGTGCCCCACTTCGTCATAGCTAACTGGCCATCTTACCAATTTCTCGATTTCAGGTTACTGGAATTAGAATGTGATTTTCCTAGTTTACGGGTTCAACGTGGCTTTGCATCCCTAGGAAACCTGTAAATTTGCTGCCTGTGGCAGAATACAGAAGGTTGGAAATTCTTTTCTACTACTGTTGAAAGATGAGTCTAATTTAACTCCCTTTAAAAATGGCCTTGCCAAAAAAAAAAAAAAAAAAAGAAATAAAATAAATAAAAATGGCCTTGCCATAGTGATCTGTTTGATAGAGTATAGTAGAAGTGGCCTGGGGGAAGGGCTTCCACAGTTAGGTCAGAAGAAGCCTTCTACCTTCTACCTGGGCCTCTGGTAGAACAGCCTCTCCTGGAGGCTTGAGCTGCTGTGTTAACCGCCTTGATTGAATGACGTGCAAAAAAGACTTTGAGATCACTCTAAAAGAGGGAAGGGCCCTGCTGAGTCCAGCCTTCCAGCGTCCCCACCAAGGTACCAGCCATGTGAGAGAAGCCATCTTGGACCCTCCAGACTCCCCCAGCTGACTTATACCACCTGTTCCTAGCCAACGCTCTGTGCAGCAGAATCACCCACATGAGCACTGCCTGCCTAAATTCCTGACCACAGTTAGGGTATTGAATAAAATGGCTATTGTTTTAAGCTACTAAATTTTAAGGTAGTTTGTTATATACAGCAATAAATAATTGAGATACCTCTGCTTCCATCAGCTGTAACTCAAATGGAAAAAGCAAGCTAAGTCTTTCTCAACAAGGCCAGTGGGTGGCAGTTTCCTTGTACAAAAAAAAAGGGGGGGAAAAAAAAAACATGTCATTAGGAGTTTTAATTGAAATCCTTAGGTTAATTGCTGCCCTTAATTTCCCTTGAGGCTTTAGCGGGGAGGAACAGGATTAAGTTACAGCTAGTCTCTGATGGGATTTAGATTAATAAGATGAAGGGACATCTAGATGAAAGTACTAACGTCACTAGCCTGGTTGCAACTTAATCATGGTAAAAAGAGGATAATCGTAGTTGAAAAAGATACACATTTGGTTGACAGAAAGATAATTATATCTAAAACTTAAGGCCTCTGTGGTCAGTCCCTTTCATGAACATCCGAAGAAGAGAAACAACACATTTTAATAATGTCTCAGTATTTTTTGAAGCTTGTCCTAAATGCATTTTGCAGATACTCGTTTGAAATGAAAGATATGCATGTGACAAAGTTATGTATGGATATTTTTGGAGAAAAAAGCCTAAAACTTCAAAATCAGTTATATATTAATTATTAACTGAAAATTTCTCACAATCCGTGGCAGTTACTGAAAGACAACTGTTTTCCCCCAAACAGCACAAGTTTCAGCCTCATGTCTACATATTTCTCTAGAAATCACCACAGGCATCTCTGTAGTGTGATTATCATCAGGGACATTCAGACTCGCTCTAAGATAGCTGGCTCTTGTTAGAGAGAAAAACCTTATCACCAAGAAATTTCTGTGACTTGTTAAAAATTAATAAAATACAGGGGTGCCTGGGTGGCGAAGTCAGTTAAGCATCTGCCTTTGGCTCAGGTCATGATTTCAGGGACCTGAAATCGAGCCCCACATCAGGCTCTTGCTTGACAGGGAGCCTGCTTCCCCCTCTCCCTCTGCCTGCTGCTCCCCCTGCTTATTCCCTCCCCAACTCTCTCTGTCAAATAAGTAAATAAAATGTTTAAATAATTAAAATGTGAAAAGGAGACCCTTTGATCCCTAAGTATCTACCCTGTTTTTCCATTGGACTAACTGGGGCAGCTGTGTTAATTATAATTAATTGCAAATGTCCTAATCGTCAGTTAGTACTTCTTAAAGTACTAAGTTTGACCATGTCTGAGATCCCTTATTAGACCATAAACCCAGAGGCAGGCCTTTTTTGTAAGTGGCCAGAGACATAGAAACCATACAGGCTCTCTTCGTTTTT
The DNA here is from genome assembly GCF_963455335.1 of Martes martes. Classification (NCBI taxonomy): domain Eukaryota; kingdom Metazoa; phylum Chordata; class Mammalia; order Carnivora; family Mustelidae; genus Martes; species Martes martes. Next base: position 27,175,364 of record NC_137889.1, on the reverse strand, counting down.
CTGACAGTATGATAATTCACACTTCAGGCTCTGAGAGTACCAGTAACTGACACTTGCTGTTTTTACTGTCTAGCATCTTTTTATTGTGAGTTTTTTTCTTTTAACATAGCCTTTGTTTTAAACAACTGTTTCCTCCCTTTGATGCATGAGATTTGAGTCGACAGGAGACCCAACTCTAACTCCAAGGGTGAAATGTCATGGGCTTCAAGTGACTCAACAGATCTTACCCTTTTGGCCAAAGAGATTTTCTTAGAGATGGGAAAATAGTCTAATAAAAAGTAAGGTGGGGCTTTTGTTCTGGGGCTTTTGCTAAAATAGAGACTCTTTCTCTGGCGTGCAGGAACTCCTAAAAGGCACCTTCTTTCTCCTCTCGGATGTGAGGTTGGAGATCTGAAACACAGTGACCATTTTGCTACCAGGAAGGGACACCATTGGCCTACAAAGCTTGTACGGCTGAAAAAAACAGCTTGGTGAGACAAACACAACTGCATCCTTGGTGACTAATTTGAGCCACTGGTTGAAGACTCACCTCAGGTATAGTTCCAGATTTTGCTTTTATAAGAACTAATAAGTTCGCTTACGAAAAGATGAATTTTACTTTGGTTTATGTTTTGCAACTAAGAGATTTCTAAGTGACACAGTGTCTTCTGTTTTGCCATAGCATCTTTAAGTGATTTGGAGATAAACCTCAAGTTCCATTAGGGCAGGGATTCTTGTCTGTTTTGTTTACTGCTAATTTGTATTGCCTTGCACACTGCCCGTAATGTTAGGTGATCAGCAAATATTCATTGATGGGATGTGCAAATTTAGGTCAACCTTTAAGAAAATCAATGTTGTTAATAACACATGCCAAATGAAGGAATCTAAGTGCATATTCCTACAGGACACACATGAAGTTAGAAACACCTAAAATGTGAAAATATGTTTTTTTTTAAGAAAAAACTGTAATTATTAATGAGTTTCAGACAGCACTGTGTTGGAATTGGCTTGTACTGCAGGAGGGTGGATTGTGTCCATCTCTTTCTAACTCTACATCTGCTGATTTCACATTGGTAGCTTGAAATTGGTCATGGTGGGAGTATCTGTACCACGATAATCAGCAAACACTAGAAACCAGGCATTTTATTCGTCCCCTCCCCCACGAAAGCCAATTTAACATTATTTCCCCCAGAACAAACTTTTAGTGACCCAAGCATTTTTCTTGTAGAAAAAGAAAAGTTTTAAATTTTAGAGTTGGAAGGTAACTTTGAAGTTTTCTCCTTGTATATCCTAAGTTTACGGAGGAGGGATCTGAGTCTCAGGCTAAGTCACTGAGGTCACAGCATACCTGGACACCTTATTTGTGTGGGTAAATCAGGAGATACCCCTTTTTTGGGATTTTTACCCATACTTAATATTTTTATGGTTTTTTTCCCCCAGAGGTAAAGAGAAGCAAACATCAAGCCAAAAACTTTTATTTGGTATGTTTGATCAGTGATAACTTTTTACTAGTCGACACGATCTACCTAAGAACATGATTTCTAATATTAAGCTTTCTCCCTAAGTCAGAAACTATAATTAAGACAACAATATTTAGACCTTTGCTGTTAAGATTGGGTCTTTGAAAAAAATGAGCTGCTGGAAATAGAAGTCCCAAATTAGAAAAACCAATTAGGGCGGGTTTGATTCTGTTGATTGTGACTGGGATCGTGGTGGGGTGAACACGGAAGAGCAGTAAGAGACTCGAGGTCCGATTCAGAGATGATTTGCCCAGTTGCCATTATGTCCAGCTTTTGTTCAAATACCCAGTGTTTTGAACAGCGTCTTTCTTTTTTTTCTTTCATAAATGTCTGCTATAAAAATGCGCTTAATGAGAAATAAGTACATTGGTGAGAGAGAATTAAAATAGACTACATAAAATCACCCAAGTTGATCCAGAAAATATTCTACAGTTAGCTAGTTTCCGACTCAAAACACTCAGAGGAGTGTAATTCTTAGTCTTTGTACCTCTCTTTCATTTTTTTTCTGGGTCACGGAGTGATACTGTGGAAATAAAACACATTTAAAAATAAAACAAAAAACAAAAAACAAACAAAAAAACTAAAACACTCAGGAGTGCCTGGGTAGCTTACTCGGTTAAGAGTCTGCCTTCAGCTCAAGTCATGATCCTGGAGTCCTGGGATTATACCCCATGTTGGGTTCCCTGCTCAACAGAGTCTGCTTCTCCCTCTGCCCCTCCCCCTGTTCCTTCTCTCTCTTCTCTCTCAAATAAATAAAATCTTTTTTTAAAAGCCCAATTTAACCATTTTACATCTATGTAATTAGAGAAAACTACCTTATCTCCCTAGACTTTTATTTTCTTATTTTGAAATTAGCGAAGTTGAATAACACTTTGAAAACCCCTTCATATTTTAACATTTATTGGTTCTAAGTGTGCTATCCTTCCATAAAAAATCTAGTACATATACTGTAATGAGGACTAAATGCAGGTCTGTTGCAGGAAAGCAGACATAGGACAGATTACCCATTATATAACTTCCAGGTAGAGTCTTTTACACTTAAAAACTGTACTTAGAAGAGCAATATTGTCGTTAGTACTGCCATAATTGTTCAAATCCTGATAAGATAGTGCTAGTTGGCTTTTTAACACCCCCTCATTGCTATATATTAACTCTAAATAGGTGTAAGAGATATTAATTTCTGATATATACATCAACAATTCATTAATTTATTCAACAATTATTTATTAGATGCCAAATAGTCTCTGTCTTCAGATATTGGAATCTAGGAGGAGGAACTCACTATTGAAGATGTTCTAAGACTGAGTTAATAGAAAATAAATTGATTCCGTGAAGGGGTAGTGTTCATCAAGACTAGTGTAATGAAGTGTTCATGGAGAGGGTGGTTTTCATACTCAGTCTTAGAGAGTATGTATGACATAGTTAAGTGGGGAGAGTACATAAGATATTCTCTGGGAGCTGAGAAAATGAAGGTAGTACATATCTTCTCTGGGAAAGTGAGCCTATCGATCTGAATATAATAGAAGCATCCTTTGGGAAAATAGAATGACACAGGCTGGAAAAAGTATATGAAACACAGTTCTGAGGACTAGCTGAATATATCAACCTAAAGCTGGATGACTTCTGTATCTGTAAGTGTTATATTTTCTACTGTAATGCACAAACATGACACATTTTCTTTGATAGGAAGCTTTCCAAGTGTTTGTACATAGTTTCAGTATTATTTCAAATCTTTACTGTTTTGCCTTAGTCCTAAAAACAAAGTTCAGAAATCTCGACATTGTGCCCTTTTTTGTAGAGAGGAAATAAGGCTGAAATATTAACACAACCGGCTGAATACAATCCATTAAGCGTAAAACCTTAAAAAATAGTATGTAAAATTTTTGTTACACAGAAATCTGCTCAGCTATTGTCAGTGGAAATCTTTTGGATTGATTCAGGCCAGCCATCTAAATGGTGGAGGGGGCGGGGGGGAAATACTGAATGAACAAAAGGCCAAGCTAAGAAAACAGATTTTTTTTTTTAAACTCCAATTGTAGGAAACCATTTGTGGAATAAAAACAAATTGGAAATCTTGAAATATGTAATAATAGTTATTTTACAAATAGGGATACTAATAAATAAAATCTTAAAAAAAAAACAAAACTGAGGGGGGTGCCTGGGTGGCTCAGTGGGTTAAAGCCTCCGCCTTCAGCTCAGGTCATGATCTCAGGGTCCTGGGATCGAGCCCCGCATCGGGCTCTCTGCTCAGCAGGGAGCCTGCTTCCTCCTCCTCTCTCTCTCTCTGCCTAGTTGTGATCTCTGTCTGTCAAATAAATAAATAAAAATCTTTAATAAAAAAAAATAAAGGAAGGGCTTGAATGTCTTCTTTAAAAAAAAACAAAAACAAAAACTGAAATGTGGGAGAATAGTGAACAGACCTAATGAAACAATATACAATAAAGTGAAAAAGAAAAAGACTACAAAAATAATTATTAATAAGGATAAACAAAGACTTTGAATATATCTTAAGCGATGCTCCTGAGCAATGGTCTCATCCAAAATGCCAATAGGGTTCACTCTGAGAAGCATTAGAGGTGACACATAGCTTTGAGCCTGAAGTCAGACTGCCTGGAAGTGGACATGTGTCTTCTCATCCTCATCATTGCTAATTCCTCCCACCCCCAATTTAAAAATTAAAAGGAAAATCAAAGGTGCGTCTATCTGATGACCTCCATTTTCTTTGTAGAGTTGGATGTGATGTCTACTGAGACTGTGGGAAAGGAGGTTTGAAAATAGTATAAAAATCTTAATATAATGGTTTTGGAGAGGAAAAAGAAATACAGTATTCTATCATATTTATTTATTTAACATTGAGGATCATGAGTTAATCTGTAGTGACTGAAATCGCATTATATTGTGATTATAACTTTTACTAGTGGTTTTTAGTATCTTGGGGTGAGGAGTAGGGTAGAATAGTTGAAAGTTGATCTGGGGTCAAAGTTCTATATGACATGTGGGAAAGGACAAAAGAGGGGGAGTTGAAGATATTTTAAGAGATTTGTTGAAGTGGTTGACCCTGAAATCTAGATTGGATAAAGGAGAAATTAAAGACGTAAACATTTAAAGAAAAGGGAATGGCAAAGAATTCAGTTTTCAAATCACTAATCTATTGTTCAATAAGTTAGAATTTTTAGTAGCATTTTTGATATTATGGATTTTCACTCTGATTCTGATTGGGCCCTCCTTATCAAAGGAAGCTCTTTCTGTGTTCATTCAACAGTACTTCCTGAGCATTGAAAAGCAAGGGCTGGGCCCTTCCTCATTCAATGAGGAAGCACCCAAACCACTTTATTTCCAAACCTGATCCCTCTTTTTGTGATCTTTATCCCATGATCGAATTATTCTCCCATGTGTGCTTATTTCCTCCTCTCTCTTCTTCTTCTTCTTCTTTTTTTTAATCATGAAGTATTTTACACACAGAAACATGCTCAGGTATTTGCATTTCTAATCTATCTCACCCTTTAATGCCATCCATTGTTTTAATTATAATCTCTTTTCTTTTTCCAAGTTCATTAACATCTTCTTGGAAAGGTTCAACGTGGATCTCAAGGCCTAGCTGAATTATAACTGCTTAACTTCCCTGATCACCACTTAGAATTGTTTGCCCCACTTAAAAATGTTTAAGTCTAGAAAATTACCTTTTAGATAAGAGTTACTAAGCGATCGTTTTTCAATTTAGTGAAGATACACTCCCTGCCTCACTTAATAGTCAGGAAAATAGTTTACTATAATACAAAATTAGAATAAAGCAATAACAAGTATAAAGTTCAGAAAGGAACAATTAGTTTTGACAAGGGTAGTCCAGGGAGGCTCCGTGTAAGAAGATGAATTTCTTGATGACAGAGACAGTGGGGAGAAGAGGAAAGTAAGACAGTTTGAACAAGGACATTAAAATATGAGAACCTAACTAATTTTGTATATTTAAAGATAAAATTTTTAAATGCATTTCCACAGTATTTTATGGTCTATAATATTTGTGAATACTCCAGTATATAATATATAGATTGTTTTTGTTTTATTTTACACACTGTTGACCAGTTAATGTTTAATGTATTCTTTTTTTATCTTTTTTTTTTCCCCCCACTTTTTGTTGAGTAAATTGTTACTATTGTTTTTATCTGAAAAATTGTCATAGAAAATTGTGGTTTGGTTTATTACCTCTCAGTAGCTTGCTCCTGAGTTCAAGGAAGCTTGCCGCCTTCTATGCTATTTTATCTTTCTTCTGGGCAAGAGACATTTTGGCATGGTTCCACCTCTTCTTTTTAACTTCTTTCTTAGGCTTCTTTTCATAGACTGGGTTCTTCAGTATAGCAGTGTGAGCTTTCTTATACATTTCCTCCTACATATCTGGACTTTTATTGTTCTTTATTTATTGAGAGAATTGTTTCTTGTAAGCATCCTCATCTTCTTCAATTAGCTAATACATGTAATCAACTTTCTGACCCTTGATGTGCTTCTGTATGGAATTCCTTGTTTTCTGAATCATAACCAGGGAATTGTTTGGTACTGTGAGGGAGAGACAAGCCTCCATCCATAGCTCCTTTGAGAGACCCCCAAAATTTATTTCCATTAGTAGTTCTGTCAAACCCAGCATCCATATGAGAGCCTGAGAAGCCTGCAGGTCAGCAACAGATCAGTACAATACACTGCAGTATAATTTGTCAGGCCAACCTTCATATTACACTTTGGGAGTTCATGAACATGAACTACAAGCTATCATATACTTCCTCTGTGGGCATAAGCAATCTGACAAATGATATATCTGTTGGTGACACGAACTAATATCCTGTATTTAGGTGTATTATTCTTATTTTATAAAATGTACTTATATATAATATATATATTTATTATATTTATATATAATATAAAATATACTTATTTTATCCTGAATTACAAACATTTTCAAGCATAATAATCAGTTTACCCTCTTGTCTTCTTCTAAATTTCACCTGCTATCTCTTGAAACAAACCTTATTCTTGACAACTTTATCAAACCACATCTGCAGGAGAGAGACTGGTGTCCTCAGCTCACCAAAGACCAGCGGGCCCAGCAAGACTCTGCTGGGGGGTGGGGATGGGCAGTTAATGTTTGAAGTATTCTAATAAGAATATTCCTTTTGGGTGTGGTTGGTTAACATGTAGAAAAAAACAAAAACAGTGGGCACCAGGGTGGCACAGTGGGTTAAGCCTCTGCCTTCGGCTCAGGTCATGATCTCAGGGTCCTGGGATCGAGCCCCACATCAGGCTCTCTGCTCAGCAGGGACCCTGCTTCCCTGTCTCTCTCTGCCTGCCTGTCTACCTACTTGTGATCTCTCTGTCAAATAAATAAATAAAATCTTAAAAAAACAAAAAAACAGTATTACAAAGGCCGTGACTAAAGCTGCTTCATCTATTCTTGTCTCTCTCTCAAATAAAGCAATATATTTTATTAGATGAACACTATTCATTTCACCAACAAAAAATCAAATATGTAAATTGCGTAGCACGAGTTTTTATACTTAAACATTGTATAAGGATCTAGTGAACACAGTGCCTCAAGTTCTCAGAATGGCTCTGCATGGCTAGAATTCTGGAGCCAATCCTGTGTCTAGGAGATTGCCATGAATTTTTTGGTGCCTGACTCAAAATAAAAGACTAGCTGTATATTTCTTCTTTAATATTGTAATATTTGCCTCAATGATCTTCTCATAGAAGAACTACATTGAAGCATATAAAATAGACTGTATGACTGTTTTGTGCCTGTTGGCTAATAAACGTGAGAGTGGTGGGATTCCATATTACATTTATTTTCATTATAACATACTCCATGGCAGTAAGTCTATAAAGAGTAATTACTCACCTTTCTTTAAATACGGGAGGTTACCAGTATTTACCAAAAATAATCCAATAATTATGAACAACCAAACTTAGATAAAACAGTTTATAATGACAATTGTTAAGAAAATAAGTGATCTGGTATTAAGGTCAGGCCTCTTGTTACTGTTTAGAAAGATAATAAATCCATGACCCTTCAGCATACATAAAAAATAATTTTTAGTAGAATTTTCAAAACATTCCTAATTCAGAGTTTTTGACTGAGCCTGTTAACTTTAATTTATTCTTTAATTCATTCATTCAACTTTATTTATTGGATCCTACTTCTGTGCTACACCCTTTCTAGGGGCCAGAGATAAAATGGAGAATAAGACTGACAAGGTCCTTGTTTCACAGCCCTTACATTGTATTGTAGCACAAGACTTTCAGTGTTCAAGCATTCTAAAGAAGACTTCCAACTAGTCTCTTGGTTTTCCATGTGATTATTGAGAAATGAAACAAAATTTGGTTTTGCATCTATATATTTTTTTCTTTAAAAATTTAGTATATTACCAATACACATTCACCAAAGCAACTTGTTTTTTCTTGGTTAAAAAACTGGTATTCTTATCAAACAAATAGATGTATAAATTGTGTATTTTCAACAAGTGCCAGGCAGTGTTTATGGAAACATAAACATGTATGTGCAATGCACTCTCCTAAGAAAAGGGAGGATTCAAAAGTAGTGAAAGAAAATTTCCTGTTCTATAGTCACTTGTACTTAAGGTGGGTTGGTGGTTCTCTTCAGGATCAGGTCCACAAGCTCATCAAGATTCTGATCTCTTTCTCAACAACATCTTAAAATTTAGCCTTTGTATGGTTACAACATTACCTTTCTAAGTTCATGTCACCTGGATCATAAGCTCTGCAAAGATCTTCTTCCTTTCAGTAGGTCACCTTTTCCTTTTGCTGATAGTTTCCTTTGCTGTGCAGAAGCTTTGTATTTTGTAGTCCCAATGGTTTATTTTTTTGTTAGGTCTTCTTAGGCAAGGGAAATAATCTAGAAAAAATGTTGCCAAGGCTTATGTCCAAGTTATTACTGCCTATGTTTTCTTGCAAGAGTTTTTTGGTTTTGTGGCTTCAGATCTCACATTTAGGTTTTTAATCCATTTTAAGTTTATTTTTGTATATGGTGTTAGAGAGTGGTCCAGTTTTATTCTTTAGCATGTAGCTTTTCCATTTTTCCAGCACAATTCATTGAAGAGACTCTTTTGCCATTGCATGTTCTTGCCTCCTTTGTCATAGATTAATTGACCATATAGCTATGGGTTTATTTCTGGATTTTCTGTTCTGTTCCATTTATCTATTTGTCTTTCTTTGTGTGTGCCACTGCCACACTGTTTTGATTACCATATCATTGTATATATCTTGAAGTCTAGGGTTGTGATATACCTCCCACTTTGTTCTTCCTTAAGATTGTTTTGGTTAGGGGCGCCTAGGTGGCTCAGCGGGTTAAGCCTCTGCCTTTGGCTCAGGTCATGGCCTGAGGGTCCTGGGATCAAGCCCCACATTGGGCTCTCTGCTCATCGGGGAGCCTGTTTCCCCTTCCCTCTCTGCCTGCCTCTCTGTCTACTTGTGATCTCTCTCTCTCTGTCAAATAAATAAATAAAATATTTTAAAAAAAGATTGTTTTGGCTATTCATAGTCTTTTGTGGTTCCATACAAATTTTAGGGTTATTTGTTCTAGGTCTATGAAGAACTCAAGTGGTACTTTTATAGGGATTGCATTGAATCTGTAGATTGCTTTGGATATTAGGAACATTTTAACAATATTATTAGGATGACTTTCATTTAACAACCACCTGGCTGAGTATGGAATTTTTGTCCTTGCCTGGGAGCTGTGAGAGGGGCAGAGCTCAGAACCCCATCTCACTCTTTCACTGTGCTTGCTGGTTTTGCTCAATAGTTTGAATGAAAAGAGTAGTTGAGTTTCTTAATCCATCCTTGCTTAATTGCCATTGGAAGTCATTTGTTCTCCTCCATCGATTTTTTCTGTTAATGTAGATATTTTCCCATACGCCTCTTTTAATAGGTATTTGAACAGAAATGAGGAATAAGAAGTCCAGCCAGAGACTTTACCTTATGCTGCCATTCTGCATTCTATTTTTATTAATTTATTTTTTTATTATGTTATGTCACCATACTGTACATCATTAGTTTTTGATGTAGTGTCATTCTGCATTCTAGAATTTGTTTGGTTGATGATTGATTGCTTTTGAGAGCATGATGAAGACTTTCCTCGAAAAATTAACTTCTTTAAAAAAAAGAATATAAACTTTTTAAAGACAAGGTAAACTTGTCAAGACCCCAACTGAGCAGATGGCTTTCTATTCTTGAGCTTAGTGGTTTTTTGTTTTTGTTTTTGTTTTAGTGTTTTTTGTTTTTGTGGGCTTTTTTTTTTTTTGAGAAAAATCCTTCATATGTTTGCTTAATGGTGATCTTTGATTCCATTAGCATTTATTAGCAGTTTACATACAAACTACCATGATTCAAACAGCAACTTCTAGTGACTTCTCTACTGAGCTACTCCTTCTCATCCTAAACGACTCAGTTTCTTTTTAAAATTGTGTATACTGCTCTCTGTTTCTCTCTGGTTTGTGCCTATGTCTGTTTCTATCCCTCTCTCTCCTCCTCTCCCCCTTTCCTCCCCACCCCCCAACCACCAGCTTCTGAAATTTTCTCCATTCCTCCAAAGCTGCTGCCCAGGGCTCTGAGCTTATCTTTGGACAAGACAGAGAAAAGACTTGAGGCAGCTTCCCAATGTGTTGTGACCCAGTGGAGAATCATTATCACTTAGGAAACCTCACTCCAGTGACATCTCCTCCCTTCTACTCCCCGTTTTCTCAGAGAGAATTACCATGGCACTGTACCCTCCTCTTCTCACCCTCACTCAGAAGTCTTATCACCACAGAATATACTTGAGTTAAAAGGTTATATAATTTAGTTTCCAATTTCAGAATTTTCCTTTAGAAATTTTTATTTTACAAATAAATTCTTTCATAGAGTTTAACTTAGCCTATATCTCAATTGAAGAAAAACAAAAGCAAAAAGTAATTATTTGGCATGCTGATCACTTTTCCCTGAACAACTTTAATTTTCTCATTGGTCTACTGGTTATCTTTTTTGGTATCCATTGCTGTATATTGTAAAAGCCATTCCTGAGTTCTAAAAGGCCTACTCGGAAAAACAATAGAAAACAATTAATAATGTTATATTGATCGGTTTATATGTTCGCATAAAATCGAGTTGAGAAACATAATATGCCACTATAAAGATGGTAAGAAACACAGAACTCTTATAATTACGAACAAATATGGGAGGAGGGAGATACTTCCATCATGAATTTAGTAGAATTATTAAGTGAAGGGGTGTGTGTGTGTGTGCGAGAGAGAGAGAGATATATATAGAGAGAGAGAGAGAGCGCTAAAATTTTCTTACTATTTTCTCATAAAATTAGCTAAGTCATGTCTTAATATTACCAAACATCAACATTAAATAGTAGTATTTTCTGAAACAAATGATGGGATAATAATGAGTGATTATCATGTTATAGTCAATGCTTCTCAAAGTGACATTCAAGAGCTGCTTGCATGAGAATCTGAGTGCTTTTTAAAAATGCAGAGGGGCACCTGGGTGTGCAGTTGGTTAAGCTTCCAGCTTTTTTATTTTGGCTCATGATTTGGCTCATCAAAAACTTTTGATTTGGTCATGATCTCATGGTTGTGGGATCGAACCCTGCATTGGTCTCTATGCTCAGCATGGAGTCTGTCCCTTCTCCCTCTACTCCTCCTCTCCCCACGCTCCCCAAATCCTGCATGCTTGAGCATGCACTCTCTCTCTCTCTCAAATAAATAAATAAATAAACAAATAAATAATAAATAATGCAGATTTCTGAATCCTTCCCACACCTATTGATTCAAAATCTCTGAAAGTAGGACCCTGTCATCTTCATTACATGAGCTCACTGGTTGATTTTAGGTACATTAAACTCTGAGACTTACTGAGTTAGATATTATTATGAAAAAGGTAAAATCAGGTAAATAAAATTTAAGTGCTATCCTCCATTTCAGAGGAAGATGTTTTCTTTTTTCTTTTTTTTTTTTTATTAAAGATTTTATTTATTTGACAGAGAGATCACAAGTAGGCAGAGAGGCAGGTGCAGAGAGAGGCGGAAGCAGGATCCCTGCTGAGCAGAGAGCCCGATGCAGGCCTCCATCCCAGGACCCTGAGATCATGATCTGAACTAAAGACAGAGGCTTAACCCACTAAACTACCCAGGTGCCCCAGAAGGTGTTTTTCTTGAGTCTTTTTAACTGCTTGACCAAGGAACAAAAATCAAACAACCTGTCTCCTACTTTAATTTCAGACAATTTCGTAGATGAAAATGGCCTTGAACTAATAGAATGACTGTTACATAATTTTCTCTGTTTTTTTTTTTCTTATGTGTTTATCTAGTCCCAATTACCCTTAGATACATCTAAGTCCTCATAATAAAGCACTTGTGATTTTCTGTCTTGCCATGAACTCTTTAAATTCATATTCTGGATAGTTATGTGAGCAGTGCAATTAATCCAACAATACTTGTGGAACACTGAAACAATTAGGTTAATAAGGAGGGGGAAAAAAGTAAACTTGGTGAAGAGGAAAATTGGATAAACTCAGATGACATTTGCAAATGAAACCACAGGGGAACTTAATAGACCCTTTTATATATTTTAGAAAAATAAATCCAAATTGGTCCCAAATTATCAGTTATATTCAAAACACTGAAATGCCATTTAAAATTTAACAACTTTGATTGCCGTTATTTTGTAATTGATTATCATTTAGGTTCAAACCAATGCTGGTCTTTCTGAATTTTTTTGATAAAGGAATGTCAAATTGATGGTACAACCAAAAACAACTTGTTTTCAAGCATATTTAAATATTCTAAGCAGCACTTTACATGAAAGCAAATAACACAAAAATTATACACTAAATATTGTTGGGGAACAAGAATTCCTGTCCCCTCAAATCTTCTTCTAGCTGCACTAAGAATCAAATTGACATGAGACAGACTAACAGGAGAAAATAAAATTTAGTAGTTGTATGAATGGTGAATCCACATAGACCTGGAAATTCCAAAGTCAGGCAAAGGGAGACGTACATGTCATTCTGAATTAGGGAGAAGGGGATAGGGGTCTGGGATTTCAGAGGAAAGGAATGCACTTCAAAGGGCAATAACAGGAGCATATGTTGGGTAATTAGATGTTTTCTCTGCCATACAAATGGGTCACTCACATAAAATTTATCTCCTTTAATAACCCTTATTCTAGGAAATATCCTTCAATTTAGATTCTTCTGTGTGGTTAAAGGAGGAACAAAATTTTCTCTTGAGCCCAGAGGGTCTCAAGTGCCTTCAGCTCAAAATAACCCACATACCAAAGTGGCACATTCCAGGGGCTGGAGGAATAGGGCAGCTGTCCTGAACCCCTTCAATACTCTCTTTCCTTAACTGTGCAATAAAAGAGGTTCTTCCAGACAGTAAATCCAGTTTCAGTTGTTTGTTCTATGAGAATTTGGTTTCAGGGTGTGGTTGGTATTTAGTAAAAAGAATGTCTGTCTTCAGCTACCCCCCAATTCACTAAAAAATAAAGGACCAGCTTTTGATAGATTACTGGGTGGATACTCTGATTGTCAAGATACTCAAAGCCAATTTTGGTCCATAATGAGAAAGTTTTTGTTTTTATTTTTTTTTTTCCTTTTAAGATTTATGTATTTATTTGAGAGATAGACCATGTGTAAGGGTGGGGAGGGGCAGAGGGAGAGGGAAACAAGCAGACTCCCCGCCAAGTGGGAATCTCCATGCAGGGCTCAATCTCAGAACTCTGAGATCATGAACTGAGCAGAAACCAAGAGTCAGGTGCTTAACCTATTGAGCCACCCAGGTGCCCCTCAATTAGGAAGTTTTAACCCTTCTGGCCAGTATATGTCTTCCTTTCTTTTTTAAGTTGTTGTTGTTGTTGTTTTGTTTTGTTTCAGATTTTTAAATTCCATTTAGTTAACATAGAGTGTAATACTGGTTTCAATAGTAAAATTTAGTGATTCATCACATACATAGAACACCCAGGACTCATCATAACAAGTGATCTCCTTAACCGTTTAGCTCATCCTCCACCCATCTTCCTCCATCAACTCTGTTTGTTCTCTGTAGTTAAAAGTCTCTGATGGTTTGCACCCCTTTCTTTCCTTTCCTTCCCCTATGTTCATCTTTTTTGTTTCTTTAAATTCCACATAGAGTGAAATTATATGGTGTTTGTCTTTCTCTGATGACTGACTTCACTTAGCATTATACACTTTAGCTCCATTCATGTCATGGCAAATGGCAAAGTTTCATTCTTTTTGAAGGCTGAGTAATAATCCATTGTGTGTGTGTGTGTGTGTGTGTATGTGTGTGTGTGTGTGTGTGTGTACACATACATACCACATCCTCTTTACCTGTTCATCAGTCGATGGACATTAGACATTTGGGCTATTTCCATGGTTTGGCTATTGTTGATAATGCTGCCACAAACATCTGGGCACATGTACCCCTTTGAATTTGTATTTTTATATCCTTTGGGTAAATACCTAGTAGTGCAATTGCTAGGTCATGGAGTAGTTCTGTTTTCAACTTTTTGAGGAACCTACATAGTGTTTTCTAGAGTGGCTGCACTCCCACCAACATTGCAAGAAGATTCCCCTTTCTCTGCACCCTCACCAGCACTTGTTGCTTGTGTTGTTAATTTTAGCCATTCTGACAGGCATGAGGTGGTATTTCATGGTGGTTTTGATTTGTATTTCTTTAATGATGAGTGATGTTGAGCATCTTTTCATGTGTCCGTTAGCCATCTGGATGTCTTCTTTGAAAAAACATCTATTCATGTCTTCTGCCCGTTTCTTAACTGGATTATTTGTTGAGCTTGATAAGTTATTTATTAATTTGGTGCACTAACCCTTTATCACATATGTCATTTGCAAATATCTTCTCCCGTTCTGTAGGCTGCCTTTTAGTTGTTTCTTTGAATGTGCAGAAACTTTTTATCTTGAAGAAATCCCAATAGTTCATTTTTGCTTTTGTTTCCCTTGCCTCTGTTGGTGTGTTTAGTAAGAAGTTGCTACAACTGAGGTCAAAGAGGTTTCTACCTCTGTTCTTCTCTAGGATTTTGATGGTTTCCTATCATACATTTTGATCTTTCATTCATTTTAAATTTATTTTTGTGTATGGTGTAAGAAAGTGGTCTAGTTTAATTCTTCTGCATGTTGCTGTCCAGTTTTCCCAGCACCATTTGTTGAAGAAACTGTTTTATTTCCATTGGATATTCTTTCTTCCTTTGTTGAAGATTAATTTACCATATAACTGTGAGCCCATTTTTGGGTTTTCTGTACTGTTCCATTGGTCTCTGTTTTGTGCCAGTACCATACTGTTTTGATGACTATAGCTTTGTAATATATTCTGAAGTCCAGAATCATGATGCCTCCAGCTCTGCTTTTCTTTTTCAGGATTGCTTTGGCTGTTCAGAATCTTTTGTGGTTCCATACAAATTGTAGGATTATTTGTTCTAGTTCTTTGAAAAATGCTGGTGGCTTTTGATAGAGATTGCATTGAAAGTGGATATTACTTTGGGTAATGTAGATATTTTAACAAAGGTTGTTCTTCCAGTCCATGAGCCTGGAATATTTTCCCAATTTTTGGTGTCCTCTTCAATTTCTTTCTTCATTGTTCTATGGTTTTTTGAGTACAGATCTTTCTCTTCTTCAGTTAGGTTTATTCCAAGGTATCTTACTGTCTTTCTTGTAGTTGTAAATGGGATTGATTCCTTGATTTCTGTTTCTACTGCTTCATTATTGGTGTATAGAAATGCAACAGATTTCTGTATATTGAGTTTACATCCTGCGACTTTGATGAATTCATGTATGAGTTCTAGCAATTCTTTGGTAGAGTCTTCTGGGTTTTCTAAACAGAGTATCCTGTTGTCTGCAAATAGTGAAAGTTTGACTTCTTCCTTACTGATTTGGATGCCTTTTATTTCTTTTTGTTGTCTGATTGCTGAGGCTAAGACTTCCAGTACTATGTTAAATAGGAATGGTGAGAGTGGACATCTGTGTCTCATTCCTGACAGTAGAGGAAAAGCTCTCAGTTTATCCCCATCGAAAATGATAGTTGTGGGTCTTTCATATGTAGCCTTTATGATGTTGAGGTATGTTCCATCTATCTCTACTTTGTTGAGGTATTTTATCAAGATGGATGCTGTAGTTTGTCAAAAGCTTTTTCTGCGTCTATTGTGAGGATCATATGGTTCTTACCCCATTTATTAATGTGGTTTATCATGTTGATTGACATGTGAATATTGAACCACCTCTGCAGCCAAGGAATAAATCCCACTTGATTGTGGTGAATAATTTTTTTAAAGTACTGTTGGACTTGATTTGCTAGTATCTTGTTGGGAATTTTTTCATCCATGTTCATCAGGATTATTTGCCTATAATGGAAATAGATAATTTGAACAGACTGATAACCAGAAATTGAATCAGTAATCAAAAATCTGCCACCCCCAAAATGTCCAAGCCAGATGGCTTCCCAGGGGAATTCTACCAGATATTTTAAAGAGGAGTAAATGCCTTTTCTCAAACTGGTCTGAAAAACAGAAACGAAGGAAAACTTCCAAACTCATTCCACAAGACCAGCACTAGCTTGATTCTAAAACTGCACTGAGCCTGGGTGGCTCAGTGGTTTAAGCCTCCTCTGCCTTCAGCTTGGGTCATGATCTCAGGGTCCTGGGATTGAGCCCCACATCGGGCTCTCTGCTCAGCAGAGAGCCTGCTTCCCCCCCTCTCTTTGCCTGCCTCTCTGCCTGCTTGTGATCTCTGTGTGTCAAATAAATAAATAAAATCTTTAAAAAATAAAAAAATAAAACTGCATAAAGACCCCACAAAAAAGAATTATAGGCCAAATGTTTTTCACCTCTACTCAAAAACTTTTATCTGTTGTTGTTTACTGTTCTTTAGTTCTTTCCAAAGAAATTGGTTGTGGTTCATTTTTAGAACAATTAAGATGTTAATAGAGTATATTTTCATGTACGGTCCTAAATATACTACCATGATATGATAAGGACTTCTTGGAAACTGAAAAACAGGGGTATTTTTTAAATGTATTTAGATACAGAAGTTAATAAAAACTTTGTTTTAATGAATGTAGGACTTTGATAAACATTCTTAATCCATTCAGAAAGCATGAACTGTGTACCTACAAAGGGTCACAGGCTATAGATCTGCATATGTATGCATCCATTCACAGTGATGCAAATGAGAAAAACCAAGATCAGGAACCCAGAGTTGAGAGTCAAATGAGATGATTCATATTTAAAAGGGAGACAGCCCTTTTGATACTCAGACTTGGGTATCAGTCAGGAGTAGATACAGTTGGTAGTAAGGAGATGGGTTGCATATAATTACAGAAAAATGAATCCAAAAACACTCAGGCAGGGAATTTCATGTTCTCTGAAAAGATCTGGAGTGCAAACGTTTGCAGATTTGTATGACTGACAGCATCTGCATGTGGCTAAAATCTATCAATTTTTGCAAATGTATAAAACACCAAATCAGTTTCTTCTTTGAGTGGTGGGATGTGAGAATGTCAGAGGCAGCTAACATAATGAGAAACATTTCTCGGAAAGTATGACTGGCTAGAGCCTGAAGCAAATAAAGGCTTCAAGGGTTCTCAAAGCTATAGAAAGTCATAGAGAAGTGGTAATATCTTTTTCCTGACAAGTGGCATGGACTCATCATTTTTCTATGAAATGTCAGAAGAGGCTGTCTGATGGTTTGAATGTAAATGTCTTGTCTGGCATGATGTTCAACTGAGTGTCCCCGAAAAATTCATATTTTAATAAGGTTTTCCCTGACATTGAACAAAAGAGTAGTCTTTCCAAAGGACAAAACTCATCAGTGTAGATACCAAAAATAATTCCATATGGCCAAGAACTGGTTATTTTTGCCCAAGTTATCTGTATGATTATTGGTCTGTTAGATATTAACTGTATACTCTAGTATGAAACTTAGGAAAATTTATCTTGGAGATTTTCATCCTCCCTTTCAGGGCCCCATATCCCTTTGGGAGGTATCTTGGCCATCAGGGTCTGATTTTGGTTCCTCCTCTTGAGATCAGTCAATTCATTTCCTATTGTGCATTTGTATTTATGTGCTGTACTCTTCTGGGATTTCTTTCATAGAAAAACTTTCTCTAAGTGTAGAAGGAACAAAAATCAAGTTAAGGAATTTCAAATGTTAACAGGCAGCATTGTCTTGATACTATTAAAATTCTACACCGTCAACTATAGGCCGACTTATGTCTAATTCAGAACTTTCTTTTGGTAAAGATCAGTTAATTAATGCTCCTTATCTATTAAATCTAACTCAGGTTTTATTTATAAGCTTGAATGAAAATAATTCGCCTTAACTTGCCTAAAATTTCCATTTTTCTGCTTGCCAGCAGAGAAAGTAGACATGATAGAATTTATTCTTTCCTGCCTTAAGTCTGGTAGAATATCACTTGAAAGTCATTCCTTCAGAAATATTTAATGAAGATTTTCAACATGCCCAGGTTTTTATGCATAGAATTTAGGGGGAAGAGTGGCACAAGGAGCCAAAATAACTTTGCAAAATTCGTTTTTTGTTTCATGGGGTAATGAACCATGGAAGTATGTTAATTGGTTCAGTTGTCTCTCTTTAATGGTAGAGTCAGAGCTGATAAGGAAACAAGAATGGAAAATGTAAATAGAGCACTTAAAATCTGTTTCAATGCTTTAGGCTTCTTTTTCATTAAGATCTATCTACAGAAGTCTTTAATATGTTTCCAGCAAGTAAATTCTATGGAGCTACTTTTTCTATATTTGAATTAATAGACTGAAGTAGCTTTATAAATTAAATCAGTCGATTTCTATGTATTTTATGTGCTCCAACTTTAAATAGGACATGGAAAAATAAGAAAAAAAAAGTGGCAAACAGACTTTATGTGATGCTCAAATGCACATTGCTGACAACTCTAAATAATACTTTAGTGACCTAAAAACAGAAAGCATTATTTAAAAACTATATTTAAGTGAGAAAGTTTTTTTTTTTGTTTTGTTTTTTAATTTTTCTTAACACGGTGACTACCAGTGTTCTGCTAATATTTAAAAAGCTTGTATGGAGTCCAAGTTCAACAATCACAAAAAAAGTAATAAGAAAACAACTTATTGGTTTTGGTCTTCTGTTGGGGGGAAAAAAAGCAAAGTAGGAGAAACTAAGGTTAGAGAGAACTGGGGATCACGTTATTCTGGGGACCAGGTCTTTATAAGGCATGATAGCATTGCTACTGCCTTGGACTCCCCAACGATTTGAGTGGCCGTATCTGTAAGTCACTCAGTCTGTCTAGCACACTGCTTTCTCCAAAACACTGTGGAAACCACTGTGGACTGTTAAAAACAAGACAACAGGTCCAAAATCGAGTCAATTGTGCTAAGCCCCACATCACCAAACTGAGACTTAATTACAGTTCTGCTCTTTCAGAAATGGAATCTTAAATCAGTCTATCAGGAATGGCCTGGTTAGTACTGGTGAGGTCCTCTGCCTGAGAGACCCCCTGCTATCTCTCAAAGGAAAGTGATCTTACCACAGACAATCTGCTTTGTGCTAGTGTAACTTACTTCTACTCCCTTCTGCCTATAAAAATCTTTCATTTCCTACAGCTCCTCAGAGATCCTTCCTGTCTGCTAGATTGGATGCTGCTTGATACATGAACGGTTAAAAAAAGATCTTCAGAATTTACTGAGTTGAATTTTGTTTTTTAGTAAGACTAAACTACATTTTGCTTCTTTTTTCTTTTATTATTTTTTAAACTTTAATGTACTTGAACAACTCTATATGCTATGTTTACCAAAAGTGTAGCTACCATCTGTCACATACAATGTTATTATAATGCCACTGACTGTATTTCCTGTGCTTAGCTCTCATGCCCATGACTTATTTGTTCCATAGCTTGAAGCCTGTACCTCTCACTCCCCTTTACCCCTTTTCAAACCATCCTCCCCCCTACCCCCCACCACTTTGTTCTCTATATTTATGGGTCTGTTTTTGTTTGTTTGTTGTTTGTTGTGTTTTTTTATTCCATGTAAGTGAAATCATATTGTATTTGTCTTTCTGACTGACTTCACTTAGTATAATATCCTCTGGGTCCATCAACATTGTCACAAATGGCAAGATCTCATTCTTCTTGATGGGCAGGTAATATTCTGTTTCACATGTATACCACATCTTCTTTATCCATTCATCTATTGATGGACACTTAGGTTGCTTCCATATCTTGGCTTTTGTAAATAATTCTGCAGTAAGGTAGGGTTGCACATATCTTTCCAAATTAGTGTTTTCATTCCTTTAGGTAAATACCTAGTAGTGGAATTGCTGGATCATATGGCATTTCTATTTTTAACTTTTTAAAAAGACTTTATTTATTTGAGAAGAGAGAGAGAGAGAGAGCATGAGTTGGAGGAGACGGAGGCAGAGGGAGAGGAGAAGCAGACTCCTTACTGAGCAGGGAGTCCAATGTGGGGTTCAATCCCAGGACCCCAGGATCATGACCTGAACTGAAGACAGATGCTTAACTGACTGAGCTACCCAGGTGCCCCTATTTTTAATTTTTTTTTTTAAAGAACATTTTATTTATTTATTTGACACAGAGAGAGAGAACAGAAGCAAGGGGAGTAGCAGGCAGAGGGAGAGGGAGAGGCAGGCTCCCTGCTAAGCAGAGAGCCTGACGTGGGGCTTGATCCCAGGACCCTGAGATCATGACCTGAGCTGAAGGCAGAGGCTTAACCCACTGAGCCACCCAAGTGCCCCTATTTTTAATTTTTTGAGCAAACTCCATACAGTTTTCCCCAGTGGCTGTGCCAATTTACGTCCCCACTAACAGTGCAAAAGGTTCTCTTTTCTTCACATACTTACCAACTCTTGTTATTGTCTTTCTTTTACTAGCTATTCTGACAGGTATAAGATGATATCTCCTTGTGGGTTTTTTTTTTTTTAAGATATTATTTATTTATTTGACAGAGATCACAAGTAGGCAGAGAGGCAGGCAGAGGCAAGGGGTGGGGGAGAAGTCTCCCTGCTGAGCAGAGATCCCGATGCGGGGCTCGATCCCAGGACTCTGAGATCATGACCTGAGCAGAAGGCAGAGGCTTTAACCCACTGAGCCACCCAGGTGCCCCTCTCATTGTGGTTTTGATTTGCATTTCCCTGATAATTAGTGATGTTGAGCATCTTTTCATGTGTCTGTTGGCCATGCCCATTTTTTAATTGATTTGTTTGTTTTGTTGGTTTTTGGTGTTGAGTTTTATGAGCTTTTTATATATTTTGAATATTAACCATTTATTGGGTATATCATTTGCAAATATCTTTACAAATTGCAGGATTATTTGTTCTTATTATGTAAAAGTACTATTGGTATTTTGATAGAGATTGCATTGCATATATAGATTGCTTTGGGTAGTATGACACTTTAATAATAACTAATTCTTCCAATCCATGAGCACGCTATATTTTTTCATTTGTTGATGTCATCTTCAATTTCTTTCAACTGTGGTCTTTAGTTTTCAGGATGCAGGTCTTTCACCTCCTAGGATAAGTTTATTCCTAAATATTTTATTCTTTTTGGTGCTGTTGTATAAGAGTTGCTTTCTTCATTTCCCTATCTGTTACTTCATTATTAGTGTATAGAAACACAACAGGTTTCTCTATATTAATTTTGTATTCTGAAATTTTGATGTATTTGCTTATCACTTTTAATAGTTTTTGGTAGTCTTTAGGGTTTTCTATATATAAGGTCATGTCATCTTTACATAGTGAAAGTTTTACTTTTTCTTTACCAGTTTGGATGCCTTTTATTTCTTTTTCTTATCTGATTGCTCTGGTTAGGACTTCTAGTACTATGTTGAATAAAAATAGTGAGAATGGATGTCCCTGTTTTCGTCCTGATCTTCAGGAAAAACTCTGTTTTGCACCATTGAGTATGATGCTAGTTGTGAGTTTTTTGCACATATGGCTTTTATGATGTTGAGGTATGTTCTCTCTAAACCCACTTTATTGAGAGCTTTTATCATGAACTGATGTTGATTTTTGTCTAATGCTTTTTCTACATCTATTGAGCTGATCCTATGGTTTTTAATCTTCATTTTGTTAATGTGGTCTATCATGGTGATAGATTTGCAAATATTGAGTGTTTCTTACATCCCAGGAATAAATCCTACTGGATCATGGTGAATGATCCTTTTATTGTATTGTTCAGTGTGATTTGTTAATATTTTATTAAGGATGTTTGCATCTATGATCATCACAGATTTTGGCCTATAGTTCTCTTTTGTAGTATCTTTACCTGGCTTTGGTAATAGGGTAATGCTGGCCTCAGAGGTCTGAAAGTTTTCCTTTCTCCTATATGTTTTGGAATTGTTCAAGGAAAACAAGTATTAACTCTTCTTTAAATGTTTGGTAGAATTTGCCCATAACACTGTCTGGTCCCAGACTTGTGTTTGTTTTGGGAATTTTTTGAATATTAATTGAGTTTTGTTACTAGTAATCAATCTGTTCATATTTTCCACTTTTTCTTGGCTCAGTTTTGGAAGATGTTTTCTAGGAATTTATTTCTTCCATGTTGTCCAAACTGTTAGCATACTATTTCTTATAGTAGTCTCTTATAATCCTTTATATTTCTGTGAAGTCAGTTGTTATTTCTTCATAATTTCTGATTTTATTTATTAGAGTCCTATCTCTTGATGAGTTCAGCTAAATGTTTATCAATTTTATCTTTTCAAAGAATCAGTTTTTGGTTTCATTGATCTGTTTTATTGTTGTATTTTTTTGTTGTTATCTTTTTAGTAACTATTTCATTTATTTCCACTCTGATCTTTAATGTTTCCTTCCTTCTGCTAACTTCAGGCTTTGTTTGATCTTTTTTAGTTCCTTCAGATTTGAGATTTTTCTTGTTCCTTGAGGTAGTCAGTAAGTTTTCCTCCTAGAATAGCTTTTCCTGTATCCCAAAGATACTGGATCATTCTATTTTTATTTTGATTTGTCCCAATGTATTCCCATTTCTTCTTTGATTTCTTCATTGACCTATTAGTTCTCTACTAGCATGTTTTTAGTCTCCATATGTTTGTGTTTATTCCAGTTTTTTTCTTGTAACTGATTTGTAGTTTCATACAGTTGCAGTTAGAAAAGGTGCTTGATATAATTAATCTAATACATTTATGAAGATTTGTTTTGTGCCCTAATGTGTGATCTGTTCTGAAGAATGTTCCATATGGGGGTGCCTGGGTGGTTCAGTGGGTTAAAGCCTCTGCCTTTGTTCAGGTCATGATCTCAGGGTCCTGGGATCGAGCCCTACGTCGGGCTCTCTGCTTGGCAGGGAGTGTGCTTCCCTTCCTCTCTCTCTGCCTGCCTCTCTGCCTCCTTGTGATCTCTTTCTGTAAAAAATAAATTAAAAAAAAAAAAAAAAAGAATGTTCCTTATGCACTTGAAAAGAATGTATACTCTGTTGATTTTGGATGGAATGTTCTGTGTATATATATGTTATATCCATATGGTCTAATGTGTCATTCAAAGACACTGTTTCCTTATGGATTTTCTGCTTTGATGATCTATCCATTGAGGTAAATGTGGTGTTAAGTCCCCCACTGTTACTGTATTACTATCAATTTCTCCCTTTTTATCTGTTAATATTTGCTATATGTATTTAAGTGCTCCTAAGGGGTGCATAGACATTTACAATTGTCATATTCTCTTTTGGGGTTGATCTTTTATCATTATGTATGTCCTTTTTGTCTCTTATTATTCTCTTTGTTTTAAAGTGTATTTTGCAAGATACAAGTAAGAATTGCTACTCCAGCTTTCTTTTCCTTTTCATTTGCATGGTAAAATTTTCTCTATCCTGGCGAGGGCTCCAAGATGGCAGGGGAATAGGAGACCTAAATTTTGTCTGGTCCCAGGAATTCAACTAGATATTTATCAAGCCATTTGGAACACCTGTGAACTCAACAGGAGGTTGAAGGAAATAGCAACTCTATGAACAGGAAAACGACCACTTTCTGGAAGGTAGAACATGCATAGAAGTGAATCCAAGGTGGTATTTGAGAGGATAAACTGCGGCGGGGAAGAAACCTCTATCAGCTGGCAACCAGCAAATGGTAGAGCAGTGGAGTACAAAATCAGAACTTTTAGAAGTCTGCTCCAGTGAGGGACATTGCTCTAGTGACTAAGTGGGGGAGTTAGAACCTTTGCTGGGACAGTGTGGTCTAAGGACTCTGGAGGTCACAGAAAGACAGAGGGTGCATGAGTGTGGCAAAGCTCCCAGGTATCAGAGCAGGGAAGCCAGCTACAAAGACTGAGCTAAAGAGGGGACTTGCAGCCCAGGTTGCCATAAACAATGATCTGTGGCACAGTTGGGCCATTACTCTTCAAGCAGGGACCCAACAAGCAGCAGATCCAGGGAGATTCCCCTTCCTTCCCCAGGAAAAGCAGCATGGGAGTGCACCACAGGAATCTTCTGGGGTTCGAGACTCCAAACAGTGTCATTTGCCAGAGATAGAAATGCTCGGTCACAGGCTGGGTGAGCATGGCATGTGGCCAGAGACCAGGGGGACAGGAGTGATTGACTGCTATTCTCTGAGGGCTCACTGAGGAGTGGGGCCCCAAGCTCTTGGCTCCTCCTTGGCTGGAGATTGGGTGGCCACCAATTTCATTATTCTCTAAAGCTATATGGAAAGCCTTCAGGGAACAAAAGCTACAGAGAGCTTTTTAGCAGATTACTTAGATTTATTTAGCAGATTACTTAGCCTGGCCCCTGGCAAGCATGGCACAATTCCACCTGGGGCAAAGACATTTGAAAATCACTGCAACAGGACCCTCCCCTAGCAGATCAGCAAGAACATCCAGCTAAGACCAAGTTTACTGATCAATGAAAACTGTAAAACTCCAGCAGTAGGGAAATATAGCACATAGAATTCATGATTTTTAAAATATTCTTTGTTTTTCTCTTCCTATTTTAAAAATTTTTTTCTCCTTTCCTTTTTCAACCAACTTCTTAGTGATTACTTTTTAAAATATTTTTTAATTTTCATTTTTACAATCATATTCTGTACCTTCATTGTATTTACCTGTGTGTGTGTGTGTGTGTGTGTGTGTGTGTGTGTGTGTTTCTTTCTTTCTTTAAAATTTTGCGAGGGAGTTCCTTCTAAACAGACCAGAATAGACCCCAAATCTAGTGTATGTCTCTGTTCCATTCACCAGCCTAATCATATTCTTCTTCTTCCTTTTCTTTTTTCTTTTTCCCTCGGTTTCAGGTCTCTTCTGATTTATTTAGTGTATATTTTTCTGGGGTTGTTTCTACCCTTTAGCATTTTGTTCTCTTGTTCATCTGTTATTCTCTGGACAAAATGACAAAATGGAAAAACTCACCTCAAAAAAAGAACAAGAAGCAATACTGACTGCCAGGGACATAATCAATACAGACATTAATAAGATGTCAGAACTAGAGTTCAGAATGATGATTATAAAGATCTAGCTGGGCTTGAAAAAAGCATAGAAGATACTAGAGAAATCCCATTCTGGAGAAATAGAAGAACTAAAATCTAACAAAGTTGAAATAAAAAAGGCTATTAATGAGATGCAATAAAAAAATGGAGGCTCTAACTGCTAGGATAAATGAAGCAGAAGAGAGAATTAGTGATATAGAAGACCAAATGATGGAGAATAAAGAAGCTGAGAAAAAGAGAGATAAGTAACTACTGGATTATAAGTGTAGAATTCAAGAGATAAGTGATTCCATAAAGCAAAACAATATTAGAATAATTGGGATCCCAGAAGAAGAAAGAGAGAGGGGCAGAAGGTATATTGGAGCAAATTATAGCAGAGAACTTCCCTAATTTGGGGAAGGAAACAGGCATAAAAATCCAGGAGACACAGAGAATCCCCCCTAAGAAGCAATAAAAATAGGTCGACACCCTGACTTCTAATATTAAAATTTACAAGTCTCAGAGATAAAGAGAAAATCCTGAAAACAGCTTGGGACAAGAGGTCTATAACCTAAAATAAATATATTGGACTGGTAATAGACCTATCCAAAGAGACTTGGCATGCCAGAAAGGACTGGCATGATATATTCAGTGTACTAAATGAGAAAAATATGCAGCCCAGAATACTATATCCAGCTAGAAGGAGCAGAAAATACTTCCAGAACAAACAGAAACTAAGAGAATTTGTGTTCACCAAACCAGTCCTACAATAAATATTGAAAGGGGTCCTCTAAGCAAAGAGAGAGCCTAAAAATAACATAGACCAGCAAGAAAAAGAGACATATACCATAACAGTTACCTTATAGACAATACAGTGGCACTCAATTAATATCTTTCTATAGTTACCCTGAATATAAGTGGGCTAAATGCCCCAACAAACACACATGGTATCAGATTGGATTAAAAAAAAAATAAGACCCATCTATATGCTATCTTCAAGAAACTCATTTTAGATCTGAAGACACATCCAGATTTAAAGTGTGGGGGTGGAAGACCATTTACCATGCAAATGGACATCAGAAGAAAGCTGGGATGACAATCTTGATATCAGGCAAATTAAATTTTAAACCAAAGATTGTATAAGAGATGAGGAAGGACACTATATCATACTTAAAGTGTCTATCCAACAAGAAGATCTAACAATTTTAAATATCTATGCCCCTAACATGGGAGCAGCCAATTATATAAGCCAATTAATAGCAAAATCAAAGAAACATATTGACAATAATACAATAATAGCAGGGGACTTTAACACCCCCCTCACTGAAATGGACAGATCATCTAAGCAAAAGATCAACAAGAAAATAAAAGCTTTAAATGACACCCTGGACCAGACGGACTTCACAGATATATTCAGAACATTCCATCCCAAAGCAACAGAATATGTATTCTTCTCTAGTGCACATGGAATGTCCTCCAGAATAGATCATATCCTGGACCACAAATCAGGTCTCAGCTGGTAGCAAAATATTGAAATTATTTCCTACATACTTTCAGACCACAATGCTTTGAAACTCAAACTCAGTCACAAGAGGAAAGTTGAAAGAACTCAAATACATAGAGGCTAAAGAGCATCCTACTAAAGAAAGAGCACATCAACTAGGAAATTAGAGAAGGATTTTAAAAATTCAAGGAAACAAATAAAAAGTAAAGCAACAGTTCAAAATCTTTGGGACACAGCAAAGGTGGTCCTCAGAGCAAAGTATATAGCAACACAAGTATTTCTTAAGAAACAAGAAAGGTCTCAAATACACAACCTAATCCTATACCTAAAGGAGCTGGAGAAAGAACAGCAAAGAAAGCCTAAACGCAACAGGAGAAGAGAAATAATAAAGATCAGAACAGAAATCAATGAAATAGAAACCAAAAGAACAGTAGAACAGATCAACCAAACTGGAAGCTGGTTCTTTGAAAGAATTAATAAGATTGATAAACCCCTGGCCAGACTTATCAAAAAGAAAAGAGAAAGCACCCAAATAAATAAAATTATGAATGAAAGAGGAGAGATCACAATCAACACCAAAGAAATACAAACAATTATAAGAACATGTTATGAGCAACTAGATGCCAACAAACTAGACAATCTGGAAGAAATAGATGCATTCCTAGACTCATATAAACTACCAAACTGAACCAGGAAAACAAAGAAAACCTGAACAGACCCATAACCAGCAAAAAATTGGAACAGTGATCAAAAATCTTTCAACAGACAAGAACCCAGGGCTAGATAGCTTCCTAGGGGATTATTAACAAACATTTAAAGAATTAATACCTATTCTTCTGAAACTGTTACAAAAAACAGAAATGGAAAGAAAACTTCCAAACCCATTTTATGAGGCCAGCATTACCTTGATCCCAAAACCAGACAAAGTCCCCATCAAAAAGAATTACAGACCAATATCCCTGATAAACATGGATGCAAGAATTCTCACCAAAATACTAGCTAATAGGATCCAACAGGACATTAAAAGGATTATTCACCATGACCAAGTTGGATTTACTGGGCTGCAAGTTTGGTTCAACATCCACAAATCAATCAATGTGATACATTACATTAATAAAAGAAAGGACAAGAACCATATGGCACTCTCAATAGGATGCAGAAAAACATTTGACAAAGTACAGCATCCTTTCTTGATTAAAACTCTTTACAGTGTGGGGATAGAGGGTACATACCTCAATATCCTAAAAGCCATCTATGAAAAACCCACAGCGAATATCATTCTCAATGAGGAAAAACTGAGAGCTTTTCCTCTAAGATGGCAGGGATGTCCACTATCACCACTGTTGTTCAACATAGTGCTGGAAGTCCTAGCCTCAGCAATCAGACAACAAAAAGAAATAGAAGGCATCCGAATTGGGAAAGAGGAAATCAAACTCTCACTTTTGCTGATGATATGAAACTTTATGTGGAAAACCCAAAAGGTTCCACACCACAACTGCTAAAACTCATACAGGAATTCAGTAAAGTGGCAGGATATAAAATAAATGCACAGAAATCAGTCACATTTCCATACACCAACAACAAGACAGAAGAAAGGGAAATTAAAGAATCAATCCCATTTACAATTACACCAAAAATCGTAAGATACCTAAGAATAAATCTAACAAAGAGGCAAAGAATCTGTACTCAGAAACTATAGAATACTCATGATAGAAATTGAGGAAGACACAAAGAAATGGAAAAACATTCCATGCTCATGGATTAGAAGAACAAATATTGTCAAAATGTGTATGCTACCTAGAGTAATCGACACATTTATACGCAATTTGTATCAAAATACCATCAACTTTTTTCAAAGAAATGGAAAAATAATCCTAAAATTTGTATGGAACCAGAAAAGACCCCAAATAGCCAGAGGAATGTTGAAAAAGAAAACCAAAACTGGCAGCATCACAATTCGGGACTTCAAGCTCTATTACAAAGCTGAAATCATCAAGACAGTGTTGTACTGACATAAAAACAGACACATATATCAATGGAACAGAATAAAGAGCCCAGAAATGGACCCTCAACTCTATGGTCAACTAATCTGCAACAAAGCAGGAAAGAATGTCCAATGGAAAAAAGACAGTCTCTTCAACAAATGGTGTTGGGAAAATTGGACAGCCACATGGAGAATTATGAAACTGGACCATTTCCTTACACCACACACAAAAATAGACTCAAAATGGATGAAAGACCTAATTGAGACAGGAATGCATCAAAATCCTTGAGGAGAACACAGGCAGCAACCTCTCTGACCTTGGCCACAGCAACTTCTTGCTAAACACATCTCCAAAGTCAAGGGACACAAAGGAAAAAATGAACTGTTGGGACTTCATCAACATAAAAACCTTATTGCACAGCAAAGGAAAGGGTCGACAAAACCAAAACACAGCCAACAGAATGGGAGAAGATATTTGTGAATGACATAGCAGATAAAGGGCTAGTATCCCAAAATCTATAAAGAACTTAACAAACTCAACACCCAGAGAACAAACAATCCAATGAAGAAATGGGCAGAAGACATGAATAGACATTTATGCAAGGAAGACATCAAAATGGCCAACAGACATGACAAAGTGCTCACCATCACTCAGCATCAGGGAAATACAAACCATAATCTCAATGAGATACCACCTCACACCCGTCAGAATGGTTAAAATTAACAAGTCAGGAAACAACAGATGTTGGCAAGGTTGCAGAGAAAGGGGAACCCTCCTACACTGTTGGTGGGAATGCAAACTGGTGAAGCCACTCTGGAAAATAGTATAGAAGTTCCTCAGAAAGTTGAAAATAGAACTACTGTATGACCCAGCAATTGCACTACTGGGTATTTACCCCAAAGATATAAATGTAGTGATCCAAAGGGACACATGCACCCCAATGTTTATAACAGCAATGTCCACAGTAGCCAAACTATGGAAAGAGTCTAGATGTCCATCGACAGATGGATAGAGAAGATGCTGTACATATACGTCCAATAGAATATTATGCAGCCATAAAAAATGAAATCTTGCCTTTTGCAACGATGTGGTGGAAGTAGAGGATAGTATGTTCAACGAAATAAGTCAATCAGAGGAAGACAATCATTATATGATCTTGCTGATGTGTGGAACTTGAGAAACAGGCAGGGGTTTATGGGGGAAGAGAGGAAAAAATGAAATGGGATGAAACCAGAGAGGGAGACAAACCATAAGGAACTCTTAATCTCAAGAAACAAAATGAGGGTTGCTGGAGTCGAAGGGCTGGGAGGGAGAGGTGACTGGGTGATGGACATTGGGGAGGGTATATGCTATGGTGAGCACTATGAATTTTGTAAGACTGATGGATAACAGACCTGAACCACTGAAACAAATAATACATTCTATCTTAATAAAAAATTTAAAAAAAAGAAAAGTTTTTCTATTCCTTCACTTTCAGTCTATATGTACCTTAGCTCTATAGTGAGTCTCCTATAGGCAACATATAGCTGGGTCTTGTCTGTTTGAATTGATTCAGTCACCCTGTGTCTTTTGATAGGAACAGGTATGTTTTTATTGCCATTTTGTTCATTGTTTTGGGGTTTTGTTTTGTTTTAGTTCTTTTCTGTTCCTTCTTGTTCTCTTTCCTTGTGACTGATGACTTTCTTTAGTGTCATGCTTGACTACCTTTCTATTTATTTTCTTTGAGTCTTTCATAGGTTTTTGGCTTGTGGTTACCAAGAAGTTCATATACAACATCCTAACATATAGCATTCTGTATTAAGTTGATGGTCGCTTAAGTTTGAACATATTCTAGAAGAATGTCATTTTTATTCCTTTCTCTAAGTTCTATGTGTACATTGTCATCTTTTATATATTTTTATTTTGTGAGTGCTCTTAACTAATTTTTGTAGATGAAATTGATTTTATGACTTTTGCATTTTAACCTCCATACTGGTTTTATAAACAATTGTCCTACCTTTACTGTGTGTTTGCTTTTTTTTTTTTTAACCTGTGACATTTTTTCCTTTTATAATTTTTCTTACTGTAATTATGGCCTCTTTTGTTCCACTCAGTAAAGTCCTTTTAACATTTCCTGTAAGACTGGTTTAGTGGTGATAAACTCATTTAACTTTTGTTTAGCTGGGAAACTTTTTAACTGTACTTCAATTTTAAATGACAACCTTGCTGGATAAGGTATTGTCAATTGTAGATTTCTTCTTTTTAACGCAGTAAATATATCATTCTGCTGTCTTCTGGCCTCCAAATTTTCTGAAAAATCAGCTAATAACCTTATGGGGTTTCCCATCTATGTTAATAGTTGCTTCTCTCTTGTTGCTTTTAAAATTCTCTATTTTTAATCTTTGACATTTTAATCATTATGTCCATGATGTGGACCTCCTTAAGCTCATCTTGTTTGGAACTCTTGTGTTTTCTGAAACTGGATGTCTGTTTCCTTCTCCTAGATGACTGAAGTTTCAGCTACTATTTCTTCAAATTAGTTTTCTGCCCCCTTTTCTTTTCTCCTTAAGGAATCCTTGTAATGCAAATGTTTGTTTGGTTGATTTTGTCCAAGAGATCCCTTATCCTACCCTCATTATTTTAAATTCTTTTTTTCTTTTTGCTTTCAGCTGGGTTGCTTTCCATTACCCTGTCTTTCAGATCACTGATCTATTCTTTTGTATCCCCTAATCTGCTGTTGATTCCTTCCAGAGTATTTTTCATTCAGTTATAGTATTCTTCAAGTCTGATTGGTTCTCTTTTTTGTATCTCCTACTTCTTTATTGAAGTTTTCATTGAATTCATCCACTCTTCTCTCCAACTCTGTGAGCATCTTTAGGACTATTACTTTGGACTCTTTATTTGGCATATTCCTTACTCCATTTCATTTAGTTATTTTCCTGAGGTTTTGTTTTGTCCTGTTCTTTGATTTGTAGCATATTTATTTGTTATTTCTTTCATACTTCCCTCATTTTGCTTGGCTTTCTATGTTTGTTTCTAGGACTTAGCCAGAATAGCTACTTCTCCTAAACTTGAAGGAATAGTCTTAAGTATGGTCCTTCCCTGTGTGGACTATGTGTGCCTGGTGACCTTGGCTGACTTGTCTGGAATGGGCTGGCAGAGTACTTCATCCATGCTGGTTGGATGGCCAGAATTGAAATGGGCATAGGCCAGGGTGTTCCCAGGGTTCTCCACACAGCAAGTACCCTGGCAACTGGGTACAAGATGAAGTCGGTACAAGCTGACAGATTCTGGGGTTCTCTATGCTGAGAGTACCCTGGCACGACCAGGATGTGGGTACAGTCCAGGGGTTTCTGGGATGCTCCACACAGGGGTGTTCTGGCAGGGCATTTGTTGCTGTGGGAGGCACAGGCTTAGAGGTTCCAGGGCACTCTGTGCTGGGAGCCCTGGCAAGTCATCTGGAACTGAGTGGTGTAAGCCTGGTGTTTTCTGGGATGCTTTTGACTGTGTCATCTTAGCAAGATGGCTGGAGTTGTAATGAGTGCCGACCAGAGGTACTCAGTATGCATGTGCTGGGGCCACCTTTATGGGATGTCTAGAGCTCGTATGGGGTTAGGGTTCTGGAGCTTACCAAGACAGTAAGCTAGCTAGGACAGCTGGACCCTGTCCCCATCTGCACTATCACAGTGAATGTGGAAAATAAATCGTGGTGTTTGCTGGTGCCTCTGACACAAAGCAAGCTCTGGCATCTCCCCTGCTCTTTGGTGGAGTTCTAGGGCTGGATCTTTTATATTCTGTTTATCTTTTAAAACCATGGATTTTTTTTTTCTGTGTCCCTGCAGAGGTGAATCTGTTCATGACCCTCCATTACTCTCCCTCCCCATTGTAGTTCACAATGTTGGAAGTGGAGGTTCCCTTTGTTGCTATGTCTCTCTCTTACCATTTTCTCTCTGTGTGGTCTCTCTATCTGCTGTAGTGCAGAAGCCGTTCAGTTAGCCCTCAGTTCCTTTTTAGGAGGAATTGCTCTATAAACAGGTATAGATTTGGTGTGTCTATTTAATAGGTGAGTTCAGAGTCTTCCTATGTTGTCATCTTGGACCCTTCCTCTCCCAGTTTGCCTCTTTTTTGCGTCTCTTTTCTTCTGGTTCACACTAGAAGTGGAGATTCTGATTCACAAGCTAGATCTAGAGAGGATGTACTGGCTATAATTTTTGATTAAGCAAAACATAACCAGAAAAGTATTTTAGTTTCTACTCTTAAATTGTTTTTCTCAAACATATCAATACATTTTTTGGTTAAAGGATGCTATGGTAAAAATAATTCACTAACTATACAACTATATACTTTATAAAATCATTTTAGTTAGGGATACATAAGTAATACATAAGGAAACCTACTAGGATCTGTTATTTTTTGTTTTTTGTTTTCCAATTGCAGAACACTTCTGCCACCAAGTATGTGGGATTTTTTTTGCATTCCAACAGCTAATTTTTTTATCTCTGTACACCAACTGGGAATTTAATGTTTCAATTCAATTTTGACACTTTGTACCTGGAGTTAGGACAGATCACACAGTTTAAGAGCTCTGACCCACAAGACTTCCCCTACTTCACATATCCATTACAAGTCATGGGTTTCTCATACTTCTGACTACCAGCTATAAATTCGGGGTTCCCTCATGCCCATCATCCATTTCAATAATTTGCTAGAATTGCTGACAGGACTTAGGAACACAATTGATTACTATCACCAGTTTATTATAAAGTACACTTCTCAGGAACAGCCAAATGAAAAAAATTCATAGGGCAAGATATTGAGGGGGAGGGGCAGGGGTGTATGCATACAGATTTTCTTGCCTTCTCTGGATATGGCACACTCCCAGGATTTCCATGAGTTCACTTACCTGAAGACTTATTGTTGAATGTTTTTTATGGAAGTTTTATTACAATTGAAATTTCATTTCAATGATTAAGTCATTGACCATTGGTTGGAGGCTAGGGCTGAAATTTTTAATCCTTTAATCACACACTTGGTTCCTCTGGCAACCAGCTCCATTCTGAAGCTATCTAGGGGCCCATCAATGTCACCTCATTAGTATAAACTCAAGTCTCATTGAAAGGGTTGTTACACATAACAAAAGATACTCCTCTCACTCCTACCACGTAGGAAATTCTAAGGGTTTTAGGTGCTTTGTGCCAGGAGCTGGGGATGAAGACCAAGTATTTATTTTTTTATTATACCACTATATTTTAAACTAGTGAAGCTCAACCTATTCCCTTTAAAAAGTAGCAAACTGTAGAAGAATCTCTCAGATTCACCACTTACACCAAGCACCGATTCCCATGGTGGCTAGGGAGGTTGACAGGTCCATTTGGGCCGCCTTCAGTCTCCTGCAGGTATTAATCTCAAGAGCACCCCCCAGTAAACTTCCTGTACCCAGATACCTGTCTTTCCAAAGAATCTGTTGTGTATCTGGGTCCAAACTACTAAGTATAAAAATTAGTGAAGAGCAGTACATTGCTAAACTGAAGCATCTTTCAAATAAATGAGACTAAGGTGATAAACCCGAAAATGATTTTGTAATTGTCCTTAGAGTATGCATCCATTTTCTCCTTGTGATTTCATTTTCCATGTACAACATGTAACGGGTCCTCATTAATTAATTAGGAAGTGGAAAAACACCACTGCGCTAACACCAGGTGTTATTTTCATGGCCTCATGTGTCTTGCTCTCTTCCTCATTACTCTCTTCTCCTTAATGGTCTCCAGATGTTCATTTGACTAAGGTATGTGTTCTTTTTCCTCAGGGCCAAGTATTTCCAAGTTGCCTTTTAGATGTGTCTCATATGCATAAATGTTGAGTGCATATCAATATTAAAGTTAGAAGAACAGATAATATGACTGTTCCTATCATTTCATCTTTCCAAAGCTAACTTCATTTAACAGCAAACATTACTGGTCTCATAAGGTCTAGAAACAGTATATTGAA
Source organism: Martes martes (assembly GCF_963455335.1). Classification (NCBI taxonomy): domain Eukaryota; kingdom Metazoa; phylum Chordata; class Mammalia; order Carnivora; family Mustelidae; genus Martes; species Martes martes. Next base: position 27,140,956 of record NC_137889.1, on the reverse strand, counting down.
TAAATAGCTTTTCTACATACCATGAACCATGGTAATAATACAAAATTATGACTAACCACTGGGAAAAATGAGAACTTAGTATAGAAAATAACAGGATATTTGAGAAAACATATGTAACTTTCTAGGCAAAAAAAAAAAAATACTAATAATGAAATATTTCCAACTAGAGGGTTAAAAAAATTACTTGATATTTGGCCTTATTAACTGAATTATAATTTATGAAAAAACAGAATCCAAATAAAAAGGTAATTCTAGAGATACTTCTTGAATCTCTGACTACCTTAAATGTAATACAGTGAGAACTGGAAATGAACTCTTTTACTGCATACTGTAGGTTAAGCTTAGTGAGGAACAACTTGGCCATGTGTTAAACAGTGAATGGAACCAGAACCACTGAGGAGTCTTAATATCCCAGAAAGACAGTGCCACCTACGAAGTATAGCTGCAGAAAGAAAGAAGGGAAAAAAAGAAAGAAAAAAAAAGAAGGAGTAGAGGGAAAAAAAGTTAAGAGAGAGAGGTGTAGAATAGAATTTGAATCTGATCAAGGTCCTAGATCTAGTTACTGATGGTAGAGGAAAATGACCACAGAGGAATATAATCAATAAAATCGAGAACTGAGGAATGCTACAGAATAAATCACTGGGTTTCTTCAACAAATGGTAAGAAAAAAGAGGGAAGGAAAACTCTTACAGATTATAGCTTTTTTAATTCAGTTCATATTATTACAGTTTTTTTAAAACTGTTACAGATTAAAGGGACTTGATACGTATCACGCACATGTGATATGTGGATCTTGTTTAGACCTTGATGCAAATAAACCAGATATAAAGCAAACATTTATAAGAACTGAAAAAATGTGAACCCTAACCAGATATTTGATTATATTAACATTATTATTGATTTTAGATATGCTAATAAAATTGCATTCATATTAATCCTTATGTTTTAGGAATATACACTGGCATATTTGTTAATAAATAATAACATATCTAGAATTTCCTCTTTAATAATTCAGGGGTGGGGGAGGAGTAAGGAAGAAATAGATGAAAGGGTGATCTCAGGATGGTAACTGTTGAAGCTGGGTGGTGGGTATATGGGAGTACATAAGAATATTCTTTCTTCAAAATTCCATGATGAATAGTTTTTTAAAACCTCTACAGGAATTAAAACAAACTAAAAGTTTTAGTTATAGTGAATTAAATAATTGAAGTCACATATAAAAATAGTCAGTTTTGGAATCTATGTATCTGACAAAATTTAAGGAAATTTAGAAATTGAATATAATTAACATTTAAATACATTCTTTTCTAATCTAGAATAATATTTAAAATCATTTTCTTACTGTGTTTTTCTAACCTAAGATGCTAATGAAAGCATTTTTTATGGTGTTTTTTATTGTTGTACTGTTATCCACCAGTAGAGGGAGTAAAAATTCACCTATAACAGTTCAAATCCCAAAAAGAAAATCAGAGAATGATAGGATTAAACAGGAATTTAAATGATGTAATTTTATAAATTAATCTGAGATCATACAGGTGAAGCAAATTTGTAGCAGTTACATGGCTGGTTAGGAGTGGGACCAGATGAAGAGTTTAAATCTCCTGGCTTCCAGGCCAAAGCTAACTTTCACTACAACTAAGTCTTATCCGTTGAATGAATACAATATTTCCTTCTTAGCCTGTGAGGTAGTCATTTGAAATGTTTCAGAAAGTCAATCTTAGTTTCTTATAAATAAAGTTGATGTAGTAGTCTCAAAGACGGGCTTTTTCTTTTCTATTTTAGTGTGTTCTGTACGTGTAATAATCAAACAAACAAGGCCATGCCAGGGAATTGATTGTAAGTAAACGTTGCTATTTGCTTACCAGTATGTGCTATACCTTTCCTACATTTGCAATATGCTGTTAGACCAATTTTTGTGTTTCTGATTAAATGTGCAAAGTGAAGGAAAATAATTACAGAAACCTTTTCAGCTCACTGAGATAATTTTTTAATCATAAATATAGAGGCAGATATTTATGTCCAGTCTGCACTTTATATTTAATCATACTTTTTTCTTTTTTTAATTGTACTTTTTTTTCTAAACCATGTAAGATTATCTGAAAATGCTTCTTCATGAAAAATTTTTAAATATTTAAAGGATCCAACTCACCTTATTAAATACATGGGAGGTGCTTGTCTAAGCACATTTTGGGGCCAAATAGTAAGAATGGTGGTAAAATTCCTGACCCTGAAACAAAATGTAGATCTAATCATCCATTAAAAGCTAATATCCAACCCTTCCATTCTTGGAACTGCTTCCCTGCTATGGCAACTACTGCTCAGGCCAGTTGTAGCATATTACTTCATGTTTAGGCTGTCAATGAGCCATTTTCCCCACGATGAAAAGTGTAGACATTAGCGGTGTGATTGGATGTCAAAACTAAGGTGTGTGTTAATAGTTCCTGAAGCACTGTCTGAATAAATTCACCATAATCTTAACGTACGCACTAAATAGATAAAACATTCTTTAAAAATGGAACGTATCTATTATTTTTCCTCTCAAAACAAGAAAACTTCAAACACTTCCCACTCATTTAAGATGATTTTGTATCTAGCTATGCTGAAATAATTGATGGCAAATTCCCAAATAGGGGAATGTTAATGTTCCTAACGTTAGTTGACCACATTAATATACTGAGCAACTAAGTGTGAATTTTTTTTATAAATGATTTTTTAAAAAGATTTTATTTATTTGACAGACAGAGATCACAAGTAGGCAGAGAGGCAGGCAGAGAGGGGTTGGGGTGGGGAGCAGGCTCCCTGCTGAACAGAGAGCCCGATGTGGGGCTCGATCCCAGGATTCTGAGATCATGACCTGAGCTGAAGGCAGAGGCTTAACCCACTGAGCCACCCTGGCAACCTCTAAGTGTGAATGTTAACAAAAGCCAAATTAATAGCTAAAGGGAGACAAACTTTCTCTTTGGGTCTTTTGAAAACACAAAAAAATATTCATGGAATAATTAAATTATTATACATGTGTAATTTTAACACATAAGGAATGATAATACCAAAATAGACTATAAATCAATGTTAAATTAAATTCATATTTAATTTAATTAATATTTCTGGGGCATCTGGGTGGCTCAGTCAGTTAAGTTGACTTTTGGGCTGTGAGATGGAGATCCACATGGGCTCTGCACTCAGCAGGAAGTCTGCATGAGATTCTCTCCCTCTTCTCTGCTTGCTTTCCCCCTGCTTGCTCTCCCTTGCTCTCACTCCATCTGTTTCTCAAATAAATAAATAAATCTTTCCTAAAAAATGTTCGTATTTCAAAAAAAAGTTCGCATTCCCGTGTAGAACATGAAATCCATTTAAAATACTTTATTATTGGGGCACCTGGGTGGCTCAGTTGGTTAAGCGTCTGCCTTCAGGTCAGGTCATGACCTCAGGGTCCTGGGATCAGGCCCTGTGTCAGGCTCCCTGCTCAGTGGGGAGTCTCCCTCTCCCTCTGTCCTTTCCCCTGCACATGCACACACTCTGTCTCTCAAATAGATAAATAAAATCTTTAAAAAATAAAATGCTTTATTATTTATTTATTTTAAAACATACATTTTAAAATGTATTTTGGATTTTACAAATTTTCTGAAAATGAATTTCAATGATTTTCTGAAACTGAAATGTTAGTTCGATGGTAATATGAACACAGTCCTACATAGATACTACCAGAAGCAAAGTTGTCTTAATTCACTTCAAGAACAATTAACATCATTATCAGTAATCTGTGCTAAACCTAAAGAACACCTTTAAACCAAACAGAACTAAACATTCTTTGATAATAGCAGAATGTTTATCTTCTACTTAATTGGATTATAATTCTCTTTCACTCGATAGAATTCTGATATCCTGCTTGAGTCCTAAAAATGGCCTGGCTTATTAAGCAATGGTGGGCATTTTGCCTGTAGCATCAGAATACTGTTTGAAATTTGGAGTCTCCCCCAAAATCTAGAGTAGAGAGAGGGAAAGAGTTAGGACAATTGATATTTTACTACTGGAGGTTAGAAAAAAAAAAAAAAAGGCATATTCATAGGGCTACCTGAGAAAATTGTAGCAAAGGAAGAGTATCAAAAAAAAAAAGGAAAGAAAGAGAGAGAGAGAAAGGAAGAAAGATGAAAGAAAGAAAAGCAGCCCAGAAAGTCTTGATTACTAGGGTTGAAAGATAAAATTCCAACTCCTTTATTTTTTAATACTCATAGTTTTACTTCCCACCTTCCACTAAGCAAAAGCAAAACCTGACAAGTTCCTTGGGCGCAGGACTGTTTATCCATATCTATAACTCTGTCTTTCTTTCCACAATTTCTATACCTGAACTGGGCGGACAGACCTGCTTTGTGTTCATTCTCATTTCTATTTCCTCTCCTTTTCCTGGCGCTCACAGGAATAAGAAGTGCTATTTTAGCCTCCAAGCCTGTGCTAGGTATTCTAATCCATTTTGAGTTTATTTTTTTATTTTTTTTAAATTTATTTATTTGTTAGAGAGAGAGAGAGCGAGCACAGGTCGACAGAGTGGTGGGCAGAGGCAGAGGGAGAAGCAGGCTCCCCACGGAGCAAGGAGCCCGATATGGGACTCGATCCCAGGACGCTTAACGCAGCCGCTTAACCAACTGAGCCACCCAGGCATCCTGAGTTTATTTTTATGTATGGTGAGAGAAAGTGGTACATTTTCATTCTTTTGCGTGTGACTGTCCAGTTTTCCCAGCACCATTTGTTGAAGAGACTGGGCTCTTCCATTCTATGTTCTTGATAATTTGGTCATACATTAATTGATCACATAAGTGTTGGTTTATTTCTAGGTTCCACTGATCTCTCTATTTTTATGCTGATAACATACCATTTTGATTACTGTAGCTTTGTAATAGCATTTGATGGCTTGAAATCAGGAAGTGTGATGTCTCCAGATTTGTTCTTTCTCAAGATGGTTTTTGTCCCATGCTGGGTATTCTGATCCATACTTTGGTAGTTATTAGGTGCTAGCTCAAAAATAAATGAATTATACTTAAATTCTCTCCTGCTAATTTTTTCATAGACATGGTTTTCTTGGTAAGAAAGACTGAGGGAAGGAAGGCAAGAGTTGTACTGTAAGCTTCACTTCAGAGTTCCTGGAATCCAGTAGACCCCAGTGCACCAGTAAAAGCCACATAATAGCTACATCTAGTCTACGAGAGAGTAGAGATGTGAAAGATGGTTGGGAAGCACCACTGTCGGCGAGTTCTTAGCTTTAGGGTGTCAAATGAGAAAATTAGAACAGTTTGGTCATGAGTTTTGATATCATTTTTTAAAAGATTTTATTTATTTACTTGAGAGAGAGCGTGGGAACAGGAGCAGAGGGAGAGGGATGAGCAGATTCCTCGCTGAGTGCAGAACTTGACATGGGGCGCGGTCTCATGACCTGAGCCAAAAATCAAGAGTTGGACCCTTAACTGACTGAGCCACCCAGGCACCCAAGTTCTGCGGTCTTTTATTCCATGGGAACACAATCCATGGAAAGAGAGCACTCTTCCCAAGGGATTTTGGCGAAGAAAAGCTTTTGTAGAAGCTTTAGAAATGGGAATGAAGAAACAGGGCATGATTGGCTGGAGTTGCATATCTGACCTTATTTAGAAAGATCAAGGAACAGGGAAGTGAATATAGAGCTCAGCATTGGCTTGGAGTTTGGGAATTGGTTGACCAGATAGAATGTTGCTGAGTGGAGTTTTTACAGAAACACAAAATTTCAGTTTGCTCACATGGCACCCTGCCAACAGGAGCAACTCCATCTTGAATCTAGAAATTTGTTTCCACCAGGGGCTAAAAGATTTTTTTAAAAGGAAGGCAGATATTTTAAAGAGAGCACACACAATGGAGAGCAACCATGCTGGTCACCCTTAGGGTTAGGTTAAACCTCTGAGCAGCTGTTTCCTCTGTAGGTCCATGCAAGCCTGTTCCTCCATTAGGAATGGCAAAGAAAGGCAATAGGATGAGGGAGAAGGGCAGAGACCTAGTAAGCACCCCACGGGCACCTGAGTGGCTCTTCCCTCCCTAGCTGACACTGAGCCAACATAACTCCATCAAGTCACAGGAGGGCTCAGAGGATCGTACAGAATCCACTCCTGTATGCATTTCTTCCATATTTTGTGGAAAGCTAAGCACCACCCTCTGTATTAGGATATAAGTATCCCTATTATCATTCCTTTATCTCCTGACAGTGACTTTTCTAACATCAGGGATTAAATAAACAATCTTCCCAACTGACTGACAGGGGCATCCAACCAGCAAGAGATTTTCCAAAAAGACTGAGGGAGGCAGAGCTGGCAGGAGGTGAATGTGTGAGAAGTAGGGGTGAGAGAGATAACGAGAGGGAACAAAGCATAGCTGTGGGCTTTCTCAAAATGTCCTCCACCTGACAGAATTGTGTCTCCCAGTTCCTGCAACCTGAGCTAAGCCTGAGCAGGATTATTTTTTTCTTTTTTCTTTTTTTTAAATTTCATTTTATTTTTTCAGTGTTCTAAGATTCATTGTTTGTGCACCACACCCAGTGCTCTATTCAATCTGTACCCTCCTTAATACCCACCACCAGGTTCTCCCACCATCCCCCCACTCCCCTCCCCTCCAAAACCCTCAGTTTGTTTTTCAGAGTCCACAGTCTCTCATGCTTTGTCTCCCCCTCCGATTTACTCCAATTCACTTTTCCTTTCTTTCTCCTAATGTCCTTCATGTTATTCCTTATGCTCCACAAGTAAATGAAACCTTATGATAATTGACTTTCTCTGCTTGACTTATTTCACTCAGCATAATCTCTTCCAGTCCCGTCCATGTCAATACGAAAGTTCAGTTTTCATCTTTTCTGATGGAGGCATAATATTCCATTGTATATATGGACCATATCCTCTTTATTCATTTGTCTGTTGAAGGGCATCTTGGCTCTTTCCACAGTTTGGCGACCGTGGCCATTGCTGCTATGAACATTGGGGTACATATGGCCCTTCTTTTCACTATATCTGTATCTTTGGGGTAAATACCCAGTAGTGCAATTGCTGGGTCATAGAGTAGCTTTATTTTAACGGGAGCCAAGGTTACTGTCACTTCCTAGAATGGTTTTGTGGCTCCCCCACCAACTCTAAGGCTATGCTGAACTCCCAGAAAGCATTCATCTGAGGAAGTGACTTACCTTTGGAGTTAAAACATGAGTGTTACCTGTGTCTGAAAAATTGCATTGCCAGAGAGAGATGAAAGAAAAGAGTGACAGAATTGTGACAACTTTCTTGAGCAGAAAATCTTGAGGAAAGGGAAAGCGATTTATGGAAGCTGTTATGAAGGGTTTTCTGTGTTCCTCTGTGAGAACCACATGCTGCTCTCCATTATTCCTCCAGGCTTCTGGAGTCACACTGATAATGCTTTGAATGCAGCGCCATGTAGAGACAAGTCACCAGGAAGCAGCATTATATAGATGAAATCACATTTAGAACCCCTCAGCTTTGCAGATCAATGGCCACCTTCACAGAGGAGGTGAGCAACATGACCTGCAGGGGGTCCACGTGTGCTGGCCCCTTTGTCACTCACACCTCACAGTGGGAACAACTGGACGCCAGTCCCCTCCAGCAACTGGGATTTCTGCCAATCTAGTAAAATCCAGCAAGGGCATGGGGTTCACCAAGGTCTCCTGGGACCTACATGCAAACTGGAAATGGCCAGGAGAGGCTTCCAGTGGGCTATGGGAGGTGAGAAAAGCAAAGATTCACATGCTTTCTAAGTAAAAGCAAGAAATCAGGATTTCTTTGATTTCCCACCAGTTTTCTATTCTAAAATAGAATAAAAGAGGACACTGATATATTAATTTTGCACCTCTCCCCTTTTCAAATGAAATAAAGAATATAAGGAAAGTCAGGGAACCACTCAAGACCTTTTAGCAAGTGAGGGTGGAGGGTCAACTACAAAGAAAGCAAATGAGACACAAAGTGTTAATTTTTGCCAAAACCATAAACAACCTTCCTATACCTCAGACCAAAGAGAAATTCTGTTTTCAGCATTGCCTCCCTGCAGGAAAGTTAGCTTTGGCTGGATTGAGTGAACAGAGAGAACATGGGGTCGAAAATTGATTGAACAGGAGCATGGTATCCAGAACAAAGAGAGTGTCCACAGGACTCACAGGCAGTGTGTGCTCAGGATCCCTAGAGGGGCTCTGGGCTCTCCGCGGGTGGTGATTTGGACAACTCACTTCTAAAAGTTGCTTTGAATTTTCAGCACAACTAAGATTAAAGAAAATATATATTTTTTAAATCCAAAGCACTGCTATGTACAGACATCCTTGTACAAATCAAAGATAACACGTTATTGCCAGCTATGGTTTATTCTAGGACAACAAGATTGGTTCAGCCTTTACGTGATGAACGTAGTTTGGCACATCATCCTAAGAAAAGATAAATCACATGATCTAAACAGATGCACAGATATAATTTGACACAATTCAAATCCATTTGTAATGAAAACTGTCAGTAAGTTAGAATGGAAGGGAACTGCTGACCTAATAAAAAGTCATTCATGAAGAGCTTCCCCCTTTCTCTTTAAGAGTGAAAGCTTGAATACTTTCCCTCCAAGAACAGGGACAGGACAGGAAGGTCGACTCCCTCACTTCTAGTTCATGGTGTATTTAAAGTCCTAACCAGCAAAAAGGGCAAGAGAGAGAGAAAAAAAGAAAGGGCATTCAGATTTGAAGAAATACAAACCTATGCTTATTACAATTGTTTACATTAATATTCCAAATAATTTTTAAATGTGATTGAAATAAGGGCATTTAGTAAACTTGCACAATCAAGATCAATATAAATCAAAAGTCTTTCTGATAGTGAATAACTAAAAATTCAAATAAAAAATACCATCTATACTAAAAATAAGTGTAATGTATAAATCTAACAAAATAAGTGCAAAATTGACACTAAAGATATAAAATGTTTTTTATTATTATTGAAGTATAGTTGACATACAATGGTATATTAGTTACAAGTGCACTGTGTATCAATTCCATAATTCTATACATTATCCAACGTCACCATGATAAGTGTGGTTAACATCTATCATCATATAACATTATTACAGTGTTATTAACTATATTTCCTATGCTGTACTTTTTATCTATGTAACTTATTCATTTTATTGGGAAAAGTTTTCAATTAGCAATAATCGCGCCTCGGATAAACCTCATTGGCTACGATACTGCCACTGCGCAAAGCTAACTTATTCATTTTATAACTGGAGTTTTTACCTCTTAATACCCTTTATCTATTTCACCCATCTACCCCACCTACCTCCCCTCTGGAAACCACCAGTTTGTTCTCTGTGTTTAAGAGTCTGTTTAGCTGTTCTTCATTTTTTGTTTTGTTTTGTTTTGTTTTTTAGATTCCACATAGAAGTGAAATATATAGTTTTTCTTTCTCTGACTTATTTCACTTAGTATAATACCCTTTAGGTCCATCCATGTTGTTGCAAATGGCAAGATCTTACTCTGTTTTATGGATGAACAATATTCTGTTGTATTTATATATATAACTTTGCTTTTTTATCCATTTATCTATTGGTGGACACTTAGGTTGCTTCCATACCTTGGCTATTATAAATAGTGCAACAATAAATCCTGTATATATCTTTTGAAATTAATGGTTTGGGTTTTTTTGGGTAAGTACCCAGTAGTGAAATTACCAGTTCATATGGTATTTTTATTTTAATTTTTTGAGAAACTTCTATACTGTTTTCCACAAGAGTTTTACCAGTTTACTTCCCTACCAACAGTGCATGAGGATTTCCCCTTTCTCCACATCCCTGCCAACACTTGTTATTTCTTGTCCTGTCTTTTTTATATTAGCCATTCTGACAGGTATGAAGTGATATCTCATTGTGCTTTTGATTTGCATTTCCCTGGGGATGAGTGATGTAAAGTATCTTGTCGTATGTGTGTTGGCCGTTTGCATGTCTTTCTTGGAAAAATGTCTATTCAGGTCCTCTGCCCATTTTAATCAGATTGTTTCTTTGGTGTTGATTTGTGTAAGTTCCTTTAATATTTTAGGTATTTAATCCATTATTGGATATATCACTTGAAAATATTTTCTCCCATTCCAGTGGTTGCCTTCTGTTGTTTTCGTGTAGCGTTACTAGTTTTATTTTTTTATTGTTTCTCTTGATTGAGGAGACATATCCACGAATACGTTGCTAAGGTCATTGTCTAAGTGATTACTGCCCTAGTTTTCTTTTAGGAGTTTTATGATTTGAGGTTTCACATTTAGCTCTTTAACCCATTTTGAGTTTATGCTGTGCATGGTGTAGAAAGTGGTCCAGTTTTATTCTTTTAAATGTAGCTGTTCTGTTTTCCCTGTACCACTTGTTGAAGAGACTGTCTTTTCCCAATTGCATATTCTTGCCTCCTTTGTTGTAGATTAATCAACCATATAAGTGTGGACTAATTTCTGGACTCACTATCCCGTTGAATTGATTTATATGTCTGTTTTTGTGCCAGTACCATACTGTTTTGATTACTATAGCTTTCTAGTAATCTTGAAATGTGGGTGTCTGATACCTCCAACTTTGTTGTTCTTTCTCAAGACAGCTTTGGCCATTCAAGGTCTTTTGCTGTTCCATATAAATTTTAGGATTATTTTTTCTACTCCTGTGAAAAATGCTGTTGACATTTTGATAAGGATCACATTAACTCTATGGATATTTTGATCAGTACAGACATTTTAATGATATTAATTCTTCAAGTTAATGAGCATGGGATATCTTTCTATTTGTATTGTCTTCAGTTTTTTTCATCAATGTCTTTTTCAGAGTATAAGCCTTTCACCTCCTTGTTTAAATTTATTCCTAGGTACTTTTTTTTGGGTGCAATTATAAATAAGATTATTCTTTTAATTCTTTTGCTACTTCATTAATAGGGTATAGAAATGCAACAGACTTCTGTATATTAATTTTTTTTTAAGATTTTATTTATTTATTTATTTAACAGACAGAGATCACAAGTAAGCAGAGAGGAAGAAGCAGGCTCCCTGCTGAGCAGAAAGCCCGATGCGGGGCTTGATCCCAGGACCCTGGGATCATGACCTGTGCCGTAGGCAGAGGCTTTAACCCACTGAGCCACCCAGGCGCCCCTTAATTTTGTAACCTACAGTTTTACTGAATTTATTTATTAGTTTTAACAGTTTTTTTGTAGAGTCTTTTTTCTATATATAGTATCAGGTTATCTGCAAATAATGACAGTTTTATTTCTTCCTTACCAATTTGGATGCATTTTATTTCTTTGTGTTTTCTAATTGCTGCAGCTAGGATTTGCATTAACAAGTAGAATGAAAGTGGTGAAAGAGGACATCCTTATTGTACAACTGATCTTAGAGGGAAAACTTTGAGTTTTTCACCATTGAGTATCTTGTTAGCTGTGCATTTTCATACATGATCTTTGTTAGGTTGAGCTATGTTCCCTCTACATCTACTTTGTTGAGCGTTCTTGTCATGAACAAATTTTGAATTTTGTCAAGTGCTTTTTCTATATCTATTGAGATGATCATATGGTTTTTATCCTTCCTCTGGTTAATGTGATATATCATGTTATCGATGTGCAAATATTGAATCCTTCCTGCATCCCTGAAATAAATACAACTTGTTTATGGTGAATGATACTTTTAATGTATTGAACTCAGTTTGCTAGTATTTTATGGACATTTTTTGAATTTATATTCTTCAGTAATATTGGCCTGTAGTTTTCTTTTTTGTAGTCTTTATCTGGTTTTGGTATCAGGGTAGTGCTGGTCTTGTAGAATGAATTTGGAAGTTTTTCTTCTTCTTCTACTTTTGGGAAAGTTTGAAAATAGGTATTAACTTTTCTTTAAATGTTCGGTAGAATTCGTCTGGTCATTTGGTAGAAGCCATCTGGTCCTGGACTTTCGTTGTTTGTGAGTTTTTGGATTACAAGTTTAATTTCATTAGTATTAATCAGTCTGGTCAATTTTCCATTTCTTCCACATTTTCTTTTGGAAGATTGTCTGTTTCTAGGAATTTGTCCATTTCTTCTAAGTTATCCCATTTCTTGGGCTTATATTTTTCTCTTATAATCTCTTGTATTTCTGTGGTGCTGGTCGTTATTTCTTCTCCTTCATTTCTAATTTTATTTGAGTTCCCTTTTTTTTTTTTTTCCATGATGAGGCTGGCTAAAGATTTATCGATTTTGGTTATCTTTTCAAAGAACTAGCTCCTGGTTCCTTTGATCTAATCTACTGTTTTGTTTAGTCTATTTTATTTCTATCCACTCTAATCATTATTTTCTTCTTCTAGTTTTGAGCTTTGTTCTTCTTTTTCTAACTTCTTTAGGGGTATGGTTGGGTGGTTTATTTGAGATTTTTGGTTTTTGGTATAGGCCTGTATCCCTACAAACTTCCCTCTTAGAACTGCCTTTGCTCTGTCCCCAAAAGTTTGGACCAAGGCATTTTCATTTAATTTGTCTCCATGTATTTTTTCCTATGTATTTTTAAATTTCCTATTTGATTATTTTGTTGGTACATTGATTCTTCAGTAGCATGTTAATTAGTCCCCATACGTTTGTGGGGTTTTTTCCAATTTTTTTCTTGTAGTTGATATCTAGTTTTATATTATTGTTGGAAAAGATGCTTGTTCGATATAATTTCAATCTTCTTTAATTTTTTTGTGACCTAACTTGAGTTCTGGAGAATGTTCCATGTTCACTTGAAAAGAACGTGAGTTCAGCTCTTTTTAGATGGAATGTTCTGAAAATATACTAAGTCCATCTGGCCTAATGTGTTTCCTTATTAATTTTATGCCTGGATGATCTACCTAATGATGGAAATAGGGTGTTAAACTCCCCTACTATTATTGTATTACTATCAGTCTCTCCCTTTTTATCCCTTTATCTGTTAATATTTGTTCAATGTATTTAGGTACTCTTATGTTGTGTGCATAGATACTTAAAGTTGTCATATCTTCTTGTTGGGTTGTTCTCTTTGTCATTATATAGTACCCTTTTTTGTCTCTTATGATATTCTTTGTTTTAAAGTCTATTTTGTGTAATAAAAGTATTGCTACCCTAGCTTTTTTTTTTTTCACCTCCTTTTGTATGGTAAACATTTTTCCATCCCTTCACTATCAGTCTGTCTTTTTAGGTCTGGATTGAGTATCTTGTAGGCAGCATATCAATGGGTCTTGTGGTGGTGGTGGTTTTTTAAACCTATTTCATAACCTGGTAACTTTTGATTGGAGCAATTAGTTCATTTACATTTAAAGTAATTGTTGATGGAGGTATGTGCTTACTGCCATGTTGTTACTTGTTTTATGGTTGTTTTGTAATTCTTCTCTGTTCCTTCCTTGTTCTCTTGCTCTTATTCCTTATGGTTTGATGTTTTTCTTTAGTGTTATGCTTGGATTCCTTTGTGTATCTATTACAGATTTTTGACTTGTAGTCACCATTGGATTTGTATATAACATCTTATGTATATAGTAGTCTATGGTAAGTTGATGGTTCCGTAAGTTCAAACACAGTCTGAAAGTACTAAGTTTTTACTCCCCCCCCCCATTTTATGTACATGATGTCATGTTTTAAATCTTTTTATTTTGTGTATCCCTTGACTAATTTTTATCAATATAATAGATTTTACTACCTTTGTGTTTTAACCTCCATACTGACTTTATAAGTAATTAATCTACTATCTTTGCTATATGTTTGCTTTTATCTTGGAAATTTTTTCCTTTCATACTTTTGGTTGTTTTCTTTGCATGTAAAGAATTTAACATGTATTATAAGGGTGGTTTTGTGATGATGAACTCCTTTAACTTTTGTTTGTCTGAAAATTTCTTTACCTCCCCATTCTATTATGAATGATAATCTTGCCAGGTAGAGTGTATTGTTATTTGAAGGGTTTCCTTTCAGCACTTTGAATATTTCATACCACTCCTTCTCATTTGCAGTTTCTGTTGAAAAATCAGCTGATCGTCTTACGAAGTTTTCCCTTTATGTAACTGTTTTCTTTTTTTCCTCCTGATTTTAAAATTAACTTCTTTTCAAGACATTCTGCCATTTTAGTTATTTTATGTCTTGATGTGGACCTCTTTGCATTCATCTTGTTAAGTAATTCTTTGTGTTTCCTGGACATGGCTGTCTGTTTCTTTCCCTATCTTGGAGAATTTTATAGCTATTGTTTCTTTAAATAACTTTTCTGGCCCCTCTCTGTCTGTTCTCTTACTGAGACCCCTTTAAGTTGAATATTATGCTTGCTGATGTCACAGAGTTTCTCTAACCTCTTTTCTTTTTTTATTAGTATTTGTTTGTTTAGCTCTTCAGCTTGACTGCTTTCCATTACCCTGTCTTCCAGATGGCTAATTCATTCTTCTTTATTCTCTAATCTGCTATTGATTTCCTATAGTATATTTTTCATTTCAGTTTTTTAAATTCCTCAACTCTAGTTCTTTTTTATATTTTCTATCTCTTTGTTGAAATTCTCACTGTTTCCATCCACTCTTTTCTCAAGCCCAGTGAATATCTTGATGATCATTACTTTGAATTCTGTATTAGGCACAATGCTTTTATCCATTTCATTTAGCTCTTTCACTATAATTTTATCTTGCTTTTTCATTTGGACCATATTCCTTTGTCTCCTTATTTTCTGTTTGTTTCTATGTATTAGATAGGTCAGCTACATTTTCTGCTGTTAAAACTAGTGGCCTTGTGTAGAAGAGGTCGTGCAGTGCCCTGTAGTGTAATCTCCCCTGGTCCCTGGAACCAGCTACCCTAGGGGAGTTCCCCTGTGAGCAGCATGCACCTCCTATTGTGGCTGAGCCACGATTGCCTTCAGCCCAGCTGACTATGATGACCTGATTCACCTGCTGTGGACATACCAGGCAGGGTTTGCTCCCAACACTATTGAGGCATGGCTGTGGCTGTGGCTGTTGAAGCTCATTGGTAGGCAGAGCCAATAATCAGCTTTGCTGACTGCAGTTTACCTCTCTGCCATGGCTGCAGGGCATGGAGGGCAGAGCTTACTTCCTGTGCAGCTAGCCAGAAAGGCCTGCTGGAGGAACTACTGGCATGCTGGTGTGAGGGTTTGTCTTCCCCACCTCCCCCACATAGGAGATACTTTCGACTGGTTCCTGCCAGGGCTCCCTACGAGATGTGGTGAAGCAGGAGCCACTTTGGAGGGACACCTGTCCAGGTTGGGTGGAGTGGGTCCACAGGGAAATGCCAGGACAGAGCATGTGATGCTAGCAAGGTAGGTGGAGAGTCTTAGCATCTGCTCCATCAAGCTTCCAGTCATCTAGGTAGGGAGAGAGAAAAAGAAATGGTATCTTCCCAGTCTTTTGTTCTCAGAGAAGTCTCTGACAGATCCTTGCCCTTCCAGCACGTGTTCGAGGATTAGTAAATAAATCTCCTCCACATATACACTGGGTGCTTTTCAAACCACTGCTTTTGTGCTGTGTCTCAGGCTGAGTTATTTAGTATTCTGGCTTTTTAAGGGTGGGTACTCAATTTCCTATTACCCTGTTGTTCTCCCAGAGCTAAGTCTCACTGTTTTTCAAAGCCAGACATGATGAAGACTCTGGTACAGGACACCAGTTCTAGGAGTATATAGCCTGGGGTCTAATCCTCTTCCCCATGCTTATGGTATCCCTCCCATTTATGGTTAGTCACTCTGTGCTTTTGGTTCCCAACTACCTCTGCCAATCTTACCCCTTTCATTGTGGCCTAATCTATGATGAGCTCTGGAAGGTCTACTCTGCTAGTCTTCAGATCTTTTTCAGAATTAGTTGTATAGATGTACCTCTTTTCTCCATGTGTCTGTGGGACAAGGTAAGCTCAGGACATTCCCACTCTGCCATCCTGCCTTAGTTTCACCATTATAAAACATTTTTGGTTGAAAATAAAGTAGACATAAATAAATGAAGAGCAATAGTATACTATGAATAAGAGGACTCAGTATTGTTAAACTTCTAATTCTCAAGTCAATCTATAAGTTGAATTGCAAATCCAGTCAAAATCTCAAGTAGGATTTTTTTTGGCTAGAAAATAGCAGGGGCGCCTGGGTGGCTCAGCGGGTTAAGCCTCTGCCTTGGCTCAGGTCATATCCCAGGGTCCTGGGATTGAGCCCCATATCAGTCTCTCTGCTAAGCAGGAAGCCTGCTTCTCCCTCTCTCTCTGCCTCTCTGCCTACTTCTGCCTACTTGTGATTTCTCTCTCTGTCAAAGAAATAAATAAATAATTTTTAAAAATTAAAAAAAAAAAAAGAAAATAGCAAACTGATCTAAAATTGATATAATCCTTATTTTGTGACATATCCAAAATGGAACTCAAAATGAATAATAGATCTAAATGTAATACCTAAAATTATAACCTTTGGAAGAAAATGTAAGAAAAGTCTCTGTGACTTATGTGAAGCCCATTGGAATGTAAAATAATGATAATTTTGGAAAACAGTTTAGGCAGTTTATTTAAGTAAAAAAAAAAAATTCCTATTTAAGTCAACTGTTCTTTTCCTGGGTGTTTCTATTCAAAGGAGCAAATAATTATATGTTTTATTACATTTAATATTATATATGCTGTATGTTTGCACTCTAGAATACAATTAAAGAGCAGAGAGGATATATAACAAAAATCAAAGATTGGCTATTTAGCACAAGAGGTCTTGCTTTCTGCCTGTCTCAGCTTTGACATAACTTCCTCACTAAGCTTAGACATTTCTAGCTTTTGATTTTAAGTGAGAGGCTTTCATCTCTAAAACAGGGCTCCACCTTATTCATTTTTACATTTTACATTTTACATTTTTACATTTTTACATATTCAGAAATGTATTTTATCCCAGAATTCTTCCAAGGAGGAAATATGAAGAGGTGGGGGACCTTGGGTGGTGATTTGGTTATGAGGTAGAGATCCCTCAGATTCATGCCCTTGTAAAAACATATAAAAGAACTTGAATTTTGTCTTTTTCTCTGCTGGCTAAAAAAATGTATTCCCGTTATTATGGCCTTGTAACAAATTATACCAAAACTCGAATGGTAAAATATGACAACAGGAATTTAGGTCAGATTTTTAGAGAGGACAAAGCTAGAATGGCTTGTCTTTGTTCCATGGTGTTTGTGGGTTCATCTGGAAGACACACAGGCTGGGGGCTGGAAACTTCCAAAGGCTCTTTATTCACATGTCTGGAGATTGATGCTGGGGGCCTAGTTGGGCTCCATTTGAGACTTTCCAAATGATCTCTCCACACAGTCTAGTTTGGATTTCCTCGCAACATGGTGGTGGGGTTCTCAGGATCAAGTTGAGAGAGTGTGAGAGAAAGATGGTATCATTACTTTTGTCAAAACAGTTGCAAAATCTTGGTCAGAGGAAGGAAAATAGACTGTTTCTTTTTCTTTAACTTCCCTTCACCTATCCACCCCTACCCCCCAATCCCCGGTAATCACCGGTTCCTTTTTCTCAGTATTTATGAGTCTATTTCTATTTGTTTGTTTTGGTTTGGTTTTTAGATTGCACATATAAGTGAAATCATTTGAAATTTGTCTTTCTCTGCTTGACTTACTCCACTTACCAAAATGCCCTCTAGGTCCATTAATGTTGTTGCGAATGGCATGATCTCATTCTTTTTAGAGATAACATTCCATTGTATATATATACACCACATCTTTAACTATTCTTCTATCAGTGGACACTTGGGCTGCTTCCAGATCTTCGCCATTGTAAATAATGCAGCAATATACATGGACATGTATCTTTTTGAATTAGTGTTTTCATTTTCTTTGGGTAACTAGCCAGTTGGGGAATTACTGGGTTATATGGTTTTTCTATTTTTAATTTTTTAAAGAAGCTCCATATTGTTTTCCATAGGCTACACCAATTGGTATCCTACCAACAGCCCATGAGGGTTCCCGTTCTCCACATCCTCACCAACAATTATTATTTCTTATCTTTTTAACGGTTAGCTATTCTAACCACTGTGAGGTAATAGCTCGTTGTGGTTTTGATTTGCATTTCCCTAATGACAGTGATGTTGAGCATCTTTTCATCTCCTTTGATTATCTGTATGTCTTCTTTGGAAAAATATCTATTCAGGTCCTCTGCCCATTTTTAAATCAGATTATTGTTATTGGTGTTGAGTTGTATGAATTCTTCATACATTTTGGGTATTAACCCCTTATAAGATATATCATTTGCAAATATCTTCTCTCATTTAGTGGATTGCCTTTTTGTTTCTTTTTTCTTTTCTTTTCTTTTTTCTTTTCTTTTTTTTTTTTTTTTTTTTTGGTTTATTGTTTCCTTTACTGTGTAGAAGCTTTTTAGTTTGATGTAGTAGGTTCTGCCTCTTAATGGGAATGAAAAAATTATGAAAGAACATGTAGGACTAGAATTCTTACTGTGATTTTTTTTGGGAAAATGCAACCTTACACATAATCCATTAACCAAGAGGATAGATAAAGACATTCGGGGACATGCAGGAATTTTGAAGGTTTAGCACAAATAGATATTCTCTAAAACATAATTTCAAAAAATCATTCATAGCAAAATACATGAATTAGGTCTAAGGAAAAAGAAGTTGGACGTTTAAAAGAAGGGGGAAGGTAAGTTTAAAAAAACAGTAAATGTACAGTAATGTCTAAATAACTGTTAAAACCAATAATCTGCAACTAAAATTCCAGATGATTTTAATGTAAACATGTTAGAGTTTTCCTTGATTGTTTTAACACTAATTTCAGATACTTATGGGAAAATAACATTAAACTATATGTTAGAAAATATAAGAGTGACTACTGGACAAACAACACAGCATCATAATACAACAATAACAGGAGAAGCAATGAAAATTGAATTAATCCGAATCAGTTAGAAAGGGATTTGGGGAGTGGAAACAAACATGATCACCCTGCTTGGAACATTGCTGCAGAAGCCATGCCATCTGTCAAGTAAGGTCTATGGGGACCCGCAGAGGTTCCTGAGCTGTGTTCAGCAGTGATAGTGGTGACAGGAAATACAGTCAGGAGGCTGGGTTTCTACACCACATACACAGTCTTCAGAATTCACAGGAATTACATTTGAAAGGTGCCCTGGCTGGCAGTGAAATAGCCTATTGACTACCCATAATATCATCACTGTGTTTATTGTCATTTGGATTTTAAGAAGAAATGCCATCCCTGAAAACCAGAAAACCAGGGGGAAAACACAACCAATTTCTGAAGACTATTATGAGAATGAGATGATGTCTAATTCACATAAGGAACGCATCGTGCTCAGAGAAGGAATATAATAAAAATACGCAAATTGTAGGGAAGAAAAGAAACAGGGTAAGTCAAAGGCATGGCAGAACAAGCTCAGATACTGGAGTGCTAATAATTTTAACATTGTTTACCTAAAATAACCTTACCTGTCTCCTGGGCTTTATGTTTAGGGTTTAACAACAAAAGACCATTTAGGTAGCTTTCTTTTTTCAAAGGTATCTAATTTTCTTTTTTCAGTTAGATTATTTATGGTCAATTTACTTTATTTCATAAAGGGCCCAGACTGCCTCTTGAAATTTAAGCTGTAGAAATAACTGCAGCTGGGTATTTTGATAAAGGACTGACTTTGAAAGCACTTAGGAAGTAAACCATATTGATTATTATGGGAAAATGTCCTGTTTGATATATATCCCAGAGAAAGCCAGGCTGACATTACTGTATTATGTTCTTTTAGAGAATGGCATAAGTTGAATTCCACAGAAAGAAAGGGAGAAAGGAAGAAAGAATATGTGACTATAAGGTGATAAACTTTTAACATTTCCTTTTGAGAACTATGTGCAGACCTCTATTAACCTGTAACCATCCACCTCATCTTCTCTCCTAACTCCCCATGTGAGCTATTCCAGGCTTTTTGCTGACCCACTATCCCATCAGCATATCACTAAGGCTCATCAGGCTCTCTTTTCCTCCTGAATTCTCTCCTAGTCCAGCTTATTCTTCAAGGACTAGTAAAAGCCTATCTCCTATATGAGTTTTTCCAGACCACTCAGGCTTTCTAACAATAAGGGACACTTGGCAAGCGCACTCATTTTGCATTTGTATGAATTTGCTAGGGCTTCCCTAACAAATAACACAAGCTGAGTGGCTTACACAACAGAAATTTATTTTCTCACAGCTCTGGAAGCTGGAAGTCCAAGAGTTAAGTGTCAGCAGGGTTGATATTATTCTGAAGCCTCTCTCATTGGCTTGCAGATGACCACCTTCTCACTGTGTCTCCATATAGCCTTCCCACTGTATGTCTGTGTTTTAATCTCCTTTTCTTAAGGACACCTAATCATATTGGATTGGGTCTCCCTCCCCCAACAACCCTCTTTTACCTTAATTATCTCTCTAAAGGCACTATCTCCAAATAAAGTTGCATTCTGAGATATCAGGGGTTAGGGCTCCAACATAACGAATTAGGGGAGACACAATTCAGCCCATAACAGTTCTTCACGACACCTTGCCATTTCACTGTGCTGTTTTGTGTGGCTCCTAAATGTTTGTTTTCTGTATGATCCTTAAGAAGATGCAAAGCTTGAAGGACTAATATCAAACATTTGTTTCATTTTACCGTTGGCAGCACTTTGCAGTAAGAAATGGACATCAGTGTTTTTGGAAAGAATGGTTGGAGTTTTGGCTAGTTCCAAATTATTCCTTCAAATACTTGTCAGCTTTGGTGATACTCTTCTTCTGTATTAATGTTGCCCCCTTTAGACCATTACTGACTCTGTGGGTGAGAATCATAGAATGGTGGAGGGGTGGGGAGGTAGCCAGAGCTTTATCTGGAGGATGCAGGAATGAAAGAGGACAGTGCACTCATAGAGTAAAGATGAACGTGTTTAGAACGGGTATATTTTTTGGTAGTGAAATCAGACTCACCAGTAATTATGTTCTCAATTAATTTTATCCTATCATATTCCCAAAAGTATCTAAAGAAGCTACCAAAGACAGCCAAGTTAATTTCTTAGAATGGAATTCCAAGATCTACAGGAGGTCTTTTTTAAGGTAAAGCTTTAAATGTTTATTTTTATTGTTTTTCTATAGTTTATTTCTGTTGGAAACTGAGGCCAGGAGACTTTAAGCAAAACCTTAACAATATTCTGTGGCTTATATAGTAGGGTTTGGGTGATGAGGGCCACTTAGATAGGTCAGGAGCTAAGAAAATTTGGTGGTAGGTGTTCTTACCACTCTCTTGGTCCCATTTTTCCATCTGACAAATTCCTATTCATTCTTCAGTCATCCAAAACCTTTAGTGCACCTCTGTGTGGATTGTAGTTTATTTAAAATCTGCAGCCCTTAGCAGATTATGAAATTCCAAGGGCAAGAACAGTCTTACTCATGGTCAAATGAACACAGCGGAATGATGGGACTCTGAAAAGGGTCAATGGATCAGTAAAAATAATTGATTAATGGTAGACTGCATGCTAGGGCAGAGCATCTCAACTGCTTAATCAGTTGCTGAATTATTTAAAATATAGAACCCTTTCCTTTTAGTTACTTGGACATATTTCTAGGTAATCTTAGATTGAGATCCCATTCTATCTAATAAAATATACTTCTTTCGATTTCATATTATATTTACTACTAATGCCACTAAATATTTTATTAATATTCCAAGAAAAGTTCAGTGCCTTTATACACCACCTTGTCACCTACGGGTCCTTCTCTCAAAGTGTGTAGAAGAATGCCTTCCTGTGGATCCTGCAGATACTCCAATTTTCCTGCAGAATAGGGGCAGGGACTCAGGAGTGTGACTGCTTAGTTTCCATCCCTGCCCCCATCACTTACTAGTTGTATGCCTCTGGTAAAATTACTTACACTTTCTGGCTCTCAACTTTTTCACATGTAAAATGAGGATAAAAATAGCCATCCATGCCTCTTAGATTTGCTGTGAGAATTAAGTGGCAGTAGACGGGACAGAGGCACCACTTTATAAGGTGATTATTTAAAATGCCTGGTACTCAGCAAGTCATACCAATCGTTTTGAGTGATTGGCTGTTTTGTCAGGGACCTTTTACATAGATGATAATCTATGTATACCCAAGCCTTAAGACTTTAGGCATCAGTTCCTCCTTGTTCCATGCCCAAAGAAGCCCTAACACTCTTTCTTCCCCAGAATCAGCTCTTGAGACCCTAAATTAAGTTGGACACCCACTCTACAAGTTCTCATTTCCTCATTCAGTATCCTTGTTTCCTATCCTGCTCTCTTTCCTTCTTATCTTCGTGGTTGTCTTGTTATGGAGCCTAGGAAGCCTTCTAGGATACAAAGGAGGTGTGAGGGGTGGGAAATAGGATAAAGATAAGAGCAGGGAAGTTTGCTTCAAAGTCCAGGAATTGCCAGGGGTCTCTTTAAGGCATTGCTCTTGCTTTTGATTCTCCCAGACTTAGGCCTGGGGTCTTACATCTATATTTTAACACTTCTTCTATATTAACCTGCCAAGAGACTCCTATCTGGATGATTTTTAAGGTAGAGCAGAGTCACCATTTTATGTCAAATCTCTAAAGGTATTTATCCTTACTTTTTTAAAAGGAGCTTTATTGGGTGGTGATGGTGGGGGGTGTGTGTGTGTGTGTGTGTGTGTGTGTGTGTGTGTGTAAATGGAATATTACACAGCCATAAAAAGGATGAGATCTTGCCACTGTGACAATATGGATGGATCTAGAAGGCATTATGCTAAGTGAAATCAGTCAGAGAAAGACAAATACTATGATTTCACTTAAATGTGGATCTTAAAAAAAACAACAAAGGAATAAACAAACAAAAAGCAGAATCAGTCCTATAAAAATAGAGCACAAACTGATGGTTGCTGGTCTGTGGGGGTGAGATGTACAAAAAGGGTGACAGGGAGTAGGAGATATAGGAATATAGTTATAGGAATATATGGTTATAGGAATAACTTAGAGGAATAAGTTACAGGAATGAAAGGCAGGGCATAGAGAATATAACTGATGATACTGTAGTAGCATCATATGGTGACAGATGGTAGCTACACTGTAGAGAGCATAGCGTAACACAGAGTTATTGAATCACTGAATTGTACGCTATTGTACATCTGAAACTCATATAACGTTGTATGTCAACTATATTCAAATTTTTAAAACATACTGAAAAGAAAAGGAGCTTTAGAACCTGGGACCTTGGAGGGGCCAACCAGTGCTAACTGAATAAATAATGGCCTATTTAATTAAAATAATAATTAAATTAAATTAATAAAAATTAATTTAATAAAATTAAAAAATAATAATGAAATTAAAATAATTTCATACAACATAAGTTCATTTAGATTTAAAATTTTTTAAGAAATAGTTTTTATAAAGAGAAAAATTGACTCAACATTTCCTAGCAGAAAAAAAATGCTTATATATTTTCAGTCCAGAAGAAAACATGATTTAAGTGCTAAAAACAATAATAATGATCCTTCATATATGAACCCTTTATAGTTTCAAGATGTTTTTTCATAGTTGCCCAAAATAACATTGAACACTCCTTACACAGACAAGGCAGCCATCACTCTTGACATTTTGCAGATGACACAACTCTAGCTTAAGTTTACAGAGAATTATATCCCAGGTCCTCTGACTCCTGATCCAGTGCTCTTTCCAATAAATCATACTCAAGTGAGAGAAAAAATGGAGTAAGATCAAGAAAAATCTCATTAATGGCATCACTCCCCTCAAAGGTGAGATCCTTAGAACCCAATATGTAAGTAGTCTACTGGCACACAGATGAGAAAGGGCTCTTCAGAAGGTCTTGAAAGAAACACCTTCCATTACACAGTTTCCTCCCACCTTAAAAAAACACAGGCTTCTAGTGACAATCATATCGTTGAAACATCTACCCTACTCCAATTGTCCATGGAAATTATAAGGTCATTAATGAACATTGTGAATATTATCAGAGATTGCTCGAGTTGCAAAGTAAGAAATCATGATGGGCTGCTTTGGGGGATGGTGGGGGGACTCTTTATGAAGAGTCATTATTTCAACAGAGTCTTTTCAGATAATACAAGACTTTAAAAGCCATGTGCGCTCATATTGGTGGGGGGAAAAAACCCAGATGAATAACAATCTAGGAAGAATGCAAGACAAGAAAATTTTCCTTTCTAAGAATTATTGATATATTTAAGAGCATCTTAGCTTTTAAATTAGGAAGTACAAAAATGTGTGATGTGGTTTAAAAAAAAATTATCTTTTGGAAACATCTTTATCTTTGCAACTAATGGAGCCTTTCTGAATATGGCCAGAGATGTATGTACTCAGACTTTTTATGTCATTTAATGTTTTTAAGCTGACTTTTAAAATAAACATAATAATCATATTGAGTTCAAAACCACAAATTCAGCAAAACCAGCCGAAACATGAATCGTGCATAACCAACCTAGATGCTAGAGATATAGAAGCAAATAAGATACTCTCTTTCCCTTCCTGGAATTTGCAGGATTTTAGAAAGAAGGCAGAAATAGAATAAGAAATTGGTGTCACTGATATTGGAGCTTGGTTAACAACCTGGAGAGTACAGGCTGCTATGGAAATCAAGGACGATTTCACAAGGAATAATGTCTAAGCTGAGAAACCCCCCTCCCCACAGGAGGGGTCTGATGACCTTTTGAAAACTGGTGACTTTCCTGTGATTATTCTTAATCTTAGCCCTTTATTTTCTTCCAGCTGTTAACAGTGTGTACTGGAAAGAGCAGGTGGGCAGGGGACAGGTCAGGAGATGGCATGGGCATGATGAGAAGCTATTTAATCAGGGTGAGGGATCCTGTACTTCACTTCCTTAAGATCAAGTACTTAGCCTGGTTTAAACAAATTTGGATACAGTTCTTTTTAAATATTGACATAGCTCTGTTTCTAAGAGCGTTTGTTTGTTTGTTGGAGTTATCCCTCTCTCCATACATTTGTAGAAATCAGTACACTCTATTAACAGTTTTGGTAGAAATGGGTCAGGGGGTTTTGATCGGTTTTGTCTCCAAAATAAGACATTTTTCACAGTTGTATGCCAAGGTAACACCGCTAAAACAAGGGGGTTTAATCTGCTGTCTTAACATAGCACAGTGACCTCTAACCTCTACGCAGAATGTCTTTACAAGCACCAAAAGAAGTTTCACAGTGAGTAATCAAAGAATCTACTCTTGGAAAATAGCCATTAATTTAGTTAGCATATTTTTAAAAATCAAGACTACAGGGGGTCTATACCATTTCTCCTTGCTCTATGATTTGTCTGGTATTTTAAGCATATCTAGGAATATTTTTTCCTCACAAAATTTTTTTTAAATTTTTAATGTTTTATTTTTTATTGTAGAAAAGTATAAAATTTTCCTTCTGAACCATTTTTAAGTATACAGTTGAGTGTTAAGTACGTTCACCTTGTCATGCCATTATTCTCCAGAACTTTCTGTCTGGCAAAACTGAAACTCTGTACCCATCCAGCAACTCCCTATTGCTCCTCCCTCACCCACTGCCAACTACCCTTCTGCTTTCTGTCTCTCTGAATTTGACTACTGTAGGTAGTTGTATAACTGGAATCCTATAATACTTATCTTTTTATGTCTGGCTCCTTTCACTTAGCTTAATGTCCTCAAGATTCATCGATGTTATAGCATGAGTCAGAATATCCTTCCTTCTTAAGGCTAAATTGCCGTTCCATTGTAGGTATAGAACACATTTTGTTTATCCATTCAAATGGATACTGGATTGCTTCCACCTTTTGGCTACTGTGAATAATGCTGTTGTGAACATGGGCATTTAATTATTTAGGACACCTACCCCAAAGTGGAATTGCTAGATCATATGGTAATTCTATTTTTAATTTTTTGAGGAACCACCGAACTGTTTTCCATTGCAAAATTTCCAAATAAAACTGTCAGTGAAAGTAGAGTTAATAAAAAGTATATGTATGTACATATTATATGCACAACTCTTTTTAATAATTCTATGGTCTCTAAATTATTCTGGAGGAATAATTAAATAAATTATATAAGACCTAAGCGATCATGTCTTTAGGGGGCACAGTCATTGAAGCAAATCTTATTTGAAAACAAAACAAAACAGAGTATATGGATTCCAAGAACGCTAAGATTCTCATGCAGATGAGTGGAACAGCAAAGGTGCCTGTTTGCTACACTGGGGGATTATACATGAGTGGGTTTCCTGGGAGATGGAGATTGGTGTGCAGGAAATCTTAAAGAAGTACAGTTAGAATCAATACCTCTGGGTAAATGAAAGAAGCAGTAATGTGCACTGAATTAAATTGCAGTGACATCACAACAAAGGCCTCGAACAACCCCGCGGATGGGGGTTGG
Source organism: Martes martes (assembly GCF_963455335.1). Classification (NCBI taxonomy): domain Eukaryota; kingdom Metazoa; phylum Chordata; class Mammalia; order Carnivora; family Mustelidae; genus Martes; species Martes martes. The sequence goes on along the minus strand of NC_137889.1, from coordinate 27,114,629 downwards.
ATCCGTGACAGGCCTTTTGAATTGTCTCAAGTTGGCCGAAGCGACCCAGCCTCTGTACTCCAGCAGTCATAGGACTTGGGCTGTTCTTCGGGAAGAAAGCGTAATGACGGGTGAGGCACCTCTCCTTAGTCTATGGCATGGGCCCAAGAGAAAATCTGCTGAGAAGTGTTGGATGCTACACTGTAGTCTCCTGATGGCAAGGCTGCTGGGCCCACCTGACCTTAGGACTCAGTGAATCTCAGTTCTTGATGAGCAGTTCTGGGGGCCTTGTCTCTGGATGTTCCATGGCTCCATCGTTACTGGGGATTAGCACCATGCCAGGAGCTCTTTTGCAAAAAGTATATAGTTTTGCCCTGGAGATAGCATGGATATGCTCCAGACCTCAGGGGTCTAAATTGTAATTATCCTCCTGGGGCTGCCATAAACTACACACACACACACACACACACACACACACACACAGCTGTTTTTTCCACACCTGCAGTACTTCTGCCGTGGTGTCTGTCAGGTTGTATGACCCTCCCAGCCTGGACCTGCTGGACAGCCATTTTCTGCTCTGGAAACCACACCGAGCTGGCAGGCTTGTTTATCAGCTTGTGCGTGGGGTAGAGTAGAGTTCCCAAGTATAAAGTGAGCTGTCTCCAGAAGTTGGAGTTGTGTTTTCTTCTTAGTGGTGAGAATTGCAAAGTGTAAATGTGGCTTGTATTATTGAGGGGATGTCCCAGCATGTATCAGACCACTGGACCACTAAAACCTTCCCTTCTGTGGTCCTCTGGAGCATGTGGCTCTTGTCCCATGACCCAGTGTGCTTGCCGTTTTGTGCTTACTTGGTCCAATTAACGTAATACATCAACAGAGAAGATTTAGTAGACAGACGTGATGTTCTGTAGGATGTCCAAGTGATCCCAACCACCTAGACTATATTATGGGAGGGAGGGGAGATGATCCCTGGTTAACGCAACCTGTAAAACAGTTAATGCAAACTGTTTCTGGTCCTTTTTTATAGTAGGAATGGGGAAGATTGCATTGATTAGTTTAGTGGCGACTGACCAGGTACCTGAGCCATGTCACTCTGTTCCAACATGAGCACAGCTGGTTCACTGAGCTACAACTAGAGTTTGTGGTAGTCCATTGTCATCTCTTTGAACCTGGCTGGCTTTTTGAAGGGTCTGGCTGGTGAGTTTAGGAATACATTGTGCATTTCCTGCATCCTTTAGGTTTTTAAGGCTGGCTCTAATTTCTACTTTCTCCAGAGAGTTCCTGACTTAAGAGGATTCAACCTAAGATTTCTTGACTTTACAGGGGGGTTAAAATATTCAGTAGAAACTGTACTTCAATCTTTTGATCTTTACCCAGGCTCCCAACATGCCGTACAATCCTCACTCACGATGCTGAACAGCTGCTGTGAGCTGTGACTCCCAGTCAGCCACCCAGTCACAAGAGTCAACAACCAATGTCCGTACAACCATTCTACACCAATACAATCATTCTATTTTTTACTGTCAGTACAGTACTCAATAAATTACATGAGTTATTCAATACTTGATTATAAATAGACTTTTGTGAGATGATTTTGCCTGACAGCAGGCTAATGTAAGTGTTCTGAGCACGCCAAAGTTGGCTCTGCACTTACTATGCCTGACCTACTGACATCACAGATCACATGTTCAGTAGTAGGTATAGTAAATGCATTTTGGACTTGCTATTTTTTCAACTTATGGATTTTTTTGGATGTAACTCCATTGTAAGTTGAGGAGGATCTGTATTGTTTTGAATTAGTATTTTGGCTTAGGGGAGGAGGGTCATGGACTGTTTCAGAGTCTTCTGTTTTTCTTTTCCCACTATGCTAGCTCTTCTCACTGACCAAGGGACCAATGTTGGGTTTCTTGCAATTACAGAGTCTATCCATTCCAGGTGTATGAGCAGAACAGAAAGAAAGGACCACTTGGTGCCCTCCCCTATATGTTCACTCTAAGATGGAGCACTTACGACCCTCTGATGACACATATAAATGTCAGCTAGGACCCTGTATCCAGTTCTCCAAATGTCTGTATATTTCCTTTTCCCCAGTGCACCACTGAGGAAGTAAATAATTACGGGTCCCTTTGGGAAAAGAGTGGCAGAATCATTGCCATATGTATTTGCCAAGGTGTTTCATGTTTGCTCCTCCTGAGAATCAGAATCTCCTTTAGTCAGTGGGTTCAGAATCTGCGCATTGTAGTGTGGAAATTGAACATGGCTTTTTGTTGAGGCAGCTCCCCTTCATCCATCTTTAATTTCTTTTGATGTATAGATTGGCCAATACCTTAGGTCATTTTAAACAAATCCATTTGTTACAAGTGGTTGATAAATCTCTTAAGTCTCTCTTAATATTTAGGTTCACCCATACATTTTTTTTTTCTTTCAGTTACTTGCTAGAAATGGTATTTTCTTCTGTAAATTTTAGCGTAGTGTGAATTTTGCTGATTGCCTCCTGTGATGTTAGTATGTGCACCTGTTCCCTATAATTCCTGATAATTTCCAGTTACATCAGATTCACTTTTGAGTTTTAGAAGACAAGACTACTTCATAGGTGATATTGTGTACTTTATTTAGTTGTCTCTTTATGATGTTAGCTGCTGTACTACCTACTAATTATGTGTTACCATGCCCTTCCCATGACATGGCAAGCCCTTCGGAGAACAAATACAGTAGTATTCATCACTTTACCCCTACTATCTAGCATGGTTTCTCAAATACAATAGGTGCCCAATATTTCCTAAGTGTTTAGTGAATCTAGGAGCTCACAGTTCTGTTCAGCTCTAACTTTTTGTAGATCATTGGCAAGACAGTTAATTTTTAATGAATCTCATTTTCATTGTCTATAAAATGAAAGAATTGATTTAAACCTGGCCTCTAAGTTTCCTTCAATAATTATGTGAAATGGTCAAGAATATAAACTACCTTGCCCCACCAAAGGTTGTAAGAAGAAATAAAGGAACCCAGCCCATGCACACATACTAAGAAATACTGTTTTTCTGGTTTTCTCTTTTTAAAAAAAGCTTTTTACAGGAGTACATTTGCTAAGTAGTGCAACAAATTTGGAATAGAATATAATTTGTTGGTTGCATCTATCAAGCTGGGCCAAATAACATTCAATTAAATTAATCCCTTCTGTGGTGGGTAAGAATATACAAATACATGATCTGTGAACACATATGAATTAACAGTTTCACCGATGTATTCTGTTGCTTTTTTTGTTTCTCTCCACCATTTATTTCTACTCTAATCTTTATTAATTTCTTTCCTTCTGCTGGTCTTAGGTTCATTTGTTGTTCTTTTTCTAGCTCCTTTAGGTGCAAGGTTAGGTTGTTTGAGACTTTTCTTGCTTCTCGAGATAGGCCTGTATTACTAGTATACACTTGCCTATTAGAAACACTTTTACTGCATCCCAGAGGTTTTGAAATGTTGTGTTTTCATTTTCACTTTTTTCCATATACTTTTTAATTTCTTCTTTGATTTCCTCATTGACCCATTCATTGTTCAGTAGCACGTTATTTAACCCATGTATTTGTGGTCTCTACAGAATTTTTTCCTGTGAATGACTTCTTATTTCATAATTTTGTGGTCAGAAAAGATGTATTGTATAACTTGATCTTCTTGCATTCATTGACCTTTGCTTTTTGGGCTAATATATGACCTATTTTGGAAAATGTTCTATGTGCTTCTGGAAAGAATGCGCATTCTGCTGTTTTAGGATGGAATGCTCTGAATGTGTCTGTTAAATCCATCCATTTCAGTGTGCCATTCAAAGCCATCATTTCCTGGTTGATGTTCTGTTTGGATGATCTATCTACTGTTTGTTGATGTAATGATGTAGACGATGTAAGTGGGAGTGTTAAAGTTCCCTACTCTTATTGTGGTATTATCAATTAGTTCCTTTGGGTTTTTATTAACCATTGTATGCATCTAGGTGCTATTGTGTTGGGTATATAAATATTTATAATCATTATATATTCTTGTTGGATTGTCCTCTTTATTATTGTATAGTGTTCTTTGTCTCTTCTTACAGTCTTTGTTTCAAGGTGTATTTTGTCCAATATAAGTATTGCTACTCTGGCTTTCTTTCGACATCATTTGCATGACAGATGTTTCTCCATCCTTTCACTTTCAATCTGTAGTTGTCTTCAGGTCTAAAATGTGTCTTTTATATGCAGCATATAGATGGGTCTTACTTTATTATCATTCTTCAACCCTATGTCTTTTGATGGGAGTGTTTCATCCCTTTACATTCAAAGTAACTGTTGATAAATATGTACTTATTGCCATTTTCTTACTTGTTTTGTGGTTGTTTCTGAAGATTTTCTCTGATCCTTTCTTATCTTCCTCTCTTTCATGTTTTGTTGATTTTCTTGATTTATATATCTGGATTTCTTTCTCTTTATTCTACATAAATTTATTAGTGGGTTTGAAAGATGCTTACCATCTGTTTGTGTATAACCTCTTCTGCATATAACAGTCTATAGTAAGTTGATGGTGATTCAAGTTTGAGCCCATTCCTCCCTTCTCTCCTCCTCACATTTTAGGTATATGTCATCATATTTTATATCCTTTTTGGTGAGTTCCTTGACTAACTTTTACAGAAAAATTCATTTTTACTGCTTTTGTGTTCCCTATATTTATACTGTCACTTTTGGTCTCTCCTTTCCATTCAGAGCCCTATTTAATATTTCTTGCAGAGTTGGTTTAGTGCCCACAAACTCCTTTATCTTTTGTTTGGGAAACTATCTCTCCTTCTATTCTGAATGATTGCCTTCCTGGATAGAGTATTCTTGGCTATCGAGTCCTCCCACTCAGCATTTTTAATATATCACAGCACTGTCTTCTGGCTTGCCTAATTTCTGTTGAAAAATCTCCTGCTAGCCTTATGGGTTTTCCCTTGTAAGTTAAGGACTTCTTTCCCTTGTGTTAAGGAGTTCTTTTGCTGCTTTTAAATTTTTTTCTTTTTCACTGTATTTATAAATTTAATTACAATATGTTTTGTTGTCTGTCTGCTTTTATTGTTTTTGTTGATTGGTCTCTGTTCCTCCTGGATCTGGATGTCTGTTTCCTTCCACAGAGTAGGTAAGTTTTTAGTTATTTATTTCTTTGAATAAGTTTTCTGTCTCTCTCTTCTCTCTCTTCTTCTGGGACTCCTATACAGTGTAAGTTACTACATTTGATGGAGTCATTGAGTTCCCTAAGTCTATTCTCATTTTAAATAATTCTTCTTTCTCTTTTTGTTCCACTAATTACTTTCCATTACTCTGTCTTCTAAGTCACTAATTAGTTCCTCCGCTTCTTCCATCCTGCTGTCCATTCTATCAAGTTGTGTTTCTCATTTCACTTAGTGTATCCGTTGTCTCTACTATGTTACTAATTATCTATTTTAAAGGTCTCACTCATGTCTGCCGCTCTTTCCTCAAGTCCAGTGAGTATCCTCATGATCATTGTTTTAATGTCTTTATATATCAGGCATGTCCTTATATCTGTTCTGCTTAGATCTCTGGCCATGGCCTTGTCCTGTTCATTTAGGATAAACTTCTCTGTCTCCTCATTTTGTCTGCCTCTCTGTGTCTGTTTCTCTATGTTAAGAAAGTCAGTTGTGTCTTCTGCTCTTGAAAGTGGTAACTTTATGAAGAGGAGGTCCTAGTGTGCCCTGCAGTGCAGTGTCCCCTGTTCGCCACACTCTGGCCCTTCAAGAACATACTCTGTGTATGTTCTTTACATCGTGCTATTGTGTCTGGGTCACTTTTCCTTACTGTGCAGTTGTCTGCACTGACTCTCTGCCTGTCGTGGGCTGAGCTTGCTCTCCATTAGGGGACCCAAGCAGATGAGCTCTTGGGGGGCATGATAGTGGAGAACTTGGGAGCAGGGCAGTTAGTGTTAGCAAAATGCTGCTGGGCCATTATTCCTATGCCAGGTTCCTGGTGGCTGGTGGTTGCATGCCAGTGCAGCCAGGGGCATGCAGCTGAGCATAATATGATGGTTTGGCTCATATTTAACTGTTTTGAATTATCTAAACATTTATTCTCTAGCTCAGTGGTCACAGAGTCAGTGAGGATATTATAGCTTCTTGGCACCAATACTTGAGTCCTTAGAGATGGGTTGAACTCATTTTGGAAACAGAAAGTTCAATTCATTTTTCTGTTCCAAACAAAACTATTTTTCTACCCTATGTTAATTAAACCAGATATATTTGCATCACTCATAGAAAGTCACAGTTCTATCAGAAATTAGAGCACCTGATGAGCACAAGAAAAGATAGGATTGGTATCTAATATTTAAAAGCAACAATAATCAATTGGTTTTGAAGTGGGCATATTAACCATAGACTTTCTGTCACCAAAACACAGAAATGTGTCCTTGTAATAAACTGCTCCCTAGGGTCAGAGCATTATTACTAACAAGGTAGCACAACATCTAAATAATCTTTTATTCTTTAAAGCTGTGTACACTCTTCGTACTTTAAAAATCACCAACATTAAAGATAACACTAAAAACAGCCTATTGGCCAAAACACGCAATATGCACAAGTACACACAGACATCCATACATGAAAGTGTCCTCCCAAGTTAAACTCCCTAATGGTAAAAAATACTGCTAAGTAAATGCTTCTATTAATTTAAGATTTCTATTCTAGAGATAGTAAATATTATAAACATGATTAAGGCTTATGGATATATATATATTTTTTTATTTGACAGACAGAGACCGCAAGTAGGCAGAGAGGCAGGCAGAGAGAGAGGAGGAAGCAGGCTCCCCACCGGGCAGAGAGCCTGATGTGGGGCTCGATCCCAGGACCCTGGAATCATGACCTGAGCCGAAGGCAGAGGCTTTAACCCACGGAGCCACCCAGGCACCCCTGATTAAGGCTTATGATTCTAACATCATTGTATGTTCCTTTATTATTGATGTCCCATGGTTGAATTTAAATTTCTCTCTGCCACTTTAAAACAAGGTGATGCACACGTGACTCTATTATCCTTTGGTGGTAGACAAGCATGAGTTGACCCCATATCCAGTTAGAACATGTTCCAATGGGGCACCTGGATGGCTCATTCATTAAGTGTCTGCCTTCAGCTTAGGTCATGATCTCAGGGTCCTGGGATCAACCCTCTCATTGAGCTTCCTGCTGGGTGGGAAGCCTGCTTCTCCCTCTCCCCCTCTTCCTGCTTGTGTTCCCTCTCTTGCTGTGTCTCTCTCTGTCAAATAAATAAAATCTTAAAAAAAAAAAAAAAGAGACTATGTCCCCAGCCTTTTAAGAATTTGGCACAGCTAAGATCATACTTCTCTAAACATTATAATTACTGGACAATCTCCTGGTACCCATTTAGTATGTTACTGAATTTTTACCCTGTTTGTTATTGTTACATTATATGTACACTAAGATTTTGGTTAAATGTCCCACCATTTTGGCCTTTTCCTATATCTTACAAATCGAGTTTACATTCAGAGTTTGGTGTTCCAAAGACCTCAGCTAAAATAAGAACTCACTTATCAGCAACATAAATATTGAATATGATTAAAATCACTTTCTTTTCTTCTCTGGATTTTCACCAACACACAGTTTTAGGAGATTTACAGAAGTTGTGATCAATATGTGCCATTGTGGAGAACATAACACTTTTTGTACTGTACAAGATAATTTTTTAATGGAGATTATTTTTTAAGTGTCAAAGTAGGGAAAAGTAAAAAGTGGGGAAAGATAAATTATAAAAATTATTTTTAAAAAGAAAATACTGCTTATGCTCAGGCAATTCTTAAATATAATAATTTAGTAATTTAAACTGACTAGAAATATACCTATTTTATTCCAAATATGTTTTCTTATTCACAGTGAAATATTTAATGATGCATCAGAGACAGTCCAAAAAATGGTCAAAATTAGTATTCATTACATAACATTGAGGATGAATTTGTTTACGCAATGAGCAATTATGGATTTAATATCCAAGATTGATTATCCCTCATATTACTCCAGAATATTTAAAATAGGGTAGTTCTGCTTTGTGAGACAAAAAGTCATGTTTATACATGGAAATGATTCAAACATAAACATTTGGAAAGGAAATATACAATAGACAAACTAAAATTATTCCTCCCCCAATCTATTATTAGTTTTAAACAAATAAAATCACATTTTATGTGATTATGTAGCTTACATAATAAAGTATAGGCAGTATGTTCCAAACTAATCTGTTCCAACAGGTATAAAACATAAAATAACATATATTTAAAAGTGACATTATCTGGTGGCAAAAAAAAAAAAAAAAATCCTACATGATTTAAATTTTTCTTAAAAGAATACAATTGAGGCAGTCCTTCCAGTGGTAATATTCAAACGTTTTACTTAAATTAGGATGGTCAAATTCTTTGGTCTCTCCACTTCAACTGGATATTAGCGTAGGGACTTAAATTGCATAATGCTAACAATTGCATAGAATTCTAGCAATTGATTTTGGAAAAGACAATGATAAATGTTTTGCTATTCTTATTCCAAATCAAATGGCCTTGCGTAGATTTTGCCTATCCAGAATTTCAGATTTCCACTGAGTGCTTTGGAAAGAAAGGCGTTTCCCCCGATGTTATCATAGGTACTGTTTGCAGCCTTACAAAGCCTCCAGCCTATGCAGTGAAATCTAAGATACAGGCAAGTACAGATGTTCATAAAATTTGTAAAGGTGCCACTCAATATGTTATTTCTTTTCATTTCTTTCAAGATTGTATTTATTTATTTGACAGAGATCACAAGCATGCAGAACAGCAGGCAGAGAGAGAGGAGGGGAAGCAGGCTCCCTGCTAAGGAAAGCCCAATGTTGGGCTTGATCCCAGGATCCTGGGGTCATGACCTGAGCCAAAGGCAGAGGCTTAACCCACTGAGCCACCCAGGTGCCCCTATTTCTTCTCATTTCTAACCCTCACATCACCACTAGCACTCTGATAGACAGAGGGAAGGCTAAAAAATGATTACATTGGTAAATAAATAACTCTGATAAATTAAAGAGGTTTAATTTAACAGAGGTTTATAGCTGATTAACACAACACAGCAAATGTCATTGAATTTGTTTCCTTGAATAAGGCAGCACATGTTCGACCATGTTACCCACATACCAATTTGTACTAAGCAATGGTCATTTGACAAATAGTAATCTCATAGCCTTGAAAGAGTTAATATTCCATGGTACAAAACAGTTTGTCCACTGGAAAACCAGGTACAACTGATTACATATTTGAATTTGGGAAGGGAAAAAAACATATTTACCTAAGGACTTCCTACTTATTAATATTATAGTGAGGAAGCCAGCGATAATATGTTGAATGTTTATAAAACTTCTACAGTGATACTCTATTAGAGGAAATCTGAGAGTTTGTCTTTGGTCTTCATGAGTTGCTTTTTCATTGTCAATATTTTAACTAGATAGTATTCTGATATAGGGAAGAACAACATTTCAAGACTTTAAGTTACATATCTGATTTTAAGGTAAGATACTCTACTTGGCAGACAATTTTTAAAGGGCAGAGTTTCTATTAAGTATTTTCGCTATTGTATAAATTAAACAAAATTCTATAAAGAGCAAAGGAATATACAGTTAGCAACATAGTAGTTTATCCCCAGCATCAAAATAAAAGTATCCTGGGGCGCCTGGGTGGCTCAGTCAGTTAAGCGGCTGCCTTCAGCTCGGGTCATGATCTCGGGATCCTGGGATCGAGCCCCATATCCAGCTCCCTGCTCTGCGGAGAGCCTGCTTCTCCCTCTCATCTACCTGCCACTCTGCCTACTTGTGCTCTCTCTCTCTCTGACAAATAAAATCTTAAAATAAGTAAATAAATAAATAAAAGTATCCTGCATTTTAAAAAGTTTAGGTTAACATGGTAAATTTTTTAAGGTTCAGTTATCTGAAATTTGGAACATAGTTTTAAAAATTATCTGTACTATTTAGTGTTGGTTCTGACTAGAACATTTACACATAAATGACTTGATGGGCAAAGTTTTAGAGATAACTTACACACACACGCACGCGCACACATGCAGACCTTCCTCCCAGCCACAAACCATAATTTACTGTTTCCCAAATATGCTTGATGAAAACAGTTATCAGAGGAACCTTGTAAAACATATGGTAGAACTTTCCAAGGAGATTCTGATCATCTAGATATAGAGATATTCACAAATATATCCAGCTTACTTTCTACCTTGTATATATAGCTGCAAATCACCAACTCTTTCTACTCTGTAGTAGTTTTGTTGAAGAACTTGAAAACACAAGAAAACATGGCTCTAATTTCCTGCAAAGCATTCCAGTAACAAACTTGACAGTGGTCCTAAATAGCTTTTTGGAGTAAACCAGAGCCATAATTTCTGAAACCATAGTTTATGTGTGCACTTTTTCTTCTCCTAGACTTTTAGGATTATTAGGGCAATCAAATACTGAAATGAATTATTAAAGAATATTGCCTTGAAATATCTATAAAAGAAAAAGTATCTGGGTTACTTGCCCCACTAGATTATCAAGGACACATTCAGCATTGTATATAAGGATCTACAGCTCTTTGATTCTTTTAACCAAACTGATTAGATGACTTCATAAATTAACAGTTCACTTCAAAATGGTTTGTCAGTAACACAAATAATAATGATCTTCAGTGACAAAATAATAAAGCCAATGTCTAATAAAGTCAAATAGAGTTTTATGTTTCGCTATTGTTTTCAAATACTACGGTTATTGACATCCAAACAAGAGTTCCGTCATATACTTAGCTCTTTATCTAGTTGAACGTGCAACTTTTAGTATTAGTAGAGACCACATTCATGATCCTGACTGTAGTTACCCAATGCTACCGACTCCCAACTGAAAACTTTGTTATGGTTGTTGCTGTTATGTCAAGGTGTTCCCTGATTTATTTTCAGCCTTTCACTGTGTAAAGAATCAATCATCCCACTTTTCTCTTTTTGTTCCATTTGCTTGTTTATAACTATTATACATCATTTGTTTTCCAATGAGAAATCCTCAAAAAGTGGAGGAAAAAGCAATTCCTTTGGGATATTCATTTGCAATAAAAGTCTGCACACTCTTTCTCTACTTGAATACATTTAGCAGTTTTAATTAAAATTACCACCCCACCCTTGTCCCTGAATCGCATTCTCAAATTAACGTGTAGCTCTCTGTATGTTCTGAATTTCTTTTCATAAGCAGAATTAGAGACTTATTCAAAAGGCTGATAGCATATGAGCTCATAAACTAGAGGCAACCTCTTAGAAGTGTGTGTTTTCTCAACTATGCTGTGTTTCTAGGCATCTGTCAAGAAGGAAGCAAACGTGAAAATGAGTAAGACTTGGGCAGTGTGTATATCTTGCCAGTGGTGCTTTGTCTTTTAAACAGAGTCCACTTTTATTAGCTTATTGTTGGTCATTAATGGAGAGGGTTTGCACTTAACCCTATGTGCTGCATCATTCGAAATATCCACAAAGAATATTCTGGCTGTACACAGTGAAACTATAATCCTTCTGTATTCCTTTCTGAAATTTTGGTTCAGTAGCCCATATATGATTGCATTGAGGCAACTGTTGAAATATGCCATGTAGTAACTGGCCACAAAGAGCCACTCTGGTATCCGGGGCCCCATGCTGGCAGGGTCTGAAGCCACAGCAAGACCAATAAAGTTGAGAGGAGCCCAGCAAATGGCAAAAAGGACAAAAACCACAAACATGGTGACAAAATTCCTGAAGTCCTGTGGTTTCATTTTGGGTTTATTGTTGGGTTTCACCCTCTGTCTGACCTGAAGAACCAGGATCCATATTCTTAGGTAACAGAAGATGACTATAGTCATGGGAACTATGAAATGGAAAACCACCACAGCTATGGTGTATGCTGAACTGATAGACTGTGCAAAGGTGCAGGAGTAGACCCTTGGATCATATTGCAGGGTTCCGGTACGCAAGTTGGGCATGACCGCCACAAGTGTCAGCGTCCATATCAGGAACACGTAGCAGAGGGAATTCTTGTTACTGTACAGCTTGTCATACTTGAGACTATGGCAGATGTAGCAGTAACGGTTAACGGCAATTCCAGTGATATTGAAGACGGAGCCAATGACACTGAGGCCCATCAGGAAACCACTGATTTGGCAGTGCAGGTAGCCCAGGTTCCATCCGTTGTTAAATATAGATGTCAGCACCAAGGGGTAGGGGTAAACAGCCACCACCAGGTCTGCAACTGCAAGGCTCACCACGAATATATTTCCTAAAAGAGAAAGGTTTAGAAAGTACAGGTTACCCCCAGTTTTATATGCATTGAATTGGTTTTCTTTCACAGTTCTTATTTTTCTAAAGAGCTGTTTCTGCAACCCCATTAACCTGGCATCACAGCGACACCCATATTATAACTGAAATGGAAACCACTTTCATCAGGAAGCAAGCCCACTGTTGCCCTTGTCAAGTCAATTCCACTGTTCGCAAATTCCCGCATTCCCAAGACAAGGCTTATTTCATGTTCAAAACTGTTATTTTTCAAACTGTTTGGTTGCTGTTCTTGGACAGCAGTGAACCCTTGACCCTTGGTATAATAGTTAAGAAAAAAAGGTTTTTTTCATCAACTGTCTGGGTTAGAATATTGGCTTCACCCCCTCTTAGCTGTCTAACTGGGACAAGTTATATTATCTCACCAAATGTCAGTTTCCTCTTCTGTAAGATGGGGATAATGATAGTACCCTCTTCATGAGGCTATGATGAGGTCAAGTTGAGGCATTCCACATCAAATGCTGAGCAGTGTCTGTGATATGTGTTCAATGAATGTTGTTGGTGTTCTATAGTACTCTCACCTCAATCTAAAGGAAAAGGTAGAAATACTTCCAGATTTCATAGAGAACCTAAAGTATAAAAATTAAACCCTAAATATTTTCTATGTTAATATAATAACTCAACACATTTGAAAGCATAAAAACAAGGAACTCTAGTCAAATTTTGTAAGATCTCTGCAAGGATGTTCTTTGCTTTTGCAGCTCATTTGCCTTTGTTTCTTACTATTCCTTCTGCCTTCAATGGCTCTTCTCTCTTAATTTTTAAAATGCTACCCATTTTCCCAAATCCATCTTAAATGGAAATGCTCCAAGCCTTTACTTATTTGCCCAACTACAGGAAGACCTTCCTCCTTTGTAGGCTTCTAAATCACTTTATTTTATCACATTTAGTTGAGAGTAAGTTGTAATACATTCAATAAAACCTTATTAACTGCATTTAATAGGTACTGGCTAAACAGGAAGGAACAGCCAGGGATCCTATGATCCTCAAACTTAGAAAAACAAAATTAAAAGAGAGAGAAAGAAGTATAAGAGTATGTGTAGAAAAAGAGGCAGCAAGGAATGGGTGAGCTAGAAGAAGCAGGGAAGAACGTTCCAGGTGGAGAAACTATATATTTTGCCTTTTATTATATTTATTTGTAAACTTAAGTTTTCCTTTATTTCTATACCATAGTGCCCTAAGAGTGTGTCCTCCTTGTAATAGGATCTTGAATAGTAGTTCCCAGTTGAGACTTTTGCTCAACTGCTTGATGACAGATATTACAAAGTGATCTCCCAATATCTGAAATAAAACAGCCTTTGTATTTGAGGTTCCTATTTAATTAATTTTATTCCCTATCCCTCCAAAAATTGCAAAGAAGTGAAGTAAAAGAACAGCTTTGGCTAAAAAAAGGGAAGTTTTTGTCATAGAGGTAGGAATTTCAGATAAATTGCTGTAAAAACAATTTCTTTGAAAACTGGTTACATGAGTCCAAATTAAAGCAATAAAAACAAATTTATTTTTCCCCAAAGAACAATTTCAATCACCAGTGAAATATTTAAATTCCAAAGTGGGCTTGTTTTAATGAATTTTTAACTCAAAATGCATAATACTTTAAAAATATGTATAATATATGAAATTCAGCTACAAATTACCATCAGAGCAGCCCATTTTTACCCACAACATCACGATGACAAACTGACATAAATAGTTATTTTTAAAGAGCTTAAGTATAAGATAATAAACAATGTCCTAGATTTCTTTCATAGCTTTAATCCTCTGCTCCATTTAGTTTATAGCAATTATGCTTCTTTTTGTTCAAGTCATTACATTAATTAAATCATTAGTTTAGTTTTCTTTGAACTAATCCCCTTTTACAAGTGTCAGGAGAAAGAAAAATTAAGCCATAGACTGTACACAGACGTGGCTATCAGGTAGCTCAGCTGGAAGCTTTGTCATATCTGCTAGGGGTGTGTGTGTGTGTGGTGTGTGTGTGTGAGAGAGAGAGAGAGAGAGAGAGAGATGGGGAGGAAGAGGAGTGATAACAGTAATTAAATAACTTCATCCTGATTGTACACATTATAAGATCATCTCTTCCATCTCAGCTCTACATACCTCCAGAGAGACAGTGATCTATCCTTTTTGCAGACACCCGACACTCCCTACAACCAGCACAGCAGTGCATTCTGAAACTTAAAATAATTCCTGTTAATGGCTAGCAAATTGCTTTTCTGTTGGACTTACTTCCACTCCTTACTGCAGAGCAATTATGGACTCCTAGGATGTTAAGATCGAGAGGAATATTAGGAATATGGGTGATCACACAGGATAATTCCCACTTTTTAGACATGTGGAAAACAAACAGAGTTAATTTGGATGAAGTCATACAATTAATGCCAAGACAACAACAGTGCTGTTTATTTGTTATCGTTGCTCAGTGCATTCCCCTAAGGACGTTCCCCTAAGGCCAGAAATATGGGAGTACTGGGTACTGGGCCCTCGGGCCAGGCTTAGTGCTTCTTCAGGCACAATTCTAAAGAACCATCTTAGAATCAGAATGAGCGGAAGGGAAGGCAGTTCGAGGTCTCTCTACTGGTAACAAGAAGAACAGCCAACAGCCTTAAATAAGACCTTAAATTGTAAGGGAAATATGGCACAGATATGAATAAAATCAGTAACCAGACAACTGAAAAGTTGCCTCATCTAAACTGCTTACGTCAGAAGCACTTCCCTCTGGGAATGGCCAAAGCAAGGTGCCATTGCTTTTCTATTTATGTGTTTCTCTTCTTCTCACCATCTTCCCACACCTCAAGCTCTGAACTCCACAAGGGCAGTGCCCGTCTGAGATGTCTTTCTTCCCCTCCAGTAAGACCTGGCATCGAGTTATATCTCTAAACAAAATACAGAGTGCATTTATGTTGTATGGACTAAGCTGAAAGGACGTTTGAACGCAGGGTTCCAGGGTCATGTTCCCCAGTAGAGACGAGCTGTGCGAGATGTCAGAGGCCGAAGTGAATCTCCGCAGCCGGAAGCTCAGCGCACAGCCCCAGGCACAGTGGCGGCTCGGGCTCTTTGACTCCTGTAGGCTGGCCTGCAGTGATGGGGGGCAGGGAGGCTTGGGGGAGTGTGGCGTGCCCACAGCTCCTGCTCTGTCTCCGAGCTCCACACTGGCTCGGGGAAACTGAGAGACTGACAGGAGTTCCGTTCATCCTCCTGGGTTCTGGTCCTTCCTCCAAGGTTCTCCTTGCTTTCCCTCTTGACACCCATCTTTTCAGCTGCCTTATCTATGGACTTGAGACTTGTGATGGTTAATTTTATGTGTCAACATGACCAGGTGGTGGGGTGCTCAGAGAGTTGGCTAAAAATTACTTCTAGGTGTGTCTAGGAGTGTGTTTCCAGAGGAAATTAGCATTTGAATAGGCCTTGTAAAGTCGATGTCCTCTTCCTTGTGGGTGGGCATTATCCAACTCAGTAAGGGATCAAATAAAACAAAAAAATTGAAGGAAAGAGGAACTCACTCTCTCTGCCTGACTACTTGGGTTGGATACCAGTCTTTTCAGCCTGAGGTCTGGGACTGACACCATAGGTGCTCCTGGTCCCCAGGTCCTTGGACTCAGACCAGGATTACACCAGCTATCCTGGGTCTCTGACTTGTGCATGGTAGACTGGGGAACTTCTCAGCCTCCATAGTCAAGTGAGCCAATTCTTCATAATAAACATAGTAAGTCCCTTTTATATAGATATAAATATATAGGATATTATAGAATATATAAATATAATAGGTATATTAATATACTAATAGAATATATGACTCTGAATAGAATATATACTAATACACTAATAGAATATCTATATTCTATTCTCTCTGTATATGTTCTATTGTATGTATACTGCTAGTTATAGAACATGCTATTCTCTGAATGGAATATATACTAATATATTAATAGAATATAGATATACTCTTTGAGTTGTATTTCTCAGAAGACCCCTGGTTGATTCAAGGCCCCAGCACCAGACACAGAAGCAATAGCTTCAACTGAACTGTTTAATCAACTCCCATAATTGCTCTACTGATTTTGTTTCTCAAAATGATTAAACCCTGACTGATAGAGAATTTGGTACTAGAAGTAGACCAAGAACCTTAAAGAGGGTTTCTCTGTTAACTGGGTTAACTGGATTTGGTTCTCTAATAATACTGGTGGTTCATGGCATGCAGTGGAAAAAAAGTTACTTAAATTATCACCTCTACGCAACTTCTAAGGTGAAGAATAATTGGTGCATTGCCCTCCTGCCACTAAATACACACACACACACACACACACACACACACACACACATAATTTTGACATGTTACACCAATCCATTTACCAAGTAACCCAAAAAGCAGGCAGTTTTGACTGGAGCCCAGCACAAGAAAATACTCAAAAGCTGTTCTACCATTTAACTCATCTGATCCAATGGTGTTTGAATTGTTTGTGGCAGATCTAGAGGATATAAGGCTCCTTTAACAGACCTATAACTACAGACCCTTGGGATTTTGTAACATATCTTGGTTATCCTGTGTAGACTAGAATTCTCCTTTTGAGAAACGGATTTTGACTTGCTACTCAGGCTTAGCAGCATCTGAAAACTTAACCATGGGCCACCAAGTGTTGGTGTGATCTGAAAAATCTCTTATGGACTATGTATCGTCTGTCCCACTAGATCATAAAATTGGCATGCACAGCATCAGATACAAGTGGTGTAGACATATCTGGCTCAAGTAGGTATTGAGGGCACAAGAAATTGCATGAGCAAGTGTCCTAGATGGCCCACACTCCTGCCTCATTGCCTTCTTGCTCACAACCTGCACCTGTGGCCTCATGAAGATTCCCTTTTGGTCAGCTAATAAGGAAGAAAAAAGAAAACTTCTTGTATGCTTTATAGATGGGTTTTCATGAGAGGCTCTTGCTGTCCAAAATTGGATGTTGTAGCACTACAGGCCAAATCCAGGGGCAAGGATGAAGGAAAATCCTCCTAGTGCAAAGAACTTCGAGCAGAACTTCAAAGTGGTTGTTCATTTTGCCTAGACAGAGAGATGGTCACAGCTACATGTTTACAGTGATTCGCGGGCAGTGGCTGATGATACAGCTAGACAATCAGTGATTGGAAGGAACAGGTTTAGAAAACTGGTAACACAGGAACCTGGAGAAGGGGTAGGAGCACACACCTCTTGGAATGGGCACTGAGTATGAAGATACTTGTGCCCCTACAAACACTCACCAAAAACAATCTCAGCAGAAGAGGGTTTGTTCTTATTTTGTTTCATTTTGTTAGCAGAAGAGGTTCTTAATGACACAGCCTGTGGACATTAATCTTTCCTTGGCCATCACTGTCCCTGACAACAAGCTCAAAAAGTTATCATGCACCAGAAATAGAAGTTACAAATGGGCCCAGCCACATAGACTACTACTCATGAAAATGATCTGGTTATAGTCACTGCTGTCCTCCTGAATGCCCAAACTGTCAAGAACAGAGACCAACACTGATATCCTGCCATTCCCCGGAAATATCAGCCAGACGATGGTGGTAGATTGACTGCATTGGACCACTTCTGTCATCAAAGGTGGGGTACTTTGTTCTCAGTGGAATAGAAGCATATTCTGGGTATGGATTTGCCTTTCCTACCCTTAGTTATTCACCAATCAGATATCCATAGAATTCCAAAGTGACTTTGTCTTTGTTTATGATAAAAACCTTGCTTCTGACTGAGTAACTCAGTTTGTAGCAAAGGAAGCAAGGCATTGTGGTAGAATGGCTTATGAAGGTTTAGTTTCAGCATCAGCTGAATGAGCATAGGGTCATGTCACCCAGGGTGTAGTATGTGTTACACACCAAGGACTGGATTCATAGATCAGAAAATCAAGTGTGGAAATGGTCGTTTTTCCTCTCAGAATTATCCTAGTGACACTCTAGCAAAGCATTTGCTTCCTCTCTCCACAACTAGGTTCTGTCATTCTAAAGTCTTGGTTTCCAAGAGAGGAATGTTCTCTACCAAGAGATATAATAGTGGTTTCCTTAAACTGGAAGTTGAGACTGCCACCTGGCTACTTTGGACTCCTCATTCCAGGAAATCCATAGACAGTGGGGTCACTGTCCCAAGTGAGGTGACTGATGCTGATTATCAAGGGAAAATTGGGTTGTGACTACACAGTAGGAGCAAGGATGGATATGTTTGCAATGCAGGAGCTCCCTCCCCTGGAGTGCCTTGGTACCACCATGCCCTGTGATAAAACCCAATGGAAGGGGTGCCTGGGTGGCTCAGTGGGTTAAGCCTCTCCTTTCGGCTCAGGTCATGATCTCAGGGTCCTGGGGTCGAGCCCCGCATCAGGCTCTTTGCTCAGCGGGCAGCCTGCTTCCCCCGTGTTTTTGCCTGCCTCTCTGCCTACTTGTGATTGCTCTCTGTCAAATGAATAAATTTTAAAAATCTTAAAAAAAAAAAAAAAAGGAAAATGAAGCATCCCAATTCAAGCAGGAATGCCAATGTGCTGGAGCCTTAGGAAGGAAGGTTTGAGTCACCTGGACAGGCAAGAAATCTATCTCCCCATATAACATTATACAAAATTTGGGCCTTGAGTTTGTCTTCATCAACGTGTTTCTGTGGCTCTAGCTATCTTGTTCCTAATTTGGTAACAGTCGAATCTGTGTGATGATTTCACCTGAGGAGAATTCATTTCCTTGTGTGGACTCCCCTCAGAACTCTGGCTGGGGGTGCCCATTACCATGACAAGCTGGTCTCTGGGTTATTTCTCCCATCCTGTCTGTGTCATAGGCCTTTGAGTAGATGCTACCAGTACCTTTTCCAAGTACCTTCTGCCAGGCTGGTGCACTTACTCCTGAATTTTGGTGAGTGTTGGGTGCTTCCTTCTACTCACAGCTCCCTCCTCCAGGGAATTGCCCTCGGTTAAGTAGACAATGAGTGAAGAGTTGACAGTGGAGTATAAAAGCCCAGCCCCTTTGCCTTCAGCGGTTGCAACTTTGTGGTTGGATTTATACCTAGAGTCCCTGGCTTGTTGGATCTCGCCAAGTCTAGGCTTCACCTGAGATCCCATCCTTGCTTGACGCTTCCTCTGCCCTAGGCAGCTTCTCTTGTCCATTATAGGTTCCTCCTGAGAGCACTCCCTCAATAAAGCATGAGTAGCGAACCTGCCTGCTCCCTCTCGGATTCTGTTTGTAGGCAACCTCACGTGGACCTTCAGCTCTGTGATGGGGTTAGGTGGTTTTCTAAAGTCAGCCTCTTCTTAGAAAAAAAAAAAAAAAAGAAGAAGAAGAAGAAGAATTACTTACTATGCTATCTGACAGGAAAAAAACAAACAAACTAGCCATGTTGGGTTGAAATTCCAGACTTAAATCCTTTTTGATCTTGCTCTTTATTCTTTTCATCCTTGCTATGTGTATGTATGCTTCCAACATCAAAACAACATGAGACTCTGTGCATGTGCACAGAAGTCTGTCTCCCTCTAAGACCTCTAGAGGTCCAGGACTCTGAAAGCACAGTACCCAGCACATAGTAGGTGCTCAGGAACAGTTTGCTGAATGAACTAATGTACCTGTAAGTCTCTATACTCCACTCACACAAAGGTAGAAGTTAGTTGCTTTTTTGTTCTTATTTGCCAGGATGTTGGTTCTTCAACAAGCCAGTATTCATTCCTTCTTTCATTTTAGCCTGGACTTGAACTTGGAAAGCAAGATTAGAGACCTACTGAATTATTGTTCATGATTAAAAAAATAAAATCCTGGGATGCCTGGGTGGCTCAGTTGGTTAAGGGTCTGACTCTTGATTTCCAATCAGGTCATGATCTCAGTCATGAAATTGAGCCCTGCGTCAGGCTCCACACTGAGCGTGGAGCCTGCTTGGGATTCTCTCTCTCCCCGTCTTTCTCTGCTTCTCCTTCCACCCCACTTATGCATGCTCTCTCTCTCTTAAAAAAAAAAAAAATAGTAACAAAATAAATAAAATCCTGACTGTACCTGAACTGTGCCTAACATCAAACAGATAAAGATCAGTTTGAACAGAAAAAACTTTGGCTAGTCTTGAAAACATTTTTCATGTGTTTTACATAGCAAATCCACAGACTCGGATCTAAAAAAATTTTAGCTTAAAGAAGAATCTATTTATTTTGTACATCAGGACTCACAGGCAATGTCTTACATTCTTAAATTTCAAAGGACTATATTTGAGAAACTTGTCTTTGCAGATTGTTAGAGGCAATGCGGACCTTAAGTTTAGAAACCAACATATCTGCATTCAGATCCTGGCTCTGACACCTGTTAAATGACCTTGGGTAAGTCATAGCTCCCCAGAGACTTCATCTCTTAATATGTAATAAATCAAGATAATAAGGACCATGGTGAGAATTTGAGAGTACGTGGAACACCTCTGGCTTTGGATAAATACTCATTCCTTCTCTTCTGCCATGACGGAAAGCGCATGTCAGGTTTCACAGAAGGCTCCTCCCCTGGTCAGATAGCCCTTGCTGAGGCAACATGTCTGCAGGCAAGGACTCCTCCGCTAATCCTTGTCATCTTCCAGAGCTCTCCTTTGGCAAATAAGCCTCCTTCTGTCCTCCTGTCCTTCTGGCTATCAGCCCTTTCCTCTCCCTTCAAACAATCAGACAGGGCTGTCCCTCTGTTTCCTTCCCACCTATTTTAAATTCACCTTCCTGTAACATCTGGGTTCTACCCACACCACATTGCTGAAACTTCTGTCTGGTCATCGGTGGCATTCTTGCTGAGCCTTCTCTCAGCCTTCATCCTCCTTAAAGTCCTGAAACATAATATCCTGTGCATGTAACACCTGTCCACATACTCCCACCTTGTGTGAATAGTGGAAGATACTATCCTGTGGTACCTGACCACATCTAGGAACCTCGCTCTGTTGCCTCCTTCAACCCACTTGCCTCCTTGGCTCTTTGGTCTCTGTCTCACTTTGTCTTCCCTGTCCTACTCTTTAGCTTGGCTTAGCGGTGACTCCCTAATACTGTAAACATAGTTGGCTGATGTGTTGTCTTGACTGTTCTGGTACTGTAGCATGTATGCAATTAAAGAGACTAAGAAAACTTCAGTATATAAGAAACTAACACACATAACCCTCTCGCTCTAGTCCAGTTTTCAATCAATTTTTAAAAATGTGAAATCCTGCCAGGAATTCTCATTTTCTAAATCTGGTTACTCTTTTCTCATAAGGGTGGTTTAGGGGGATGTCTGTAATATGTAACCATCCACATGGCAGCCAGATTGATTCAGCCTTTCATCTGTAAGCTAAACACAAACTTCTGTTGTCATAGGGAGTTTGGGAAGATGGCAGAGTAGGAGGACCCTGAGCTCACCCTGCACCATGTTTGCAACTAGATACCATCCACATCCAAGTCAGTAAACCAGAGAGCGACCTCGAGACTGGCAGGACAAACTCCACAGCTAAAGATGGAGAAGCTGCATCTGAAAGGTGATAAAGGTCAGAAAGGCAGAGAGAGGCTACCTGCAGGAGGGAAGGAGCTGCACGTATGCAGAGGGCAGAGAAATGGGCCCTTGTGACAGGGAGCTCACATGGGGAAACCTAATCTCCATAAGGTTTGGTTTTAAAACCAAAGGGGTTGAAAATCATGAGTTTGTAAAACCAGTGAGACTTGGAGCCTGGGGCTTAAAAGTCACCTGACTCAGCACTGGGTGAGCCAGGAGGGCAAGTGATAACCAGGTGGCTGCCCTTAAAGAGACAGCAGCCCGTATGGAGAGGCAAAGTAACAACAGCAGCTTATGCAACACTGGAGGCAAACGGGAGACAGCTCTGTTCATAATGATTTTGGAGCATGTTGGGGGATGTCTTTGAAAACAAAGGAGCTGGAAGTTGCCATTTTCCTCCCTTGCCCACCAGCATAAACACAGAGTCTCTATCCAGCCAAGTTACCATTCAGAATAGTTCAGAATGTTCCCCAGGCAAACAAAAGCTCAAGACCACTGAACCGGTCCTGCATGAAGTATTAAAGGGTACTCTTTTAATGGAAAGGAGAGACCCAAAGTAATTATGTAAAGGTAGGAAACACAAAAGCAGTAAAAAAAGAATATTTCTGTAAAAAATCAGTCAAGAAACAATAATGTATACCTAAAATGTGGGGAGGAGAGGAGAAACAAATAAGTTCAAACTTAAATGACCATCAACTTAATATGGACTGTTATATGTGGAGGAGGTTATATACAAACCTAATGGTAACCATCTATCAAAAACCACTAATAAATATGCAATGAATAGAAGTAATCCAAATGCATCATTGAAGAAAATCAGCAAAACATAAAAGAGAGGAAGACAAGAAAGGAGCAGAGAAAATCTTCAGAAACAACCCCAAAACAAATAATAACATGGCAATAAATACATATCTACCAATGATTACTTTGCATGTAAATGGACTAAACACTCCTGTCAAAGGAGAGTGACAGAGTCACAGAATGGATAAAAAGAAAAACAATAACCATCTACATGCTGCCTATAAAAGACTTATTATAGACCTAAAGACACCTGCAGATTGAAAGTGAGGGGATAGAGAAACATCTATCAAGCAAATGGATACCAAAAGAAAGCCAGAGTAACAATACTTATATTGGACAAAATAGACTTTAAAGCAAAGACTTTCAGAAGAGAAAAAGAAGGAAACTATATAATAATAAAGAGGATAGACCAACAAGAAATGACAATTGTAAACATTTATGCACCCAACATAGAAGCACCTAAATACATAAAACAGTTAATGACAGACATCTAGGAATTAATCAGTAATAATACAATAATAGTAGGGGACTTTAACACCCTGTTTACATCAATGGACAGATCATCTAAACAGCATCAACAAGGAAATGGGTTTGGATGACACGCAGGGACAGATATGGATTTAGCAGTTATATTCAGAACATTCATCCTAAAACAGCAGAATACACATTCTTTTCAAGTGCGCATGGAACATTCTCCAAAATGGATCACATATTAGACCACAAAAGTAGTCTCACCAAATTCAAGAAGATCCAAGTCATACCATGCATCTTTTCTGACTGACCACAACGCAATGGAACTAGAAGTCAACCACCAGAAAAAATCCGGATAGACCACAAATGCATAGAGGTTAAATAACATGCTACTAAACAATGAATGGGTAACCTGGAAATAAAAGAAGAAATAAGAAAATACATGGAAACAAATGAAAATGAAAACGCAATGATCCAAAACCTCTGGGATGGAGCACATGCTGTTCTATGAGGGAAGTTGATAGCAATAGAAGTCCACCACAAGAAGCAAGAAAAATCACCAATAAACAACCTAACCTTGCACCTAAAGAAGATAGAAAAGAACAAACAAAACCTAAAGCCAGCAGAAGGAATGAAATAATAAAGACTAGAGTAGAAATCAAAGATACAGAAACAAACAAACAAACAAACAAAATACAGAAAAGATCAATGAAACCAAAAGATGGTTCTTTGAGAAATCAATAAAATTGATGTACCTCTAGCCAGACTTACCAAGAAAAACAGAGAGAGGACTCAAGGAAATAAAATCACAAATGAGAGAAGAGAAATAACAATCAACATGACAGACAATCACAAGAGAATATTCTGAAAAACTATATGCCAACAAATTGGACAACCTGGAAGAAATGGATAAATTCCTAGAAACATATAAACTCCTAAAACTGAAACAGGAAGAAATAGAAAATTTAAACAGACTGATACCCAGCAAAGAAATTGAGCTAGTAATAAAAAAAACTCCCCAAAAAACATAAGTCCAGGACCAGATGGCTTCATAGGCATATTCTATCAAACATTTAAAGAACAGTTCATACCTATTCCTATACTATTCTCCCCCCCCCCAAAAAAAAAGAAAGAAAAGGAAGGAAAACCTCCAACTTCTTTCTATGGGACCAGCATTGCTTTGATACCAAAACCAGATAAAGACACTACTAAGAAAGAAAACTATAGGCCAGTATCCATAATGAACATAGGTGTAAAAATTCTCCATAAAATACTAGTAAACTGAATCCAGTAGTACATTTAAAAAAAAAAAAACATCCACCACAATCAAGTGGAATTTATTCTTGGATTGCAAGGGTAGTTCAACATTCACAAATCAAACAACCTGATACATCCCATCAACAGGTAAAATGATAAGAACCATATGAGCATTACATTCGATGCAGAAAAATCACATGAGAAAGTTCAACATCAATTCATGATTAAAAAAAAAAAACCCTCAATGAAATAGGTTTAGAGAGAATACACCACAAGATGATAAAGTCCATCTATGAAAAACCCACAGTTAACATCATCCTTAATGGGGAAAAAGTGAGAGCTTTCCCCCTAAAGTCAGGAACAAGACAAGGATGTCCACTCTCACTTTTGTTCAACATGGTACCAGAAGTCCTAGCCACAGAAATCAGACAACAAAAAGAAATAAAAGGAACCTAGATTTAAAAAAAAAAAAAAAAAAGGAACCTAGATTGGTAAAGAAGAAGTAAAACATTCACTATTTCCAGATGACGTGATACTCTGCTTTAGAAATAAAAATATATTCACCCATCTGAATTCTACCCAAATACTAAATAACAAAGAATAGAGTTTCCCAGAATGTCATATTTAAAGCACAATGAACTTTAAGTTTAGCAGTCCTGTAATCCTTACAGTATTAGTAGTGTCCTAAATTAAAAAGTAAGGAAATTAAGCAAGTAATTTGCCCAAGGTCACACCCATTGGATGACAGAGCCAGAATTTTATACCAGGTCCATTGGTTCCAGAGCCCACACTATTCAAAGGGAACATATCACTCCCAAAACTTGAGTCTGTAATAGAACTAATTTTCTACAGATAGGAATGCTTTATATATAAAGTGTTGTATATAAAATAACTTTGTATATGTATTGTATTTATATGTATTGTATTTTATAACCAATATAAAACATAACCTGTTTTGTAAATAGGCTTTAAAAAAAATACTTATGTGGTAAGGGGCACCTGTGTGGCTCAGTCGTTTAAGCAACCAACTCTTGATTTTGGCTCAGGTCATGATCTCAGGGTTGTGAGATCAAGCCCTGTGTTGGGCTCCACTCTCAGAGGGGAGTCTGCTTAAATTTCTCTCTCCCTCTGCCTACCCCCAAAATAAATAAATAAATCTTAAAAAAAAAAAAAACAAAAACCAGTTTGTGTTGTAAAAGAATATAATACCTATACACATGGTCCAAAAATGAAAATAGCTCAAGATATTCCAAACACAAATATAAGAAATAATTAAAGGTAAACTAATAGGATGAATTAAATAACAAAGGTATACATGAAATTAAAATTATTTTTTAAAAATTTTTATTTAATTGACACACAGAGAGAGATCACTAGTAGGCAGAGAGGCAGGCGGCAGGGGTGGGCATGGGGTGGGGAAGCAGGCTCCCTGCTGAGCCAGAGAGCCCTATGCAGGGCTCGAACCCAGGACCCTGAGATCATGATCTGAGCCGAAGGCAGAGGCTTGACCCACTGAACCACCCAGGCGCCCCTTAAAATTATTTTTTAATTGGAAAATAAAACTCTTAAAAGTAAAAATTAAAATTTAAGCCAAATCTTAAAATAAGAATGAATTAGCTGGAATAGTGTTTGTCTTGCCACAGAACTCTGTCTCAGGCTCCAAAATCATACTAGACCTGGCACAGAGGAGATATCCAACAGACATTAAAAAAAAAAAAGAAGAGAAAGGAATTAATGCATGAAGGATAAAAGCACATTATCCTTTTCAAGATCACATAAGAAAAGAGTTTTATATTTTGAAGTGTGTTAAGAAAATTATAAAAGATATTTATCATCTTCCATTTAATAACTATGTGAGAAAATGTTTTAAAACTGAAATTAGCAGGCTGGTTGTCAAACCTCCAAGTGGTATTTTTCCAGGCTGAATTACTTCCTTCACAAGATACAAAGCCAATGTATTATTTGCCAGTAGCTATGCTTTGTCTCCATTATTGACAATTTTTTTGAAGTTCTCTCCTTGATTCTGCCCCATGTGTGAAGTAGCTTTCATATTTCCCTATTTTTTTTTTTACCTATTCTTTCACCTGATGTTAATACTAACATTTTATTTATGTATTTTATTTTTTTAAAGATTTTATTTATTTAACACACAGAGAAAGATCACAAGTAGTCAGAGAGGAAGGCACTGGGTGGGGGGGAGCAGGTTCCCTGCTGAGCAGAGAGCCTCGTGCGGAGCTTGATCCCAGGACCCTGAGATCATGACCTGAGTCAAAGGCAGATGCTCAACTGACTGAGCCACCCAGGCACCCCTCTTCATATATTTAAATTTGAATTTAAGCTACACTACAAATAACTTATTTTAAAATTATGTTATGTTAGTCCCCATAGTTTTTGATGCAGTATTCCAAGATTCACTGTTTGTGTATAACACCCAGTGCTCCATTCAATATGTGCCCTCCTTAATATCCATCACTGGGCTAACCAATCTCCCCCACCCCCCTCCCTTCTAAAACCCTCAGTTTGTTTCCCAGAGTCCATAGTCTCTCATGGTTCATCTCCTCCTCTGATTTCTCCCCCTTCATTTTTCCCTTCATTCTCTTAATGTCCTCCATGCTATTCCTTCTGTTCCATTAGTAAGTAAAACCACATGATAATTGACTTTCTCTGCTTGACTTATTTCACTCAGTATAATCTCCTTCAGTTCCATCCATGTTGATACAAATGCTAGGTATTCATCCTTTCTGATGACTGATTGTCATCAGTCATATGTATATATGGACTACATCTTCTTTATCCATTCATCTGTTGAAGGGTATCTCTGTTATTTGCACAGTATGGCTATTGTGGACATTGCTGCTATGAACCTTGGGGTGAATTTAGCCCTTCTTTTCACTACTCTATATCTTTGGGGTAAATACCCAGTAGTCCAATTGCAGGGTCATAGGGTCGCTCTCTTTTTAACTTCTTAAGGAATCTCCACACTGTTTTCCAAAGTGGCTGCACCAACTTGCATTCCCACCCACAGTGTAAAAGGGTTCTCCTTTCTCCACATCCTCTCCAACGTATGTTGTTTCTACCCTTGTCCATTTTTGCCATTCTAACTGGTGTAAGGTGGTAATCTCAGTGTGGTTTTGATTTGAATGTCCCTGATAGCTAATGATGATGAACATTTTTCCATGTGTCTGTTAGCCATTTGTATGTCTTCTTTGGAGAAGTGTCTTCACTTCCATTTTTTGACTCGATTATTTGTTTTTTTGGGTGTTGAGTTTGAGAAGTTCTTTATAGATCTTGGATATCAGCAAATATCTTCTCCCATTCCATGGGTTACCTCTTTGTTTTGTTGACTGTTTCCTTTGTTGTGCAGAAACTTCTTAAATTATTTCAATTTTTTTCATTTTTAATTGAAGTATAGTTGACATACAGTATTAGTTTCAGGCGCACAATGCAGTGATTCAGTTTTCACATATATCACAAAATGCTCACCAGGGTAAGTGTAGTTACCATCTGTAAGGCAGTGTCTTTTAAAACAACTCATGAGTACTTCATCTACCAACCAAGTTTTCAAATATATCTTGAAAAATTTTTCTGCTAAATAAGCATGTTTGTAGTCTTAAACCTTTGTATGCCATGTCTTATTTTTATTTGAAAAGAAAAGAATTTTAAGTGCCGTGATTGAAAGTAATCTCTTTGAAAGCAGGATCCATGTTTTACACAAGCTTAGTACGTTGTCTTGTATTTTGACAAACCAACAATAATTTGCTGACAATTTATATTCCATCTTATACTGTAGGTATACAATAAATATTTATTTAAATAAATATTCAACCAGTAAGCTCCAAAAGCACTCCAAGATCAAAGCAGGTAAGCATCCTTTTAAGCCAGAAGCTCCACAACTCAAATTCAACCTAAGTGGCCTGAAAAAATATTCAGCATGAAGATTTATTTGTTTTTCTTTTTCTTTTCACTTTTTCTAAGACTGCCTTCAATGTGATTGCCAAAGCGGGATAGCTCTGTAGAAGAATAAATCTTAGAGCACCTCAGCCAGAAAATCCAGAATTTTATTCCCCAATTGTAGCATCATTGAATTTCACTGAAATTTCTTGAGATGTCACATAGAGCTGTCACGTGTCAGATCAACTTGGTTAGGCAACCTATTTGAAAGGTGAGAAACTTAGGATGCTGTTTAAGGAAGTATCTTTAGACTCCTTAGGAGAGTCTAAAGTGGATGATAGGACAATGGATGATACTGGTGATACCATTTCTGAGCATGAACAACTGCCTCCTGAAAAGCAATTAATTGGGGCACCTGGGTGGCTGAGTCACTTGAGAGTTGGACTCTTGATTTCGGCTCAGGTCATGACCTCAGGGTCCTGGGATCGAGCCCTGTGTCAGGCTCCACACTCAGTGGGGCGTCTACTTGAGATTCTCTCCCCCCCCCGCCCCTCCCCCTGCCTGCTCACACATGCTCTCTCCCTCCCTTTCTCTAAATAAATAAATCTTTAAAAAAATAAAATAAAATCAGTTAATTGCCTCTGGTAGCTTAGAAAATCCTGAGAGTGTGTTTCATTTTTAGAAAATAGGGCATTTCTGCAAGCTAGGCAACTTAAAACTCCTTAGGAAAAGGAAGGAAAGTCAAGCTACCTTATAAAGACCTTAGTATTCACCTCAAATATTCCAATTATCCTTTTTTTTAAGGCTGCTGATAAAGAATGAGCAGAACAAGGTCCAGAGACTATAGATTTGAAATGATTTCCAAACCAGATATTTTTCAAAAGAGGTATTTTTTTTCAGTGGGAAGTGTAGCTGACACACAATGTTACATTAATTTCTGGTGTACAATATAGTGATTCAGCAGCTGTGTAAGTGATGCTGTGTTCACCGCAAGTGTAGCTCCCATTTCTCCCCATACACTGTTACAGTACCACTGACTACACTCCCTATGCTGTACCTTTCATTCCCGTGATCTATTCATTCCATAACTGGACTCCTGTACCTCTCACTCCCCTTAGCCATTTTGCCCATCCCCCATCCCCGTCCTCTCTGACAACCACCAGTTCTCTGTATTTATGGGTCTTTTCTGTTTTGTTTTGTTTAGATTCCACATAAGTGAAATCATATGATATTTGTCTTTAACTTATTCACTTAGCATAATATCCCCTAGGTCCACCTGTGTTGTCACAAGTGTCAAAATCTCATTCTTTTTTATGACTAATATTGCATTGTGTGTGTGTTTGTGTGTGTGTGTGTGTGTGTGTGTGTGTGTATCCAGATACACTACATATTCTTTATCCATGTATTTGTCAATGGACGCTTAGGTTGTTTCCACATCTCAGCTGTTGTAAATAATGCTGCAGTGAATATGGGGCATATATCTTTTCAGCTTGGTGTTTTTTGTTTCCTTTGGATAAATATTCTAGAAGTGGAATTGCTAGATCTTAGGATAGTTCTATTTTAAAGTTTCTGAGGAACATCCACACTGTTTTCCATAGTGGCTGCACCAGCTTACATTCCCACCAGCAGTGCACAAGGGTCCCCTTTTCTCCACATCCTTGCCAATACTTGTTATTCCTTCTTTTTGATAATAGCCATCCTAACAGGTGTGAGGTGATAGCTCGTTGTGGTTTTGATTTGCATTTTCCTGATGATGAGCGATGTTGAATATCTTTTCATGTGTCTTTTGGCCATCTGGATGTCTTCTTTGGAAAAATGTGTGTTCAGTCCGATCTTCTGTCCATTTTGTATTCAGATTGTTTTTTTATGTTGAGTTGTATAAGTTCTTTATATTTTTTGGATATTAACTCCTTTTTGGATGTATCATCTGCAAATAACTTCTTGCATTTGGTAGGTTGACTTGTAGATTTGTTGATGGTTTCCTTTTATGTGCAAAACTTTCTTATTTTGATATAGTCTCAATATTTCATTTTTGCTTTTGTTTCCTTTGCCTGAGGAGACAGTCCTAGAAAATGTTACCAAATGGCGAATATTAGAGAAATGACTGCCTGTGTTCTCGTCTAGGATTTTTATGGTTTCAGGTCTCACATTTAGGTCTCTAGTCCATTTTGAGTTTATTTTTGTATATGGTCTAAGAAAGTGGCCCAGTTTCATTCTTTTGCATGTAGCTCTCCAGTTTCCCAGCACCGTTTATTGGAGAGACTATCTTTTCTCCACTGTATATTCTTGCCTCCTTCGTCATAAATTAATTGATCATATAAGTGTGGGTTTATTTCTGAGCTCTCTATTCTGTTCCATTGATTTATGTGTCTATACTTTTCTGATTATTACAGCTATGTATTATATCTTGAAATCTGGGATTGTGATACTTCTAGCTTTGTTCTTTCTCAAGATTGCTTTGGCTTTCGGGACCTTTTGTGGTTCCATACATATTTCAGGATTATTTATTCTTATCTTGTGAAAAATACTATGGTGTTTTGCTAAGGATTGCATTGAATCTGTAGATTACCTTGGGTAGTATGGACAGCTTAGCAATATGAATCATGAGCATGGAATATCTTTCCATTTGTGTCACCTTCAACTTCTTTAATCAATATTTTACAGTTCTTGAAGTGTATTTCTTTCATCTCAGCTAAGTTTATTCCCAAGTATTTATTCTTTTTGGTGCAATTGTAACTAGACTTGTTTTTAATTCAGATATTTTTGGATATTTTCAAATCAGATATTTTTAAAAACAGAGCCATCAGATGTTAGTAAGAACTAAATACAGGAGGTTTAATTTAGAACATTTTATCTTTGGTTAACTTTCAGAATTAACAAAAGAAAAGTGATTTTGATAAGCTCCATCTTATCTGTGATTAATTTAATGCTAAAAACTGCTACTTCCTTATGAGATGAATCCTGGAGGATCCAAAGATCAGATCCAAATTTAGTCATGTAGCCCTCCAAATGAGTGATGTGTTTAGGAGTCTTAATCCACTGTCATGAGGTTTTGAAGCAATTCTGAGGATTGCTTTGGCAAATTTGGCTGAAATTTAGAGTTCATTAATAATATACTACACAGACCAGAAAAAAGGTCATGAAATTTTAAACTGTGGCTAAGAATGCAAGGGGGAAAAGTCAATAAAATGTCTTTAAAAATAAAAAATTGCCTGAATCAGGGGCGCCTGGGTGGCTCAGTGGGTTAAAGCCTCTGCCTTCAGCTCAGGTCATGGTCCCAGGGTCATGGGATCGAGCCCCACAACAGGCTCTCTGCTCATGCAGGGAGCCTGCTTCCTTCTCTCTCTCTGCCTGCCTCTCTGCTTACTTGTGATCTCTGTCAAATAAATAAATAAAATCTTAAAAAAAATTGCCTGAATCAATAATTTCGAATCCCAGAAAGAACTACAGGAGGAAAATGTCAACAGTACTGACAAGAACTCTGTCAGATTGAGGATTATATTAAACATTGATTTTGTTAGCTTGAAATCATTTTCCAAGTCTGTACATACAGTCAGGTCATAACTTTTTGAATGTCAACGTACTTGTCTGAGAAAGTTCTTGTAGCTTCCAGAGCTGATTCATTTTAAATTAGAGAACAGCTTGGATATTGAAATGATCAGCCTCTCAAAGGTTGGATATTAAAACAGTCTTGAGTCGCAGTTCTACTTGCTGTGGAGAGAAAATGTTTGTTATGAAAGGGAAAATTGTGACATCAGAGAATTTGTGTAATTTCCATAATGCTGCAAAAGATATTTAGATCCTAAATCTTTGGTTTCTGACTGATTTCACTTCTTACTGTTAATATTGTCCATTTACTTAAAAAAATTAAAAAATAACATAAGAGCTACTAATTATAGAATATATTAATAATAACATTATAATGCCATTATTTCTGTAGTATTTTACCACTTCCAAGTGATTGGTTGAAGGACAGGTGGATGGATGGGCAAAATCTTAATCTATCCTCCTAGCAACCCTGTGAGACGGGTACTCCACTGGACAGATGGAGAAACTAAGGCTTGGAGAGACTGAGTAACTAGACCCCACACATAGCACAAATAAAGGTATTGCAGATATGAAAGACTCATCCTGGGCTGATTTTAATTCCTGTGCTCCTTCCACCGCCACACTGGGTGGGTCCCTGGAATAAGAAGTACTGATCATTTATCTGTGAATTTGGGGTTTTAGTTTTTTTAATATACCTAAAGAGGTTTTTTAAGGATAAATAAAACAAAATGTTGGGAAAGTGCTTTGAAAACTGAGAATTGCCCTATGTGCATAAATACAAAGCACTAAACATTCCGAACAGGAAGTTATTTTTCTGCTTCATCTACAGAAATCAGATCAAAATAGCTGTCTGTGAAAAGTAAACCACAGACTACAATTTCACCAATTTCCTACTTTAGTTTTCTCAAGCTTGAGAATGTTTCAGACACAAATCAATAAATTTTTAAATAAAATTATAGGGTTGAAAAACTAAATTCCTTTAATAATTAGGGTTAGGTTGATAAGGATGCTATAAAATACTCATAATTTCAAGTGGAAATGTTCACCAAAAGATGACCAGGTTTTGTAAAATCAGTTATGGATGGACCAGAACAATAAAAAAAAGACTTAAGTTTTATCAAAAAAAGTTTAAGATTTTCAATCATTACAGCAGAGTGGATTGTTGGGGGAATATTGTCTGTTTCAATTGCCCATGTCCCAGAAGTTAGACTTTTTTTTTTAATTTTAATTTTAATTTTTTTAAAGATTTTATTTATTTGACAGACAGAGATCACAAGCAGGCAGAGAGGCAGGCAGGGAGAGAAGGAAGCAGGCTCCCCGCTGAGCAGAGAGCCCGATGCGGGGCTCAATCCCATCCCAGGACCCTGGGACCACGACCTGAGCCGAAGGCAGAGGCTTTAACCCACTAAGCCACCCAGGCGCCCTAAAGTTAGACCTTTGTTACAATTCTATTTACCTTATAGCTGATGTCCATGGATATTAAGTGAATCACAGGAAAACATCACTTTAAGTAAGAAGAGACTATAGGATGCAAAATGAATCTTTATGGAGAAAGATTTCTGAAAAGATAAACTGCCTCAGTAGGATTGTCCAAAATGCATTTTCTTTTTCTTTTGAGACTTGGGCAATTAGTGCATATACAGATATTTTGTTTTGTTTTATGTTTTTGGATGTAATGATCCCACAGAGCACTGGTTTTGAAATCACCAGTAAATCCTGTAACTAGCCACCTTTTGGACCTGGATAGAGACATCATGAGTTGATTTTGCAGGAGACATTGTCTGATTCTTTAATTTATAATGTGGTAAAGGGCTTATCTTCCATCCACTTTTGAACATGTAAGTGAGAGTGATGTGCTCACTCATGTGAACCCCCCTGTTCTTTAGATGTGTGTTACCACAAATGGAATGGCCAAGCTGGCTGCCAATTTAGGCTGTTCCTCCTGAGTGGTTACATTTTGAAGGGGTCACTGCAGACAGACCTAGAAGAATCTGACCCCAGGAACGCTCCGTGAGGAGGACTGTTCACTCGCGCACACCACACGTTAGCTCATCATCCGTGTCCCCAGCTCATCCTACCCAAACACACAAGAACCTGCCTAAGTCCCAGAGGACCAACCCATTGTTTCTGTGTAGTTCTCTTCCAAGAAGGGAGCAAGGGAGAGATCTATATGGGAAATTTCTAAAACTTGTGTACATGTCTTAGGAAATAAAACAGGGAAACCAGATGTCATACAGAGGTCTTTTTCTCTAGCAGATATACGACAAGTGACCCAGGTAGTTTAGGACAAGTGAGGCACACTTGTTTCCTAGGCCCTGCTAGGACACCGTTTCCTAGCTCTGTGGTGTCTGAAATCACCGCATGTGTCTGTCATTGTACCCACAGCTCTTATACTTCACAGGGAGTTTACTAACCCTGTAAACACAAGGATACCAGAATCAAAAAGGACTCACAGATTTTGTCCAACCCCATCATTTTACTGATGTGAAAGCAGTGCAGGGAAATTGGGGGATGATTTAGCTACAATTGTAAATCCATTCTGTAAAGAAAACCTAGGGTTCAGTTCCTGGAACTGTTCTCTTTGTAAGCTCCTCCTGGGCTCCCCTGTGGGATCTGATACGTTTGTCCCCAACACGGGAACACTCGACTGTGTGTGCATGCATGTACTTACACTTGTTTCCACCCCACCTCTGATGCTAAACCTACCGCTGTCATCATGACTTGCCCCTGAGCTCTGTCCCAACTTTTCTAAGTTAGGAAAGGAAACTTCCATCTGTCCCTTCCACACCACTCTTCCCCATTCCCACAGGATCCCAAGAGGGTCAGAACTTAGAACCTGCTTTCAGGAACTCGTGAATGTCAGATGACCCAGCAGTCTGGAGGACTATTTCAGCTGTGTTGTTGGTCTGAATGATTTTGTGGGCCAGCCCTGAAGCCAAATATCATATCATATATTCTTTTAAAACATTTATAAGTGAACTTCTAGAATATGTTTAAGTTCAGGACTGTCTTTTTTGCTGATGCACAACAGAGCCAGGAAATAGATACACATGTGACTTCTACTAAGGGATCAAACCTAATGATGGTGATTAAAAGGTACTGAAGAACAGGGAGTAAGAAATAACAGGGAAGAAAAAGAGAGAAGAAAGAAAGAGAGCAAAGAGAAAATGAAAGCCAGGAGACAGTGAACAGAATGGCCAAGGGCTCAGTCAAGGTAGCTAGGTCCCCTTCACTGGGACCCCACCTGGAGTACTGGTGGACTGATGGTGAGAGTGGCCACAGGTCACGGAGAAGGCAGTGAGCCTCAGCCTTCAGTATCTGAGCAAGGACTACAGAGAGAGAAAGAGCCAAGTTCAGTACAGACAACTATCTGCTTATGGAAAGTAATGGAGGAAAATGGACATTGGTGGTTTTCCGTACTTAGGCTAGGCATATGTTCTAGTTCAAGTGGTGAATAATAATAATACTGCCATCTATCAACAGCCTCATTTCATTTCTCTGAAGTGATGTCACATGTATATACATAAGGAGAAATACATTAAGCAGGATCTTTGTTTTATGCACTCGACTGTGTGTCTTTTGCCTCGGTTTAAAAAGTCTTTTTTCAGTAGGCTTGCATGCCTGAGACTGTAAGCATCTTAAAAACAGGCCTGGGGCATCCCGGGTTGAAACTCAGATCTCTGAGCCCTGAGTCCATGGCTTTTTGCAGCTTCTCTGAGTAGAAATGCAGAATGGAGAGAGAGAACACTCAGTGTAGACCTGAAGGAAACAAGTGCAAGCGTTCTTGCAGCCAACAAGAGTTACACTCAAGCCTGTGATGCAGAGCTGATGCTCCAGTCGTATAGCCATTCTGGGGAACTTCCTGATTTAAAAATAATAATAAACCCCTTTAGGCAGGTATCTTCCTAAAATCTTATGGCCCTGTTCTTTTTTTTTTTTTTTTAAAGATTTTATTCATTCATTTGACAGAGAGAAATCACAAGTAGGCAGAGAGGCAGGCAAAGAGAGAGCGAGAAGCAGGCCGCCCGCTGAACAGAGAGCCCGATGCAGGGCTCGATCCCATGAGATCATGACCTGAGCCGAAGGCAGAGGCTTAACCCGCTGAGCCACCCAGGCGCCCCCTATGGCCCTGTTCTTAAACAGAACACAGTGGATGTGACTGGACCTTTCCTTGAATGCTCAGGATCACGATTAATAAATACATTATTGGACTACTTGTTTTCAGGAGCAGTTAACGGTGAGCAGTTATTTGCTTTATGACTTGCCTCCCAAAGATTGTGCTTGTTTAGTTTTTCTTTTCTTTTTTTAAGATTTTATTTATTTATTTGACAGACGGAGATCACAAGTAGGCAGAGAAGAAGGCAGAGAGAGGTGGGGGAGGCAGGCTCCCTGCTGAGCAGAGAGCCTGATGCAGGGCTTGATTCCAGGACCCTGGGATCATGACCTGAGCCGAAGGCAGAGGCTTAACCCACTGAGCCACCCAGGCACCCCTGTGCTTGTTTAGTTTTTCAGACCAGCTTTTATTGAGTTTATTTCAACCCATGCTGTTTGCCGCATGTACTGTTCCTTTAAATGTATCAGTTATCCTCCTAATTTATGACATAGTCTGGACACTAACCTCTCTCTGTACGGTACTTGAAAAACAAATCAGCTCTGGGAGAAAGCCTGTTATTTTTGGTTATTTTCATTTTTATTTATTGGCTATAGTCTAGATAGGTTTGATTGCCAAATAACTGAATTTTGAATACGCAAGATATGACCATACTCTTGCTTAATTTTTTAAGTAAAAGTTTTCGTTAAGCATGATGTATATAGAAAAAAGTACACAGATCATAAGTCTACAGTTCAGTTGTTTTAAACAGATTTCAACCAAAGAAAATGTTCTTTGGAAATGTCTGGGTGGCTCGGTCAGTTAAGCATCTGACTCTTGATTTTGGTTCAGGTCATGATCTCAGGGTCCTGGTATGGGGGCCAAGGCCCAGCCTGACTTCAGGCTCCATGCTCAGTGGAGAATCTGCTTGAGATTCTCTCTTTCCCTCTTCCTCTGCCCTCCCCCCACCCCCCCCCACATGCACTCTGGCCCTCTAAATTAAAGTTGTTTTGGGGACAACTGTGTGGCTCAGTCGGTTAAGCATTTGCCTTCAGCTCATGTCATGATCCCAGGGTCCTTGCTCAGCGGGGAGCCTGCTTCTCCCTCTGCCTTCTTCTCCCCCTGCTTGTGTTCTCTCTCTCTGATAAATAAAATCCTAAAAAAAAAAAAAAAGTTGTTTTTAACATAGCTTTGTTAGATATACCTAGAAAAAAGAGGACATAACATTACCTACTTTGTCCTTTTCAAAGTACGCATCATTTTCCATATGCAAAGTATCCTTTCCCATATGAGTGAGGCTAAGAAATAGATATTTTCTGTATTTAACAGATGTGTAAAATAGAGGTTAGATAACTGATTTCTCAGATCACAGAGTAGAGAGCAAGGAGAGTAATCCTGGTGTGTCAGTGCAGGAATCTGCCCATTACTATTGCAATGAAATTTACTCAGAAGGAGCAAATAAGGTATTATCAATTCTAGTATCAAAATTTGGGCAGGAGGGAGCAGACATTCTGCCAGCGCCTAAGAGCGTGGTGGACATTTGAAGTCTCTGTCTGCTCTGACAGACCAGGGTCCCTGACATATAGCTGTTAAATATTATGAATTTCTTCTCTGGGAAGTCAAATGTCAACGTGCTCTCTTGGGGGCGGGGGGGATGGACATAAGTGACCCTGCCATTATGCCAGATCTCCAGAAGAAAGCTCAATGCTTAAGATGCCTTAGCATTCTTACTTCCTTATCTCATTTCTTCTATTCTCTTCTTTGCATCTTTTACCCTTAATGCCAACACAGTAATGTAACTGAAAGGGAAGCATTGAACAATCATAAGAACTTTGGATAAGCATCCCAAAACTCAGTGAAAATCAGCTATTTCTCCTCCCTGTTTCAAATTACCATCCATTCTAGAAGGCCTCACATGGTTTGAACTGGAACAGTGGTACATCTGAATAAAGAGTCCCAATTACATAAATATGAAAGTTCAAAAGCTTCACAAACTAAAACTCACTCCAAGTCTCCCCGTTAGCTACAGAAAGGCGTTTTATAGACTGCCCTGCTGAAAAATGCTTAGCACATGAACAGAATACAAAATACAAAGTTGCATGGAAGGAGCATTTCTTCTAGCTCGTTTCCATAAAACAGCAGAAGTAGAATTATTTCGGGCATGTGAATATTTTTCAGAGGAAAGTTCCTGCAAGCTTCAATCTTGCCAAGTGCTGCACTTGTTGCTACTAACAAAGCAGAATGAGCTCTAGGGGCAAGCTCTGTGAATTTTATGCCCCACTCCACCACTTAAAGGATGCCTTCAGTTCCTCCTTTGTAGAAGAGGCTAACAGTGGCATCTCTCACCAAAGAGCTTCCCTGAGAACTCAGTTCACATAACCTTCAGAGCTGTGTCTGGCCCACAGACAACTGCTTTTAGTGCCAGAAGGGAAAGAGACTCTTTTTTGTTTGTTTTCATAAGGGAACAAAGGAATGCAACAGACAGGTCAAAGCAAAAGTCCTATTATCAAACCCTTATCCAAGAAATCAAAATAATCAGTAATGCAACACAGAGATTATAAAGCAGATTAACCTGTCATAACAGAGTCAGCTTTCCCGAACCCCAGAGATAGAAGGGACAGTGGAGACTGGCACGAAATCAGTCACGATGAGAAAGCAGGCTTCGCCCACAGCTTCGCTCCTGGGGATGAGAGAGAGAATTCTTCTTTTTTTTTTTTTAAGATTTAATTTTTGAGTAATTTTTACACTCAGCATGGGGCTTGAACCCACAACCCCAAGATCAAGAGTCTCATGTTCCATCCATGGAGCTAGCCACGTGCCCCAAGACAGATAATTCTTCTTCCATGCTCCTAGCACTGTATTCTCCCCCCAATTCCCCACCCAATTTATTTAAATTAAACCAAAAGCAAAAATGACTCACCCATTTTTCTTATCCTCCTATCCCCCCCAACCCGCCCTCTGGCAACCATCAGTCTATATCTATGAGCTTGTTTATTTATTTATTTATTTATATATTTAAGATCTCACATCTAAGAGAGATCATGTGGTATTGGTCTTTCTCTGACTTAATTCACTTAGCGTAATACCCTAAAGGTTTATCCATGTTGTCACAAATGGCAAGATTTCATTCATCCATACAAATATATGTATGACTTCTTTATATATGTACTTGTGTGTGTGTGTGTGTGTGTGTGTGTGTGTGTGTGTGTACAATATTTTCTTTATCCATTCATCTGTTGTTGGACACTTAGGCTATTTCTGTATCTTGGCTATTGTAAATAATGCTACAATGAACATGGGGGTGCAGATACCTTTTTGAGTTAGTGTTCTTATTTTCTTTTAATAAATACCTAGAAGTGGACTTGCTGGAATACACGGCAGTCCTGTTTTTAATTTTTTGAGGAACCTCCATACTGTTCCACAGTGGCTGCCCCAGTCTGCATTTGAACAATTTACAGCAGTGCACGGGGTTCCCTTTTCTCTCCACATCCTCGCCAACACGTTATTTCTTCTTTTTGATAATAGCAATCTGGTGGGTGTGAGGTGATATCTTAGGGTTTTGATTTTCATTTCCCTGATGATAAGTAAGGTTGAGCATCTTGTTATGTACGTGTTGGCTATTCAGATGTCTTCTTTAAAAAAAAAAAAAAATTGTCTATTCGGGTGCACTGGGTAGCTCAGTTGGTTGAGTGGCCAAATCCTGATTTTGGCTCAGGTCCTGATATCAGGGTCCTGGGACTGAGCCCCCAAGTCCTCTGCACTCAGGCACAGAGTCTGCTCAAAGATTCTCTCTCCCTCTCCTGCTGCCCCCTCCCCCATTCAAGCTCGCTCGCTCACACTCTCTCTCTCTCTCTCTCTCTCTCTAAAACAAAAAAAGTAGCCTTCAGATCTTCTGCCCATTTTTAAATCAGATTTTTTTTCACTACTGAGATGTTTGACTTCTGTATATATTTTAAATATTAGCCCCTTATCAAATGTGATTTGCAAATATTTCCTCCCATTCAGCAGTTTGCCTTTTCATTTTGTTGATGGTTTCCTTTCCTGTGCAGAAACTTTTTACTTTGGTGTGGCTCCACTTCTTTATTTTTGCTTTTGTTGCTTTGGCTTTTGGTGTCAGGTTCAAAAACACATCATGTAGACTGTGTCAAGGAGCTTACTGCCTATGGTTCTTCAAAGAGCCTCTTTTTGAAAGCAGAATTCCTCTAGTTTAAGCCAATCATATATGAAATGAGGTTATTCAATGGACTAACTCAAATTCAGCTCATGGTATCAGGTGATAATCAAGTTACTTCTTAAACTACTCACTGTCCCAAGCATTAAAATGAAAAGGGGTCCCTCCCTGGAGAGAGCTAAAGAAAATCACAGCATTGATCAACTACTCTATTAGAGCATTTTTCCTTCCCCTCCCCCACCCACCTCCAAAAAGTCAGCTTCTAAATAAAGAAGTAGGCACTTAATCTAAAGATCTGAACATCCAGTGTCCTCTGGAAAATCATCCCTGGTCTTCCACCCAAGAGAAATCTTCATTTCATTGCTTGGAGGATTAAGCAAGATTAATTAACTCCAACACAAAATTAGCTCGAGTAGCATATTATATGTAAGTATACTCTTTACTGTACCATTTCCTGTTTTAAAATGGAAACTTGTTTAACTTGGAGAATAGGAATCATGTGTAGGAACCTTGGAAGTCTTTTTAAATTGCGTGCTAAAAACTGAAAACTACTCCTGACAACAAAACTAAAGTAAAGCTTCTCATTTCACAGGCTTATTATTTTCTCCTATTTTAACAAAGTTGGGGGGAAATTATCTGAAAAAACCAAGCAACTGATAAATTCATTGATCTGATTCGGCAGGACTTCAGGAGGAACTTTCTGCCTCCTGTATCTGATGTGTCTCAATCCAATAAACCTCAAAAATTGATCACTGTGCGGTGGGGCTTTCCCCCAAAGTAAAGAGAACCTGACTTTGGCAAAGTGTTCTACCCCTTAGGGACTTAAGATTTTTTGTTTCATTGTGAGGGGTGGGGAGGAGGGAGAGAAAGGAAAAAACAAAACAAAACAAATAAAACAAAAACTTACACAGGCAGGTTAAAGGAAAAGTAAATTGACGGGCTTCTCTCTCCAGTGGGAAAAAGAACTCAAGTCACCTTTTTTAGAAAAAGCTAATTGACCGCTGAGGAGGGGACTGTGTTCTGCAAAGTGGCCAGAAAGGGGAGAGCCGGCCGCCGGGTGGACGTAGGGGGCTGCCCGGCCCCGGGAGCCCCTACCTGCGTTCCTCAGCTTCTTGTTCCGATACACGGACAGGATGACCAGGAGGTTGCCCAGGACGTCCACCACGATGGTGAAGATGAGGATGAAGGCGAGGGTGCAGGCCACCCATGAGGGTCGCGGCCCTGCACCCTCCCCGCCTCCGGGCGCCCGCTGAGAGGCATTGAGCAGCCCGCTGCCATTGCCTTTCGGGGTCCCGCCCGGCGCTCCCCACAGCCCGGCCATCGCACCCTCCAAGTGCAGGGCCACCCACTCCACCACGGCTAATGGCTCCTCCCGGTGCCACTCCCCATCGCAAGTGCTCTTTCCCCACCGCCCCCTGGCTCCGCCAGCTCCCTGAAGCGGGACTCCGCACCTGCACCTGCACCTCCAGCCCCGCCCGGTGACACCTGGCATCCACCCGGAGGCTCCTAGGCCCCCGGGCTCCCGGTGTCATCCCCGCAGCCTGTGCAAACAGCGCCCCCGTGCGGCGTGCCTGCACCGCGCCGTCTGCGCTCTAACCAGGCCACGACCCCAGGGGAACTAGAGAGGGAAGAAACCAAGGAACTTTCTCAGTGAGGTATTGCACCATTCCTGGAACAGAAATCGCTTCCCCCGCTCCCCCCACACCCGCTCCCAACCCACAGAGTGAGGAGGCCGGCCAGAATTTTCGTATTCTTCCCCCAAAAGCTACTTTTCTTTTGATATTTCCTGAACACGGTCCTTAAAATTTTAGTATACCAACTATATTTCAATTAAAAATAAATTTTCCAATTTAAAAATTCCAAGTTCTTGTCCTCCACCTCTGTGCATGCCTCTGGTTGTTGGCCCAGGTAATCGGAAGGAGAACGAAGACACTTGAAATGTCGGCTTGAAATGACAGAATATTCCACTGAGAAGCTGTGATTCAAAGCATCTCTAAACTTTTAATTTCAATTTCAAATGTCAGTGGATTGAATAGTTTCAAAGTAGCCACAGTCTTGCTTCACACCCAACACAGGCGGCTACTCTCTGGCCGATTTCTTCCAGGAGCAGTACAGATCCCAGACACTTTTAGCCACCACACCCTGCTCACTCTCCCTGTAGACATCTCGGCTTATGTGGGGCCCGTACTCACCCTATAGTTCCTCCTCCCCTCCAATTTTTTTATGAACTGAAGATATTTTTCATATCAACACCAACACACTCGTCTGTTTGTAACAGTGTACATGTTAATCCAATGCATATATTCAGATAAATAAAAGACCCCATAAGATCAATTAAAAAAATTAGTACTTCTATATGCAAATTTGATATAAATGACACTCTTTGACTTTGGCATTTGTGAGTGGAAGATCTGTTTTTTTAGAGTCCCACTCTGGAGCTGAAGTTTATTTTACTTTTCATTTACAATGTAGTCTATTTTTTTTTTAAAATAATAGCTTTATAGAGATACATTTCACATGCCATACAATTCACCCATTGTTGAATTCAGAGTATGTGACCGTCATCATAATCAGTTTTAGAACATTTTCATTACCTCCCCTTCCTCCCGGCCAAATTCAGTCTCTACTGGCTATTACTCCCCAGCCCTCCCTGCCCTAGAAAACCATTTTCTGTCTCAGTAGACTTGCCTATTCTGGACACTGTATATAAATGGAACCCTGCAAAATATGCGGTACTTTGGGACAAGCGTCTTTCACTTAGCAAGATGTTTTCAAGGTTTGTGGACAGTGAAGCATCTGTTGGTACACCTTCTTGCTTATCGTCATGTGAGAATTCCATTGTATCGATATGGCACATTTGTTTATCCATCAGATGAGGGACATTTGGGTTCTTTCTACTTCTTCTACATCGAATGTTAGTTTTGCCATCTTGTGAACTTTATATGGTGGGGCATACATATGTAAATGTTTGCTTTTATGTCCAACTTCTTCTGTTCAATATTAAATTTGTGAGATTGGGGGTACCTGGCTGCCTCAGCAGAGCACGTGACTCTTGATTTGGAGGTTGTAAGTCCAGCCCTGTGTAGTCACCCTATAGCTCTTAAAAAGTTTCACTTGATCCCTGAAGGTGTCTAGGAAATCTGCAACCCCAGTATATAACTACCAGCCACCAGCTGCTGGAAATCATTCCAAAAGAATCTGAAGTGTGGCAAGCCGAGTAGAGTCTGGAACTTTTCAGTAAAGCAGCCAAAGACTGGTAGGATATGTACCAAGGAAATAAATAAATCCCCACCTATCTGAGGGTACTCCAACTTCCACTTTCCCTTTTAGATCTGTCCTGTATCCATGCCTGAGCAGCAAAGTCCTGGGTAAAATCAATTCCCTTGCATTCGTGAATATACTTGTTCAGGAAATTCTTTATGTACGTGGCTCTGTGCTCAAAACATAGTCCTTACCTTCCAAATGGCGGCGTGGTTTGGGGGTGCAGATGTGAGATGCGGAAGTGAAATGCAGAGTCCACAAAAAAGGAGAGCATGGAGGAAGGAATTTAGAAATGAACACATACATTAAATGATTGAATAAGAGGGTTTTTAATGAATAAACTTTACTTTTTAGAACAATTTTAGGCTTACAGCAAAATTGAGAGAAAGTACGTGGAGTTCCCATATATGCCCATCCCCACACCTGCGCAGTCTCCCCTACTAACTAGATCCCACACCACGGTGGTGCATCTGTTACCATCTGTGAACCCACACGATTCATCATTGTTGTCTGAAGTCATAGTTCACATCAGGGTTCATTATGGGTGTTCTACATTCTGTGGGTTTGGACAGGTGTATCGATGACATGTATCCACCGTCAAAATATGTCCACTGACTAAGAATCCTCTGTGTTCTGCCTGTTCTTCCCGCCCTCTCCTCATCCCTCAGAACCAATGACCTTTTTAGTGTCTCCATAGTTTTTGGCATTTCTTGAATGTCCTCTGGTAGGTATCACACAATATGGGGCCTTGTTAGTTTGGCTTCTTTCACTTAGTAATCTACTTTTGAGTTTCCTCAGTGCCTTTGCATGCCTTAATAGCTCATTCTTTTTAGTCCTGAAAAATATGCCATTGTCTGGATGTACAATAGTTTATTTATCTGTTCACCTAATGGAGAGCATCTTCATTGCTTCCAAGTGTTGGCAATGAAGAATGAAGCTGCTCTAAATATCCATTGTTGTGTGGCTATAAGTTTTCAGCTCCTTTGGGTAAATACCAAGGTGCACCATTGCCGGAGTGTATGTTAAGAGTATGTTTAGTTTTGTAAGAAACCACCAAACTGTCTTCCAAACTGGCTGTACCATTTTTGCACTCCCCCCCACCTCACCCCGAAGTGATAAATCCACATCTCCATCAGCATTTGGCATTGTCAGTGTTCCAGATTTGGACCATTCTAGCAGTAGCGGTATCTTATGTTGTTTTAATTTGCAGTTCCCAGTGATATATGATGTTGAAAATATTTTCATATGTTGACCTGTCATCTGTGTCTTTTTTGATGAGGTGTCTATTCTGGTCTTTTGCCCATTTTTTATAACACACTATTGGTTTTCTCACTGTTTTCAGTATTCTTTGTATATTTTAGGCAACAACCCTTGATCAGATGAGTCTTTTGCAAATATTTTCTTCCAGTCTGTGGCTTGGCTTCTCATTCTCTTCACGTAGTTGTTCACAGAGCAGAGATTTTTTTAATTTTAATAACATGTACCTTATCAATTATTTCTTTCATGGATTATGTCTTTGGTGTATCCAGAAGTCTTAGCATTTTGCATTT
The DNA here is from genome assembly GCF_963455335.1 of Martes martes. Classification (NCBI taxonomy): domain Eukaryota; kingdom Metazoa; phylum Chordata; class Mammalia; order Carnivora; family Mustelidae; genus Martes; species Martes martes. Next base: position 27,069,792 of record NC_137889.1, on the reverse strand, counting down.
TACATTCAGATCTGTAATCCATTTGAGTTGATTTTGTAAAAGGCATGAAGTCTGTGTATTTGCAGGTGGAAAGACTATCTTTGTTCCACTATATCTTGCTTTTGCTCCTTCTCAAAGATCAGTTGACTGCATTTGTGGGTCTATTTCTGGGATCGCTGTTCTGTTCCATCGATGTACTTGTTCATTCTTTCACAAATACCACACTATCCTGATTACTGTAGCTCTATGGTGAGTCTTGAAGTCAGTACCATTCCTCTGACTTTGTTCTTCTCAGTTAATACTCAGTTGGCTTTTTATCTTTTGCCTCTCCATATAAATGTTAGAATTGATGTGTCCACAGATAGGAAAGAACTTACTGGGATTTTGATTCACATTGCGTTGAATCTGTAGATAAAAGTGGGAAACTGACATCTTAAAAATACTATTTTCTAATGTACAAACACAGACCATGTCTCCATCATTTTTAAAGTTCTCCTTGGATACCTCTCAGCAGAATTTTTAAAATTTTCTTATATAGATGTACATATTTTTTTTAGATTTGTACCTAAGGATTTCTTTTTTTAAGGGCATTAATGAAAATGGTAAAGTATTTTTTTAATTTCAAATTTTGCTTGTTCATTACTGGTTGTGGGAAAGCAGTCTAACCTTGGAGTCTGCAACCTTGTTATAGTCACTTATTAGTTCCAGGCATTTTTTCTGTGTGTGTATTCTTTTGAGTTTTCTAAATAGGTGATCATATCCTCTCTGAAAAGGACAGTTTTATGTCTTCCTTCCCAATTCATATACCTCTTATTTCCTTTTCTAAAGATTTTTTATTTATTTATTTTGATAGAGATCACAAGTAGGCAGAGAGGCAGGCAGAGAGAGAGGGGGAAGCAGGCTCCCTGCTGAGCAGAGAGTCTGATGTGGGACTCGATCCCAGGACCCCGAGATCATGACCTGAGCTGAAGGCAGAGGCTTTAACCCACTGAGCCACCCAGGCGCCCCCCCTTTTCTTATCTTACTGAATTAGCTATAATTTCCAGTATGATGTTGAAAAGCAGTGGTAAGAGGTCACATCCTTGCATTGTTCCTGATCATAGTGGAAAACTTTAGGCTTCTTACCATTAAGTATAACGTTAGCTATAGTTTTTTTGTAAATGTGCTTTATAAAGTAGAGAAAGTTCCCTCTATTCATAATTTACTGAGACTTTTTATCATTAATATGTATCGGATTTTGTCAGATTCTTTTTCTGCATCTATTGATATGATTAGTATTTTTTTTAGCTTGTTGATGTGGCAGACTACATTAATTGATTTTCAGATATTGAACCAGGCTAGTATACCTGGAATTTATTACATATATATGCTATAAATTACCCTCTAAGCACTCCTTTCAGCATATTTCACAAATTTTGATGTTTTCCTTTTCATTTACAATTATTTTTAATTGCTTTTAGGATTTCTTCTTTGACCCGTGTGCTATTTAGAAACGTACTGCTTAATCTCCAAGCATTTGGAGATTTTCCACCTATCTTTCAGTTATTAACATCTGGTTTAATTTCATTGTGGTCTGAGAGCAGATAATGTATGATTCCTATTCTTTTAAGTTTGTTAAGGTGTGTTTTATGACCTTGATTTAACTTAGTAAACTTTCCCCATGTACCTGAGAAGAATGTGTAATGTGCTCTTGTTGGATGTTGTAGTCTGTAGATGTCAGTTATATCTAGTTGATTAATTGTGCTCTTAAGTTCAATAATGTCCTCACTGTTTTTCTGCATGCTGGATCTGTCCATTTCCGATAGAAAAAATAATGTCTCCAACTCTAATAGTAGATTCATCTATTTCTCTAGTTTTGTCAGTTTATGCCTCATGTATTTTGAGACTCTGTTGTTGGGTGCATACATGTTAAGCATTGTTATTTCCTCTGGACAGTTGAAACCTTTATCATTACATAATGCCTCTCCTTACCCCTCAAAACTCTGAAGTCAGCTCTAAAATTAATACAGCTACTCCTGTTTCCTTTCATTAGTGTTAGCATGATGTATCTTTAACCCTTTAATTTTGATCTATATATGTCCTTATATTTAATGTGGGCTTTTTTTTTTATCCTCTCTGACAATCTCTTTTAAATGGTATATTTAAACCATATGTGTTCAAGGTAATTATTGATACAGTTGGATTAATGTCTTTCTATTTTTTTTGCATTTGTCCTTTGTTCTTACTTTGTCATTTGATCTTTTTTTCTGTCTTCTGTTTTAGTTGAACATTTTATATGATTTCATTTTCTCCTTTCTTAGTATCAATGCTGCTGCTGCTTTTTTTGTGTGTGTGTGGTTTTTCAAGAGTTTGCAATGTACATTTATAACTAATCCTTGGGGTGCCTGGGTGTCTCAGTAGGTTAAGCATCTGCATTCAGCTCAGGTCATGATCTCAGGGTCCTGAGATTCAGCCCCACGTCCAGCTCCCTGCTCAGTGGGGGTCTGCTGCTGCTTCTCCCTCTACCTCTTGTGCTTTCTCACTCTGTCTCTGTCTCAAATAAATAAAATCTTTAAGAAGAGTAACTAATCCAAGTCCACTTTCAAATAACGTGATACCTCTTCTGGGTAGTATAAGTACTTTATAATAAGAAAATATTTCTAATTTCTCTCTCCCATCCTTTGTATCATTGCTGTCATTCATTTCATTTAGATATAGGCATACGTAAGTGTATACGTGTACATAAACATGCATAATCAAATGCATTATTGCTCTTATTTTTTTGAGCAAACTGTAATCTGTTAGATGGATTAAGAATAAGAAAAAGAGGTTGTTATTTTACCTTTATTCATTCTTGGATACTCTTCTTTTCTTTGGGTAGATTCAGGTTTCTGACCTATATTATCCTTCTCTCTTAAGAATGTCTTTCAACTTTTCTTTTTTTTTTTTTTTTAAGATTTTATTTATTTATTTGACAGAGATCACAAGTAGGCAGAAAGGCAGGCAGAGAGAGAAGAAGGGAAGCAGGCTCCCCGCCGAGCAGAGAGCCCAATATGGGGCTCGATCCCAGGACCCTGAGATCATGACCTGAGCTGAAGGCAGAGGCTTTAACCCACTGAGCCACCCAGGCGCCCTATTCATGGCTTTTCTAATCTGAGTTTTAAAATATTCTGATCTGATAATTCCCGCATTCCTACTGTTCCTGACTGTTCCTGACTCTGTTTCTGATGCATCTTCTCTTCAAGCTGGATTTGCCTTTTAATATGCATTGTAATTTTTTGTTCCAAGGCGCGCATGATCTACTTTTATCCAATAGAGAAAAGGAACTGTGGTAAATATGCCTTTAGTAAAATAGCAGGAAGGTGTGGGGGGAGAGAAGTGTTCCATAGGTCTCTGATTAAGGCTGTTACGGAGCTGGTGCCCCTGAACTGTGAACTTCACTAATGCTTCTGTTTCCCCCACTTTTGTGGGACAGGATGGCTGGAAGGGATTGAGGACTTGTATTTCCTTCCCCCCACATAGAAGTCTAGAGCTGACTGAGTAGGGAATTTCTCTCCCCCGTCCCACTTAGGTTAGGCTTCAATAAACCCCCAGCAGCTTAGAATCTGGTCAAACAGTTTCTCCTGAGGGCAGATCTTGTTAAGAAGAATAGAATACTCTGGACTCTTTCAAAATGTTTTTTCCCCTCTGCCTGCTGGAAGCAGTAGAGAATTTTTCTGTGATACTCTCTGTGAAGTCCTAGAGGGGCTTCTCATGGTAAACTCACAGAAATGTGAGGGTCCTCTGTAATTGAGTCCTTCTAGAGTTTTTAACTCTCAGACTTGTCCACATTGAGCCTCTACTAATTCAGTTACAGTTCAGGTTTTCCTGTCACAACTGGTGGGATTCTGCTCTGCTGAGTTGTGATTCTCTGTATCTAATGTCTCTGTCTTCAGTTTTGGGGGCATTAGTGTGCCTGTGCCCTCACTTCTCTTATGGCTCTAGGAAGAGTTGCTGATTTCTCGTCTTGTTTAGATTTTTTACTTGCAGTTAGAATGGAGTGGTGACTTCTAAGGTCCTTTTACGCCAGGAATAAATAAGTATTTATAAAAATAGTTTATTATGGCCAAATGGGGTTAATTCCAGAAACCAAGGGTTTGTAGAGCATAAAATATATTAATATAAGTTACCGTATGTATAGATCAAAGGAGATAAACCACATGATCATATTTATACATGTTAAAATGGTACTTTATTTAATTTTCTTATTTTTTAAAGATTTTATATATTTATTTGACAGAAAGGAAGTACAAGCAGGGGGAGCAACAGGCAGAGGGAGAAGCAAGTAGAGGGAGGGGCAGGCTCCCGCCGAGCACGGAGCCTGATGCAGGACTCCATCTCAGGACTCCGGGATCATGACCTGAGCTGAAGGCAGCCACTTTAACTGACTGAGCCACCCAGGCACCCTAAAATGGTATTTTAGAATTCCCTATCCATTCCCAATTTTTAAAAGTTTCTATAACTTTATAAGAACAGAGTGAATACTATAAAGAATATTTCAAAATAATGTCTATCTTAAAAGAGAAATGCAAGAGTTATTTTCCTTTAAGTCAGAAAGAAGTAATGCCTGCTAACATCACACCTACTTAGCATTGTGCTAGGTGTTTCTTTCTTTTTTTTTTTTTTTAAAGATTTTTTTTTTATTTATTCATCTGACAGACAGAGATCGCAAGTAGGCAGAGAGGCAGGCAGAGAGAGAGGAGGAAGCAGGCTCCCCGCTGAGCAGAGAGCCCGATGCGGGGCTCGATACCAGAACCCTGGGATCATGACCTGAGCGAGAGGCAGAGGCTTTAACCCACTGAGCCACCCAGGTGCCCCTGTGCTAGGTGTTTCTGATAATGAAACGATATTAAAAGAGAAAAATGTAAAAATCAATATTTGCAGAAAGGAGTATATGTACTTTCTTAAATTCCAGGAAAAATGAGAGCACCTAATGAGAATGTCTGATACATAATAGCAATCAATGTAGAATTGCTAGAAACTGGCTTCATCAGCAATGTGCAGGGCAATGTGCAAAGAAATTTTTTTAAAAAATACCTCAAAACTTCACTGAGTATCTTGAAAGAAAACACAAAGGGAGAGACAAACCACGTTCCTGGATTGAAAGCTTGAAAATTAATTTCCCAAATACTTTTTGCCAGCCCTACAAAAATACCAATAGCAAAATTAAAAAAAAAAAATCATGAAGTTCCTTGAAAGAATGTGTAGAAAAAAGGATTTGAATAAATGAGGGGGAGAGGGTATTAGTTGCCAATATTAAACCATTCATTAAAAGTTACAATAACTGTGGGACACCCGGGGGGCATAGTGGGTTAAGCCTCTACCTTCGGCTCAAGTCATCATCTCAGGGTCCTGGGATCAAGCCCTGCATTGGGCTCTCTGCTCAGCAGGGAGCCTGCTTCCCCCTCTCTCTCTGCCTACTTGTGATCTCCCTGTCAAATAAATAAAATCTTTTAAAAAATTACAATAACTGAAATCATGTGAACATTATCAACAATTGAAGATAATACAAGATAAAGTTTTGATAAAGTTAACATTTCCCATCAGTGAGGGAGGGTTACATTATAAAAACAAAGATTTATTTAAAGAAAATGTAGGTAAAAAATATATATATAGGTTAAAAAATAAAATAAAATGTAGGTAAATACTTAATGTAACTTTGGTGTGAAAAGAACTCTGGCATGAAAAAGAAGATAGGACAGAAAGCACTCATAACCATAGAAGGAACAGTAGTAGCCACTGTACGCTGCACACTTAACACGTCCCAGTTCTGGGATAAGTATTCTCTGTGCATTCTCCCACGCAATCTGCTAGTGGTCCTAAAAGGTTGGGTATGGCTGGGAGTATTTTATGGATGAGAGACTGGTGGCTCTAGAAGGTCATGTGATGCACCAAAGGGCCACAGCAGGTAAGGGATAGAGGCAGGATTTGCACTGTGGCCCCTCGGGCTCCAAAGCAGCCACCCTTGTTACTGAGAGGTGGTGTTTCTCAGCCAGGATCGATTTGACTGCACAAAAGCTTAAGGTTCTTCCGTTTTTGTTTTTGTTTTTGTTTTTTTTAAAGTGCCATCAACGAGTAAAAGCCAGCTAGACCAGGGAAATGATTTGCAACCTATCATACAAACTATCAATGACCTTCATTATGTAGAGGATTTTTTTTCAAATAAGAAAAATGATAGAAATATATTTAAAGGACATAATTAGAGAATTAAAAACTAAAAACCTAGATGCAACTTCTCTTTGAGAAAACAAAAATCAAATGTTACCATTATAGTAGTTACCATTACAGTTACCAGCTATCACTTTTGAAAACATTAAGAGGAATGGTAGGTCCAAGTGTGAGGAATGGTAGGAATTAATGGAGGAATGGAGGAATTAAGAGGAATGGGGAGGAATGAGGAATGGAGGAATTAAGAGGAATGGTAGGTCCAAGTGTGATAAAAAAAATTATACATATTAAAATCTGAGAAAAAACATTCCTGTGCACTACATATAAGTCTTGAAACTGCATATTCATTTGACCCAATAATTCTGCTGGTAGAAAATAGTGTATGGACACATGGTTGTTCCTCACAGCATTGTCTGTAAGATTTAAAACCTAAACCTCCTATAATTGGGGTTTTGATAAATCAATATAATCAATAGGTGAATAGAGCAGCACAGATGGCTGTCTCCCACCGAGGGGGCGGCGGGGTGGGGGAGAGTGCGTATGGAAAACCCCACAGTCTTTCTGGCTGGGAATGAGGAAAGGGAACAGGAAAACCATGAATAGGCAAAGAATGGGAAATTCCCTAAGAGGAAAGAGCCAGAGGGGGGATTCCCCAGACTCTGACTGCCCCTGTCAGAAAGTGAGTGGTGTCTAAACCCACACATATAAGGAGCACACTCAAAGCAGTCCTATAGACAAGGGCTAACTCAGACTGGAGTGGCCACCCTTCGACGATGCTCTCTGCTCCTTGATCTCCTTGACCTTGGCCTTTCCAGCCTTGACCTTCCTAACCATTCTTTCCCTCAGCCAGGGCGTCTAATCTAGCCTCCAACCCATGAACTTTCTCTCATTCCTCAAACATCCTATTACCCACTTCCTGTTTTCCATTCGTTCCTTCTGCATGGAATGCTCCTTCCACACTCTTCTCTGGAATTGCTTTGCTTTCCCCATAAGTTAGGCCCCACATCTTGCTTATCCTTTCTTCCTTTGTGCTCCTGCAGATCACAGTATGCGCTTTATCCTAATACTTACAAGCCACAATGTACCTGTTTTCTTTTTTTTTTTTTTTTAAGATTTTATTTATTTATTTGACAGAGATCACAAGTAGGCAGAGAGACAGGCAGAGAGAAAGGAGGAAGCAGACTTCCCGCCGAGCGGAGAGCCCGACATGGGGCTCGATCCCAGGACCCTGGGATCATGACCAGAGCCGAAGGCAGAGGCTTTAACCCACTGAGCCACCCAGGCGCCCCTGTACCTGTTTTCTTGCTGGAGTCCCACCACAAGGCTGGGAAGCTGGGCTGGGGGCTTGTTCTTAGTTGCGTCCCCAGGACTGAGCATAGCATCTGGGCTACAGTAGACAGCAACAATTTTTTGTTGAATAAAATGAGAGAATAAATGATTCCATTATTGCCTGCTGGCTTTAAGCTGATGTAATTTCCATGAAATTATGTCTTTCATCATATTTGGAAACTTCTAATTTATCAGAAAAAACATTGCTATTTGTCAGACTAATGGATTTTTAATGCATTTGTCACCCTCAAGTCATGAGACATTTTCTCTATGTTTCTCCCATTAATAACAAGGAGAAGTATATTTTTTCAAAGAATTTTTATGTTGCATTATAATAGAGAAGTTAATATGGATTTTATTTGCTGGCCTGCTTTAAGAAGAACATTATAGTTAGGTACTCTAGAAGTTGTAAAACAACACAAGAATTTAAATTTTATTTAGAGTATATATATTTTCACTAAATGTAAATGTATCCTAATTTCAAGAGCTAAATATACCATTAAAGAAATACTTTTTTTTTTACCATTACTTTATATAATTTACAAAGTTTCATTTCATACTAAGATGAGAAATATTGCTTGCAGAAGAAAATATAGTTGAAGTTTTCATGGTGATATATGTACAAATACACTACAGAATCATAACTACATGCACCGTGGCAGGGGTTATAAAATATATGTGCCCATGATTTCGACTGGAAATCAGTGAAGTAAAGGGACAGGTACGTGCTTGTATGAGAACAGATCACCTGGAATTGGAATTGGCGAGTGAGAGGCTGGTTTGGCCCGAAAGTCCTAAGACTTCCCTCCTGACTCGGCCCCATGTGTGGACCCCAGGGGTAGCAATGGTCTGAGGCACCACACTTTTGTGTTTCTTGGGTCGTTGGGAGGCACGCTGAGAAGGCAGAAAAATGCCAGTCAATTCATGATCAAGTTCCAAAGTGTGTATTATAACATTTCCAGTAGCAGGGATGAAGGGGAAAACTGCATAGAACTAAAAATGACTGCTATTTCAGCATTGACATAGTCTAGAGCGCTTTAGGAGTTGGGAGAAAGAGGGTTCAACTTCATGGTTCAGTTTTTATTCAATATATATGGCTGCATGGAACACAACCCTTGACCACACTGAAATTTGTTTTTCCTCAAAGGCTACACGACTGCTCATTAGCAAGTTTTGCCCACTTTTATGTGTGCAGGGTATAGCAAAGGGTAGGCTAGACCAGTATTTGTTAATGCAACCCAGAGGATAATTTGAACTGAATGAATGAATACATGGAAGGAAGGAAGGAAGGAAGGATGGACGGATGGACGTACGGATGGAAACAAGAGACAGAGTGTGAGGAGGGGCACCTGAGCCTCAGGAGCACTACTATCCCAGGTGAACGGAGAGGATACTTTTATTTTGTTAAATGAAGCAGGTGGAAAAATAAGACACAGGGTAGCAAGCTGTAAATGTGACCCCAAACACTCATCTCATTACTAAGAGTGGGGACTGTCTTGCCCATCCTTCACCGAATGGCAAACATGATGCTTCTGGCCTTCACTGACTAGAGCAGATACTCAGAAACAACTTCTGGATGAATGTGCAGCAAAATTGGCATTTTTTTTTAAAGATTTTATTTATTTATTTGACAGAGATCACAAGTAGGCAGAGAGGCAGGCAGAGAGAGAGAGGGAAGCAGTCTCCCTGCTGAGCAGAGAGCCCAATGCAGAACTCGATCCCAGGACCCTGAGATCATGACCTGAGACGAAGGCAGAGGCTTTAACCCACTGAGCCACCCAGGCACCCAAAACTGGCATCTTGAGACTTTATCTGGCCCCACATCGTCCAGTCTCCAACGTGGAATGCACTGACTTCATAGAAAACAACGAAGATGCAAATGGCCCAAACTCTTTTGAATTCGAGGTCATTAGTCAAATCTAAACTGGGTTAGGAAGCTTCTTTGAGTTAGAGCATGTTCTATAAAGGCACTAAGTCAACGAAACTTTCAGGGATGCCTGGGTGGCTCAGTTAGTTAAGCATCTCGATTTGGGCTCAAGTTCTCAGGGTTGTGAGCTTGAACCGGCGTGAGGCTCTGGGCTGGGCATGGATTCTTTCTCCTCCTCTCCTTCTGACCGCCCCCCCCCCCCATGAAACTTCCATATGATACATCTTAAAAATAAACTATTAAAATACCTGTTTGAAGACTGGGGTGGCAGTGAGGGAGGAAAGAGTACAGCAGCGAAAGCATTTGGTGAACATCTACTTTGTGCCAGAATGCTGGTGAGGAACTCTGCATGTGCAGGCCGGTTCGCTTCAGTGATGCTTCAGAGAGAAGGCTGGGGGATGGAGCTTTGAGACCAGAGTCAGGGCTCTGGATTTCAGTCCCAACACTGACCTGTGGAGGGACCTTCAGAAAATTATCTCGTGTCGGGGTTTCCTGATCTGGAAAGTGGGAATGCTAAAGGGGAGTGGGGTGGTCACTGGATAGATTCAAAGAGTTACTAATTGCAGAATGGAATGTAAGCAGGTCTCCTAAGGACCCTCATTTAGATCACTGGTTTGATTCTGCGGAGCTCCTGTGTGGCACTTACGGGTCACACCTCCTTTTCAAAGGAAGCACCTAAATACAAGTTGGTTCTTCATCATACAGCTAATGAGCAGCAGGACGCAGCTTTGAACTTTGAGGTCTGTGGCTCAAAAGCCAGCAGTTTCCACCTGCTGATGCCGGAAGGCACGGGAGTTTGCAAGTGTACCCCAAGGAACCAGGGTTTTAAAAAGGAGCCCTCCTGCAAAGAGAGTTAAACCGAACCCGAAACTATGCAGAGCTACCTAAGCAGGGGTGCGGACTGCGGTCTGAGCCCGTCCTGGAATGCCCTGCTTCCCCGAGGCAGGGCATTCGGGGAAGGGGGGCACCTGCCGGGTGGGGTAGCAGGTCTTGGTGAGGAGGGTGGGCTCTGCCCTCAGACCCCCCAGGCTGAATGGGGCTTTACCGCTTGCCAGCTTCGCGGCAGACAAATGTCTGTTTCTCTTACATAAACTGTAAACAATGACAAGAGATGAGATCCTCCCTCCGTGCCTCCACATGGGGGTTGTAAGGGTTATGTAGCCATAGTTCTTTAAAGTATGGTGCTGACATAGGTGTTCGCTGCTGCTCTTAATCCAGTAAAGAAGAAACCGAGCTCTGACACTCATTAGGAGGGTAGCTCCAGAACCCCAGTGTGACTCAAAACTATGGCGCAGAAATTAAAGGTCAGAGCAGTTTCCAATGACTGGAGTGTATTTTTAAATCTTTTTCAAAACTTTTTAAATCTTGTGAAATTCCCCATTAGAAGTAAAAACTTAGCATTTGAGGTCATTATTAAAAACAATCTCAATCCAGTAAGAGCTTTTTAGTTGGAGAACCTTTGTGCATTTTACACATGTGGTTTAAAGAAATTTTAGTGAGGTCTACAATTAAAATTTTATTTTGTTCCACCCTATCTTAAAGCCTCTATTGAAAGTATACTTACCCTTGAAAGAAGAGAAAAAGACTCATTTAGGGTAATTAGTTACAAACGCAAATCACAAGAGCATCATTGAAAAATGTTTGCCATCCTCATTTGCAGGGGCTAATATCCCATATCTGGCAAGGAGGCGGGGCTGTGCTTCTCAGTCTCTGACAGGCCTGAAGAGGCTGACAGAGCATCGGGGTAGATGAGGGTTTGTTCCTCTTCCTATATTCTTCCCGTGTCCTAAACTGTTAGGTGGTACTTACAAACATTACAGTTAATTGAAGCAACCATCGTTAGACATTATGAGAATTTCTTTCTACTCCTTGAGACAACTGGGTAACCGCTCTGGTTTAGAACCACTGAGCGTCTCCTAGAGATGCTCATAGCTCTTTGTAAGATCTATAGGGTCCAAGGACATCTGCATTCAAACGTTACACATTTTCTGTGTCTAGCATCCTTTGAAAACCTAGCCTCTTCTAGGGCCACACTTTCTGACAGCACGGGGACAAGTGCATTCATTCCCTAAGTGTTCACATAAGCAGAGGTTTTCTTGGAGGAAAAAAAAATACTTGTCATTCTTTCCAAGTGGCTCATTCTGTTTGCAGTAGAGGCAGTGAACTGCTGTGAGGAAATGAAATTCTGACAAATAACTTGCTCTCAGCTGGTGCACTAATTGAAATTGAACCTAATGCTTCCGATGAAGAGTGATCAGAAAGTCCACGCCAGTCTGCAAAACAGAACGAGCAGCCCACGTTGACCTTCAGAAGGTTACAGAGCAGAGTCAGTGGGCTGGGAGGAGGTGGAGGTTGCCAGCGGAGGGGACCCCGGAACTGGAGGAAGTCTGGGGGTGGTGGATGGGCGTTGGGGTAGTTTTCCAGGTCTGACAGATTATAAACCTAACTGCTAAATTTCTATGAAGTCACTGAAAACTCAATAGGAATTCAAGCTAATTTTGTGAAGATGATCTAGTTCCTGACTACTTTATATTTCACAGAAACCAACTCACAGGAGGAGGAGACAGAGCAGGATTTCCCAGAGTTCTACCAAAGCTTCCTTGCATCCAGACGCTGACTGCGCAGCCCTCGGGGCAGCGGGGAGGAGACTGGGCATCACCCCATGCAGCGTGCACCTGTGGTTTTCAGCAGCCTCCCCACCCCGCCACACCACCGTGTATATGCCGTGACAGGGAGCGGGCAAGGTAGGGGTTTTTGTCTTTTTGTGAACAATCACATACAGTAGGTGACCAAAAAATATCTTTTGGATAAATTAATGAAATAGCTTCAGGTTTTGAAAAGTAAAAGAAAAATTAAGGCGACTGTTTCAGAAAAAGGGAAAGTAGCAAAGTAAATGGAAATAAACATCACGTACTACACTTGGTGCAGCAGTGAGTATTACCACCACCAAAACAGTGTGAACCCTGTATGTGCATTAATCCAGAAGGTAGGGTTTAACTACATGGAGGTGGGTTAGTAGTTACAAGGCCTTCCTTGAACATCACGCTGCATTAATACGCAATTCCTAAAAAAATTAGTGACCCCAGAAGCAATATAGAGACCTAAACATATGAACAGAGAAACAGGAAACTGCTCAGAGTTGCACCTGGATACAGCAGAAGGTATGAGGGTGCTGTGTTTCCGTTATCAGAGCCAGCTCTGATGTTTAGACTATGCATCTGATCTCCTCTGATAAAGCAAAGGCAGCATTTACTTCACTTACTTAAAGGAAGAAAGTAGCTTTCTGAAGTTCTGAGAGCGCCTGAATCTGTCTTGCATCTCACAGGACACAGGGCGGATAATAAGGACCTGTTGGGTAGGTGGATTTCCCTGTATCCACGTGGCAAATAGCTTCTTGGTTTCAGACTAAATATACAAGTAGGTGTTCCTCGATTACAGAAGATAAAATGCTTTATACTTTGTTTTTGGTAAAGTCAGAGGTGAAGACCATAGAAGCCTTTAAATGATACCCAACAAATACTGAGAAAATGTATAAAGGAAAGTTTTCTTGAAGTTTTAGTTGGAAAACACAGATAAGAGCAGGGTCTTGGGCTTACACCTGGAACTCTGAGCAGCCTCAAGTAGCCGTGCACTGCCACCTAGTGGCTACATCTGTAAGTACCACCTGGTTTGGCATCTAGGCCCTTAACATCGAAGGCCCCAAAAACCTAATGTCTCTACACCCATCCAGCAGTGTCAACTCTTTAACTAAATCCTAAACAAGGGTCTAAACACAGGAAAAACAGGCAGTAACGCTAAAGTATTTTATTAATAATTTATTGTCAGTAAGAAAGACTGGCTAATGGTAGTTTTCAGTAAAAACCTTTACATGACCGTTGCATCACAAATATACAGACACTATAAAAACGGTGTAGTGATGGTTTTGGTTCTAAACAGGTAAGGAGAAGGTCCCCATTACACTTTCCAGTAATGAAAAATGTTTATAATTCTAAAATACAGTAACTCATTTAAGACATGTCCATGTGGAAGATCTTTCCTCCTCCTATGTACAGCTAGAAATCAAAGACTATGTTGAAATGTCTTAATGAAATGTACTTCAGTGGAAGAGGACATATAATGAAACCCTGGTTATATTAAAAAATCAGGGTGCTAGGTAATGACGCTAACACCACCAAATTTCGGTCAAAAACAAATGCACCAAGAATCTTGAAAAACCTAGTTAAAACTATGAGAAATCAAATCTGTACATAAAATTTACAAAAAAAAGAAAAAATAATCAAATCTATATAAATACATGAATCATGCTAACAAGGTGATAGGACTGATTTTTCGTTTCATTACTTTAACAGACACATGTAAATGCAGACAGAGGTTCGGAAATGGCACGGCCAAAGGAAACCTCCTCCCGTTACAGTAGGTTCGGACACCGGAAATGGCTAACCTGTCCAGAGGTGCGTGACTCAGTGCAGCCATGCCCATGGTAGCTCACCCAAAAAGAAGAGAAGGAAAGAAAAGCGCTGAAGCACTGCTGCGGAGAATGATGCAGAAGATCACGTACAGAACCAGCTCCAGGTTCGTTCGGGTCCAGGCACTTTGGGGGGAGGCTGAGCGTCACACCTGCGTGTGTTGCTGCGCATCCAGCGGGGGGACCGTCACCTCCTCGAAGTGACCGTCCTCCCCACTCTCGTAGTCACTCATCATGACCTCCGACTCTACGTCACAGCACGCCGACACGTCAGAGCAGGAGGCCGTGGAGGCGTACACGGACAGGGGCATGGTTTCTGCGGGAGGGGCTTCAAAGTTTCTGGGGTACCCTGGAGGGTAGGGGGCATAGGGTTCTCTGCATGGACTGTTCTCGCTGGCGCCTGGTTTTTGAGGTTCAGACATATCGACGGGGTAGAAATTGGGCAGATACTGATTCAAGTGGAACCTCTGCCGGTTTCTTGAGGAGGAGCCCAGACTGCCTGCGGCGGGCATGTCTCTGGGAGGGTGTATGGACTCGAACTGGTCGCTGAATTCCGGAGGCAAGGGCGGCAGTTCGTCAGGTGCGGGGAAGTCTTCCGGTGGCGGTGGGAAATCGCTCTCGATGTCGTAGCCTCCGGGGTAATAGTCTGTGTCGATGGCATTTGGATCTGCTGAGTAGAGTGGGGTCTGCTCGTCAATGACCTCGTAATTGGGAAATTCTTGTATATCTGGCAGAGGAACGCTCGGCATCCAATCCGACGTATCCCAGTGATAGCCTTGGCAGGAAAGAGAACAGATTTCAGTGTCTTTCCTCCCCGCTGTCTGGGCCAGTGCACAAAGTGTAGAACAAGCGCAAAGGCTTCCCACGGGTTCCTCCCTGCTCTCTTCTCAATGCTTTGAGGGCCCCCCTCACCCTGACGAAGTTTTGACAACCTCTCTGAGCCGGGCTCTAGTTCCAAAAGGGGGACCTACAGTTTCATGTAGGCGCTTAACTTTCAAGGAAAGCAAACAAGTCTGAACAGAAGCAGGGTGCCGGCCTCTGAAGGATGGGTACTTTCCAACAAGCGCTTCCCATCTGCCCTTCAGGACCCACTGCTCTATCTGAAGGGGATCCGTTCAGGCTCAGGACGCAGCAACATGCTAACATTACAAAATAAAATTCCTTTATAGACATTAATAAAGGTACGTACAAAGCATGCTTCCAAATCAAGCAAAATGCAACCCAAAACTGAAAAACAGCATAAGTTTGGATCGATTACAACAACCAGTTTTTGTTACTTTCACAAGGACAAAGAATCATTTTGGACTATATTTTTTTTTAGGAACCTCCCGATATGGGGATGCTCCCCCCACCCCGGAGATTACGGAACTCCTCGGACACGCAGGCGAGGCGACGGGTTTAGAATGCAGCACACACAGCTCTGGACTCAGTTACTGCGGCATCCACGGAGCGGACAAGTGAAGCAGGGCAGCCGTGGGGGCAAACCTTTACCAATTTTTTTTAGTGAGTATCAATGAACAACTGGCATGCATAAGTCACCTCTTGATTTGCTGAGGTCGGGAGCAGCCAAAGACTCTTTTGGTGGCAGAGTAGAGAGAAAAGAAAATATTTATAATTAAAACAGAAAGATGGCTGGAAAGGCAATCACGGTCAGTACATAATACAATGCCCACTGTTTTTCAAGGCCCAGTCAGCCATGGACCAGCCTCTGAGCCGTGCTCCCTAGAAGGTCCAAATGGCTGAGAAATGCATGTGGCACAAATGAAATGGGGCAGGGGAGGAGAGGAAAAGATGGGGGTGATGAGCTCTGCCAGGGAACTCAACATGAGTTTACGTTCTTTTTCTTTTTTCTGGCTATCTGAACCTGAACACGCACCCAATTTGGTTAGGAAGAGTCTATAAGCTCCAATAAACACGTAAATTGAGAGGGAACTTAAAAGACACCTTCGTGATACTGAACGGTATTGATGACACAATCCAAATACATCCAAAGTTATGTAAGACACACACTTCACAGCACAGTACTGCCCTCAAATGTACGTTACATTCAGACAAATTCACCACTGTAGGGACTCGTGAATGGACAGAAGAAACTCTCGACAAACCCTGCCCATTCTGGACCCGACTCGATGTTCCCACCGTTCCCTTCTCCCCAGAGAAAGCATGGACTGTGCTGACTCCCGACCACACCCCAGAGCTGCGAAGCCACGCGCTCCTCCCCGACTCCCATTTCATACACAGAACTCTAGCACCGAGGCCGAGGCCGAGGGCCACATAAGGAGATGTAAATCCCACTTCAGTCAGGGCCACTGCCCTGGGCAGGTGGGTTCTTATCTTTCAAAGGGGAGTGGAAATCCCTTTACTAGAAGGATTAAATCAGATAATGTAGGTCGAGCCCGTAGCTATTGTCATGATTCTTATTCTTGGAAAGTAGTAATCACAGTGGAAATAGGGTCACTTCAGAGCTTTTCTGAACAAAACCTGCTTTCCATGCATTGTACAATTGTTCCCGAAAAGCCATGTAATAAATAAATAAATTTGGAGCAAAGAGGACCTGACTGGTGGTTCTCTTCTAGGAATTTAAAGCTAAAAGTGAACCGACCATGGTGACGCTAAAAAATAAGCCAGTATTTAGTCAATGTGTAGCTACAGAATTGTTTCTAAAGTCTACAAAAATGTAATTTCTTGAAGAGAGGACTGACAACCTGTTACTCCAGAGACACTAGATTCTTAAAATTCAAACAAGCAGTCAACTTTAAATACAGTTTCTATTACTTTTCAATGAAGGAGAGCCCATGAAAGGATGGTTTTAAGTTCTGCTTTCTAAAATTCCATCAATATTTATAACTAAAATCCACTAGACAAGATACAGATCACTTTACCATTGCCCAAGACACAGTACTTGTTCTTGGGAAATTACAACCTTCCACCTGGCCTGCCCTATCCTGAAACCATCCTCTCAACTCAATCTTGAAAACACACCTGTTTTCCCAAAGACGATCCCCTAAGGGTAATGCACTCTTGATTGTGTAGAGAAAGGCAAATTCTAAGCCCTCCCAGAGATGGGATTTACAATTTAAAAGCTACTAGGCTGTGCAATTTACATGTGATTACTCCAACTTCAGTGCATTGATAAAGGGCTTATTTAATTTAAAGTAACGTTAGGTGCTGATCAATGCCCTTTCAGAGAATTTTAAACAGAGATAAAGCTTCATATTAATTTTCACTACACCATATAATGAAAATAATTACTTTCTGCCATGTTCTATCATTATCCTTAATCACACTCAGGTAATTATAAAAGCTGTGTGTTAGTGTTATTCCTATGAAGAAGACTGAAAAAAAGAAATGTTCAGCTAGAATGTAACTACTAAGCTTCTTAATGCCATGTCATGTAAAGCCAAGCCATCAAGATCCCACAGGTCAGTTCTGCTGTCTATATAAATTCACCACGAGTGGCAAAGAGTGACAAAGACGTAACATTACGTAAGAATATTTCTGCAACATACCTGGATTACGAATATACATACACACCATGCACAAAAGTACCCAACCCCCTCAAAACCACAAACTTTTTTTTTTTTTTTATACACTACAACAGGCAAAAGCACAGGATTCTCTGTAGCAGGGACTATAAACACAAACACACAGCACACGTATTGTGACTATACCTTCTTCATTCACCGTGTCAACGACAGCGTTGACAAGGTGGATTACAGTCACTATGGAAGCTTGTAAAAAGGTACAAAAGGAGTAAATTAGGAAAATCTTCAGTTAGAAAATAGTGCATGAAATAGGATTTCTTTATATAATTTCTACCTCCTAATTTAAAAATGTGAAAACTTTAACACGTAATATAATTATGCATGACCCCTATACTCTGTATACTATGTATCTTAGATATTTTTCTAATCAAGCTATATGCAGTCGCTATCAAAGGGATAAAGTAAGCATACTATACTGTAATTTAAGACATATTTTAGCTCTAAGTTTTCTCACTTACAGATCTAGTCATGACAAAACAATCCTTACTTAAACATCTCATGGGCAAAAGACTTCACATTTAAACAGTAAAGTGCTGGCTAAGCCAATTTTCTGGGTTTATTTAATGAATTTGTACCTTCCAAGAAAAATTTAGTATTACATAATAAGATAAAATATGTAATATAAATACAAAACTGGCTTTAATTCCGTTCTATGTACTCCCAACTACAAATTTCTTATCTTTTTTTTGCAGACGGGCTAACAGCTGGGGAGCTAACATACCAACAGAGAAATACAGACTGTCTGCCTGGCTGTTTCCTAGGTAAATTCCCTTTTATTTGTAGATCAGATTGTTTTAAACCATCTATGCCAAGATAAACATGTGTGCATGTGGTAAGCTGAACAATGGCCCTCCAAGATGTCCACATCTAATCCTGGGAGACGGTGAATATGTTACCATCCCTGGCAAAGGGACTGACTTCGCTGGTATGATTAAAGGTCTGGAGATGGGGAGATTTTCCTAAATGGTCTCTAGTGGGTGGAGGGAGCGAGGACTACAGAAGAATGGCCAAGGAGAGAGGCAATGCTCTCTTTCCAAGGAGACCGGCTTCTAGACGCTGGGAAAGGTCAGGGAGCAGGTTCTCCTCTAGAGGGGGCAGAAACACAGCGGCCCTGCCAACACTTCCATGTGAGCCCACTGACCTACGGTGGGATTTCTAAACTACAGAACTGTAAGATGATATATTTTACCTTGTGTTAAGCCACCACCTTCGTGGTGATCTGTTACAAAAGCCTCAGAAAACTAAAAATATAATTTAAGTCCACGTTCTTTATCCAGACTGACTGATAAAAATTAAAATACAAACACTCCTGGATGTTTTCTTTCTCATACTAAATTTTCCAGCAATTAACTTTTGTAACTGATGGACCACAGTTTATTAAAAGCAGTTAGCAGTATTAAGAAGAATGATGTTCTAAGAAAAACACTGACAAGATTCTGAAATTTATTTATGAAGAGCATTTGAGGAACCAAAATAAAAATTACATAAACTGGCAACACTAACGTTTTAAATTAAACCTAATGGAAGAAAGAATTCGTTTTGTTGGTTTAATAAGCAAAGCTACGCTCATAGACTCCATCGCTAAGTAATAAATAATAAACATAGGTGAACTCTGACCTGACACATAAGATGCTTGAAATCAGAAATGAATGGAGTAAATTTGTGGCCATCTTTACTTTGGAAAAAGACTGAAATATATTATGAACTATTACTCTGGGTTTAGAAATTAATAATAATGGGTTAATTCCACCAAATATTTGAAATGGCTAAACACATTACATTTTTACGCAAAAAAATTAGTTAAACTTACTAATTCCGAGCTGCAAAAATTTCCACTAACAACTATTTTATTACTGAATATTGACCATTTTCTCTATTGCTATGTATTATCATGGCAAAGCTGGTTACTGACGCAGTTTACCTAGAGAAATCAGATCAACAGAACTGGCATCAAAGATCCCATTGTCAAAAACTTTCTTCATTAGAAATATAATCAGACTTACTAGCAGTCTCTTAAACTGTGCTCTCAGTCAGTACGCTCTGATCCAAATAGGAGCTGGGGCCGCAGGGGAGTTGGGGGAAGAGACAAATAAAACCTTGTAACAGTGAAGGAGCTCCCGGAGCTGAACATTCCGACTACCACATCGCCTCCCAGGGGTGCAGCAGCAGGAGGGTGGATGGGGGGTTGTGGTCAAGAAAGCTGCTGCAAGCATTTTTTTTTTAAACCCCACAAAACCTCTAGAACTTACTATTGTGGAAAAAAAAAAAAAAAACCAATCAGAAAAAATCTTTCAGTTAAGTATATTTTCTTCCCTATTTCCGACAGGTTGCTGCAGTTCAAAGACCTATCCCATTAGGAACGCCTGAAATATTCTCCCCGCTGCAGATGCTCATGCAAGCTGTACAAGGGGCTGTCTACTGGTGGTCCCGAGTGGGACGTGAACACTCGGAGCCTCCACAAGGGCCCCGGGCACACCCACGACACTCCACACGCAACGCCATGCCCACAGCATGGCAAGCAAGCCTGTGCTTCAAACTCTTTACTCACCATTGTCATCGCAGGACTCAGACTGGAAGGAGCTGAGGGACTGCACCTCTGACAGGCTCTCCCGGGCGCTGTATGGATGCGAAGGCTTTTCCTCCAGGGGTTTCTTGGACAGACAGGGATCGAGGTCCACGACTTTAGCTAAAAGGAAGAGAGGACAATGGTCAGCTCCAGGACGGTGAGGCCTCTGCTTGGCTCGCTGCCGTGTCCTCACACAGGGCAAGCACACCTGAACACTGCCTGAGACTGACGGACTACAGGAACAACTGGAAGGAAACGGGGGAAGTGAATGAAAAACAAACCAAAAACCTCCAAACCTGCAAGTATTCTTGCAGAACAGAAAAAGTCTCCATAAACCCCACCAGTGGAGATCACGAGACAGTATGGGGAATTAAAACTTCCTCTTAAAAAGACACATGCAGCCATTTTTAAAGCATCAAATGATACAGACTGCTGTTATAAATACTATGCTTCTCTTTTTAAAACATCCATCATACAGGGGTGCCTGGGTGGCTCAGTGGGTTAAAGCTTCTGCCTTTGGCTCAGGTCATGATCCCAGGGTCCTGGGATCAAGCCCCGCATCGGGCTCTCTGCTCCGCGTGGAGCCTGCTTCCCTTCCTCTCTCTCTCTGCCTGCCTCTCTGTCTACTTATGGTCTCTGTCTGTCAAATAAATAATCTTAAAAAAAAATCCATCATACAAATACTCTTCCTAATTTGTCCTAATAAGCCCCCCAAATCCTGAGAGCCCATCTCCATCCCAGAAAGAGATGCTCTCTCCTGAACATTAGTGTGAGGTCCTCGATTGACAGACCATCACCACCACGGCTCTCGGCCACAACAAGCATCTCACACCACACCCCCAGGTCTCGGAGCCCGAGCGCAGTGATCCCCGCTGTGGGCTCCACCACGTGACTGGGCCCACCAGCTGCTCTGGCAGAAGGTACAAGGTCATGGTTCAGCTCAGTGACATTTGACGCAGGTGCAAAGAGCCACGCTTACTGTCGTAGTCGAAGTCCCAGCTGGGCTTCTGTATGGAGTCACTGTCCGACGGGGAGTTTGAGGGCGGCGGGGGTGGCAAGTTTGGAGCCACGCTGCATACGGCCACGGCTTTCCGGTGTCCGTGCACAGCCTCGGGGTTAAAGGTGCTGAACTCTGGATGCTCCGGGATGGCAGATCCTTCAAAGGAATTGCGGTCCAGGTTGTTCCTAGAGTCGCTTGGAATGCTTGGAGTGTAGGAGATAGGACGGACAGGCACCTGGGGTGGTATGTCTGAGTAAATGTTCTTATTGAGCTTGGCATCAAAATACGGTCTTTGCAAGAAAGCGGCGCTGGGGCCCAGGTGCTTGTCTTCGGGTTCGGCCTGGTGTTTCTTCTTCCGACTGATTATCTTGCGGCAGAGGACAAACAGCCCCACTAGCAGGAAGATCCCCGTAATAAAGACAAGAATGCCTATCCCCTCGGCCAGGCCGATGTTCCACGGAGTGGACACGTACTGATTGGGCGTGGCGTCCTCACAGTGTCGGCCCCTGTACTCACGGCTGCAGTTGCAGTGGTAGGAGCCGTGCGTGTTCTCACACAGCGCCCCGTTGCGACAGGGGCTGGCGGCACACTCGTCAACGTCACTCTGACACCTGCCAAGAACGAGGACAGACACTTGCCACACACGTCTCAATAGGCCAGCCCCCCTAGTTCCCAGAGCCCAGGGACTGAACAAAAAGCAGGGTGAGTAACCGCCAAAAAAACGCTACCAACAAGTTATTACAACCAAAAAAACCCTCATGGAGTAATTAGTCACGTGAGTCTACACTGGGTACCTCGGGGAGAGATGCACGACATCACGCCGTATTTAACTTTTTTTTAGGATGCCACAGATGATTAAACCAAACCCACGGGCTAAGCATTCAGTCTGTGTCTCATTCTCGTTGTTCAGAATGCACACTGGATAAATGGTATGCTGGAAACTGTTCTAAAAGGCTAGCTTAAATTTCTAAAATCCTCCTGTTTAGAAATAGGACGGTTGCATAAACATGCGAAAATTTAGAAATCTTTCATTTTAGAACATTTCTCCTGCTGAAAACCTCCCACAGCCCCTCACCTGACCAAACACTCCCAGGCTGCTCCACCCCCTCTGCCTTTCCAAGCGGGGGCCTGCGCTGATGTGCCCGACACTTCTCAAAGCCTCCCCACTTTAATAAAATATACCTACTGCCCTTCCCTGTACTCAACTGCCAGTCAACAGTTGAGACATTTTTGTCAAATATATTCTCAACTGACTGGAATTAGAAAAGTCAGTTTAGGGACTAAGACCCCGGGGTGCCTGGGTGGCTCAGTTGTTAAGTGTCTGCCTTCAGCTCAGGGTCATGATCCCAGGGTCCTGGGATCAAGCCCCGCTTCAGGCTCTCTGCTCAGTGGGAAGTCTGCTTCTCCCTCTCCCACTCCCCCTGCTTGTGTTCCCGCTCTCAGTCAAATAAAATCTTAAAAAGGAACTAAGACCATGTGACTGATGGCAAAACTCACTACTCCAACCACCGCTGAAGCAGAAGCGTAGGCAGATACCCACAGGTAGCTCGCCCTCACAGCCTGCCCACAGGATGGACGGGCCACACCTCAGTGAGGCGGGAGGCACTGACAGACAATGTGCAGTTACTTGGTAAACCGAACAGTGAAAGGGCATCCGGGAACTAAAATGCCCGCCTCTTCCAAGGTGTACCACGAGCCCCTCTGTGCCCCATTTTCCTCCCCCAGAAAACAGCTGCTAGATACTAGATAAGTGTGAGTGATGACGTATTCTGAAGAGAGGTCACTGCCGTCCCACTGAAAAGACAGGTAACAACTCCAGGTGCGTCTGCCGTAACAGAACTATCGCTCCCCACACGCGCCCTGCCTGTGAGCACCTTGTGGGTAAGGATCTCTCAAGTACGGAGGTGGGCGTTTTCAAGCACGACGCTGCAGTTACCTGCTCCGTATTTTAAGGAGTGAAAGGATAACAGCTGCAAAGAGCTAAGGGGGTGGGACGTGAGATTCTAAAGCAGTGTTGCCCCAAACGAACAGAGTTCTGCTGCGTCTGCGAATGGACGTGACGAGACGGAAACACAGGTGCTAGAAGAAGCCAGTTACCTTTCTCCCCTAAAACCCGAATCACACTGGCAGACAGCACCATCCAAACTGTCAAAGCACGTGCCCCCGTTTTTGCAGGGCTCATCCTTGCAGTAGGGGCTAAGCTGGCACCTGCGGGAGGAGAGGAACAGAGGCATCAGTGTCACACTTGTACTGCAAAGGACAACACAATAGGGAACAAAAGGAGGCATTTCCAGAACTTTCACCCCGAGAGCTACACTGACCTCTGACCGGTGTATAAGCCTCTGCACTGACACACAAAGTCCCCGTTGTCCACGATGCACGTGCCACCGTAAAGGCACGGGTTGGAGGAGCACGGGTTAACACTCAGCTCACAGGACGCCCCTATGTACAGGGCACTGCATTTGCAGTAATAACCTGCAGGCGCAAGAGGGAAAAAAAGCTTATTCAATAACTCAAAAAATCTATCTTAGTATAATACTGGTTTTTACTTTTAAGAGAAGCCCTTGTTAACAACCGTGAGACCCGCAGAAGTTCGTACAATTCCCATTCTCTCTGGGTACAGTGTCGTCTGTACCAACAAGATCTCACTTCCACTGTTGGTAAAACCAAACTAGAAGAGCTGCAGAGAGAACCCATAATTAGCTTCAGTTAATCAGAACTTGCGGGCCAAGCACAGACAGCAAGGAAAAAGTCCCTTCTTTGAGTGACCATGCGGACTGAGAGCACTTACGACCCAACACATCCCCTTTTATTCGAGCTCCCAAACTTTTAAAGGCTGCGGTAACAACATGAAAGCACTCAGGAGACTATGAACTACCATCGGGGAAGGGGACTGTCACATGTGTCCAAACGAGCATAAAGAATGTCAGATTTCTTGCTAAGACTGTGACATGGGACAGCTTGTGTGGTAGACTTTTTCCAACTGTCCCTGGGGCAGGACTGCACTTCCCCGCTGCCTCTGAAGGCAGGCACGGCTGTGAGAGCTTCTCTAGCCAAAGACGCGGTACTCTGAGCTAGAAGCTTTATGAGACTGTGTGTGGCACCACGCTCTCATCCTCCTGCTGCTATAGGGATCACAGTAGCACATTTCAAGAAAATGCTTCTTTCAGTCCTATCCTGGAGTCAACGAGGACGGTGTCCCTGCTGACCTGATGTGGACGTGGAACGTGAGCACAGGATAAACCTTCACGTGGCGTCCTTTCGTGGGGATAACCTGGCCTGTTCTGTGCACAGGGTATGCACAAACATGTCCCCAAAATAACACAAACCCAAATCCTCTGAAATCCCACTGACGCGCCATTCTCATTTTTGCTCCGTTCATCACACACAGCTCTACTGATCAGGCACTGTGACTGTCCTGTCCTTTCACAGCATCTATTACTGGGAAAGGAACAAAAGGGGCCAGGTTAACAAACGCCACGGAGTACTCTACTACTCTGAGGCTTCGGGACAGGACTGGTTACACTCCAAGAGGGTTCGAGGCATTCTGGAAAACCAAACCCCATCTGCAGCAAGACTAGCAGTCCCTAGATGCTGAGCCACCAGACCTAAGGGGGCCCTCCGGAAGGACAGAGTGCACAGTTCTGAGTCCCGGTGGGTCAGCACCAATGTGACTGGAAGGAGACTGTGCAAAATAAACACCACAGGGAAGAAGAGGGCAGTCAGCCGTGGTTCACCAGTGGTGCCTGGTGCGGAACGAAGAGGAGGTTCCGAGCCTGACTGGGGGGGAACAAATCCTGAGTCCAGCCCTGCTCTGGTTTCCCTCAGTTCCGACACTGACTGTAGGATCCGACACCATCGCTCACGTGGGAAGGGGAAACAGAAAGACCTGAGGCTCTTCCCAAGGGTCTCCACGTGCAGCGCTCTGAAGATGACTAGCACGCGAGGCCTACCTCCAGCAGGAGACGGGTGGCAAACGCCTCCATTCTGGCAAGGGCTGCTGGAGCAGTCTTCAGTAGCTGTTAGCAAGCACCCAGGAGAGACGTCCACCCATTCTTCAATGTGTGCATAGCTTCTCGGTTTGTTATTCAGAGGGAGCTCCTGCCCGTTCAAATAGATGGAGTCCATACAGCCACGGAAACCGTTCCCGACTTGGGGGCTTCTCCCGTGCCTGGTGCCTTGCTGACGGATGTGGCCACCAAAAAACACATGGTTATCCAGGTTTAGGGTTTTCAGGGTCCCGGGGGCTGTGCCTGATGCAGTATGAACTTGGTCTAGAACCAACCTAGCATAGTTTCCGTTCACTTCTAGAGACACGGCATGCCACAGCCCATCGTTGACTTGAATGCTCTGAACAGACACGATGCCAGGACCACTTCCACAGTCGAACTTGTACTGCAGCCTTCCATTATGAATCTGTGACAAAGATAATTACCATTCACATTACTCTTGCAGGATCGTCCACAAGGAACTCTGATCAAACATCCAAAGGAGAGGTACGTTTAGTGACTGAAGTGAGTGAGACTGCCTTTAAGCACTGCAGAACACACGCTTGTCTCATCAGTGCACGGAGAATAAAAATGAACCTAACACAAGTTCAAGTGCCAAGTGCACCTCCGAAAAGCATCATGGAAATCACCCACAATTAACTGTTAACCGAATAACAACCAAAAATAGCATCAGGTAAAATCAAAAGTGAATCATGCATTAAAAAAAAGAAAAAAAGATGATTAGCACTTTTAAGCAGTTATGAATGCTCTCTATAAACTGTCTCTATAACAGTAGTAAGATGTCATACCACTGAGAGTTTGAATGTTAACTGTCACATGACCTAAAGACGCTGTGAGAAACAGAAGTCAATCTCTATATTATGGCAGAGCAAAAAGAGCTTTTTAGCCCCAAAGTCGAAAACTTAAAGAGGTATCGAGGAACTATTTAAGTGTGGAATAAGACCATTTCCCTTAATTTTTTTTTCCAAAAATGGACAACATGAACATAAAATGGAATTTCATATTTTTAAAGTCTTCAGGTACAAAAACGTACCTCTAAGATGCTGTAGTCGGTCCCGCGGGCGTACATCACGACCGCGTGAGCGGAGTATGTTCTGAGCCTCATGGTCAGCTTCATCTCCAGTCTGTTTTCATTTTCCATTAGACGGTATTTCACAAAGCTGTTTCCAGTAAATGTGACCGATGAACTCCCTGAATCATGAAGAGGAAAACATGAATCAGAACCAAGTTGAAACATATTTATAAAAGTGAGATTTCCCCCTAACACTGATCCAAGTTTTTATCTAAGGTTACAACATTATAAAATTCAATTCAATGGAAAATGTTTATTTGCTTTAATAAAAAGCATAGCATAACTGGATTTTCTTTAGGAAGAGAACCGGACTATTATATCAGAGAGAAACGAATTCTAAAACAACGAAAGATCTAAATATAAAAAGGTTCAATACAAATTATTAGAAGACAATTGAGGAAAATATTCACACAGCCTCAGGTGGTCTGGGGAAACTCTTCAAGCAAAGTATAATCCCCAGTCTCCAAAAAGGATGAACATCACTCTGCAGAGGTAGAAATGGTTATGTAAAATTACACAGAACCGACAAAAATTTAATTTCAAAATGACAAGAGACACTGTAAACAAATCAAAACACCAGTAATAGATAGTGGGATGGAGGTAACATTCACGCTCACAGCGTACGGAATGTTCTACACACTGAAACAAGACACAAATAACCCCGACAGGCGAGTAAAGAATACGAACAGGCCATCCAAGAGAGGAAATGCTAGTGGAATAAATAAAACTTTCACAGGAAGCTGGAGCAATGCAAACTAAAATAACTCGTTACCATTTCATGCCCACTGGATGGGGGAATTTGTTTTTTAATTGAAAACCTTATACTGGCAAGAGAATGGGCAGTGAGACAGTCACAAAGGACTGTAAGTAAGGAACTGGTATAACTTTCTGGGAAACTAATATAATGGTAATATTTAAAAATTAAAAGCGCAGTTAATCTTTGACGTAGTAAATCCTAGTTTTAGAACACACCAATAAAGGCTCTATGTATAAAGTACTTTTTTAAAAATTAAAGTACAATTAACATATAATGTTGTATTAGTTTCAGAACTACAACAGAATGACTTGATAATTCTGTCCATTCCTCAGTGCGTCACCATGATTAAGTGTAGAAAAGGATTCGTTTTTAACATGAGAAAATATCTTCACAACCTCAAGCTCATTTATAATTAAGGACAAAGCTGACAAAAAACGATACAGCCCCTCAGAAGCATTAGGTTTATGGGCATGGACTTGGGAAGGTGCCTACAACATATGTTAAGCCACAGAAAACCAAGCAGTAGACTGTGAGAGGTGGTGACTCCAGTTTTTCTTTTTTTTTCAGTAAAGAGAATGTGGGGAAAACCACTCTTGAGTATGTACATGTGGGACTGTTATGTTGGCATGAGCACAATCAGAGAGAAGGAAGAGCATCACTAGTAACTCAGCGATGAGCTGTTACACATAGAGAACGGAGAAGTGACTACCGCTCTCGATTCATTTGTAAGCCTGACCTGTTATAATCAATGAGCTTTACATCTGTCAACTCCAATAAAGAGAGTGATGGCAAGAAAAAGTAACTTCTGGGGCGCCTGGGTGGCTCAGTGGGTTAAAGCCTCTGCCTTCGGCTCAGGTCATGATCCCAGGGTCCTGGGATCGAGCCCCGCATCGGGCTCTCTGCTCAGCAGAGAGCCTGCTTCCTCCTCTCTCTCTCTCTCTCTGCCTGCCTCTCTGCCTACTTGCGATCTCTGTCTGTCAAATAAATAAATAAAATCTTTAAAAAAAAAAAAAAAAAAAGAAAAAAAGAAAAAGTAACTTCTATAAAAGAAGCATACTTCATCACTGAACTCTTACCTGGGCACGGACCAAACTTGCCACCCGGGCAGACGCAGGAGTATCTGTTGTCTCCTGGATCAGGGACACAATCAGATCCCTCAGGGCACGCACTGTCTTCACATCCATGACGGACAAGTGGGCATTTTCCCTCTTTGTTTAAAAAACAGAGGGGGAGGGGAAGCTCATTAACAGGAATTTCAGGAAAATGGTCATTACTGTGTACACTTCAAAGGCTGCCCATGGGATGATCTGTACCCCCCGCTGTCAGGGACTTGTATGTGTTACCTGTGCAGAGACACATGGCTGTTCGGTGGTGGCGCGGGGTCACAAAACTCAGTCTGGCCGTGCTATGCGTTGACATGACGTTTTCATCCATGGTCACCTTCTCGTCACAGAATTTCCATGGGCAATCCAGTCCTGCACAGAGCTTCTGGAATACATCCAGTATCTTGACACCAATGATTTCCTCAATATCCGTCACGGAAGAATTAATCTTGTGCAGGAGCTGCTTGGTTGAAATGGGGGCGCTACCCGATTTCTCCACGAAAAGCAGGACATCCAGATGTGGAGGAGGCTCAGAGGGCTGCAAACTGACCATCTGTACGTCGTTCCTCCTCACCCCCAAGATGTTCCGCAAAGCCCGCTGGAAGTTGCGCCAGTAGTCCCCAACAAATTCTTCCGGAGTGAGATTGGCGAAGCGAAGCGTGATGCTGTGGTTCAGCATCTCCTGTGTCACCTGCCGGATGTGCACAGTGATGTCTGCCACCGTCGTAAATCTCCCGTCGGTGACGCTGACGTTGAGGAGGTACTGCCCCACGTCCAGCTTTTTGTGGGCTATCAGCTTACCGCCGGTGCTGGAAACAGAGAAGAGTTTGTCCATTTGGGGATCCAGACTGTAGGTTAAAGTGTCATACACGTCTTGGTCTGTGGCGTGAATCTTCCCAATGACGCCACCTGAGTATTCCTCTCCAAAAGCCGTAATGAAAATCTCTAGTGGTAAGATTGCAGGCGGATAGACGCTCTCCTCAATGACCCTGATGTCAACATACGTCAAAGATGACAACGGAGGCTTTCCATTATCTGCCACCTGTGAGAAAATTGAAACAAAAACACTTTTGTCTTTGTCTACACTTTCTTACTGAAATATATTTACACTGTTCATGTTTCAAAAAATTACCAATGACTAGATACTTATTTCTCTATATAAGCCGCCTATCTAGGAAAAGGATAAATATTTCTTCACAGCCTTTTTGCTAACTCATAAGGAAGCTTAGCTCCGTCAAGGTCTATGATGAAGTAACCAAATGAATAAATGAGACCCCCTCAGTGTGCACTGGGATCAAAACAAAGGTATGGCAAAGAAGCCCCAAAACAAACAAAAAACCCCACAATTCTACTCATTTTGTTTCCTCATGAAACGTAAGCTGTTCACACACAAGGAGACAGCTTCCAAAGGAGCACTCCTCTAGGAGGAGAATGTGGGACTGTTATGTTAGCATGAGCCCACATACAGAATCAGAAAGACCTTCATACCTGAATGTGCAGGAGGTAATGATCTTTCTCCTTCCTCTTTATGGCAGCAGACGTCAGCAGGACCCCTTGCTGGTTCACTTCGAAGGCCCCGTCCTCATTCCCACTCACGACAGTAAAGAAGAAGGGCGGGCCATTATGCGAGGAGTCCCTGTCGGTCACAACCAGCTGCAGCACGCTGAAACCCACTGGCTTATTTTCCTGCAGGATACAAGAACCAAAACACACAACTTTCAATAAGACCGAATCTATGTGGTAAGAGACACAGGCAGGTTTTCTGTAACGTGAAGTAAACAGAACACGAAGCGTTGCTGTGTCCCACCGGACAGGAGGACAGAGAAGACGGGGTGGGGGGTGGGCAGTGATGTGGAGGGGGAGGGGCAAAGGGAGCAGTGGGGGCTTGGGGAGGGCACAGGTGAGAGGAAAGGATGCATGGGGAGGAGTGCGAGGGGGATGGAGTCGGGGAGGAGGAAAAGGGAAGACGTGGATGTGAGTCTCTGACGCCTCTCCATACAGGTCAGCAGAAAAGATCAAGGATCCAGCCAGTGAGAATGTCTTAAAAAGCAAAGCACAAAAAGAAGAGAGAAAAGCTTAGCTCTATCTTGAAAATGCTCATTTTGTAGTACTGACAGATGGATTTTACTCTCCCTGTTTTTCTAAAAAGTAGTTTTTGGAAAAGAAAGCTATTTCCAACAAACTGAGGCCAAAAGAAGAGCTCATTTCCAAAGGCAGGTGTTCGACGAGCCCTCTAGCATCCCCGAGATTACCTGGATGATGACACTGTAGTTTTCCTTGGAGAAGACCGGGGCGTTGTCGTTGACATCTGACACATCGATGTTCACAGTGGTCGTGTTGATCCGGGGCGGAGTGCCGTTGTCAGACGCCTGAACCGTCAGTGTGTAACCTGAAATCTGTTCAGACACAAGACAAAGAGAACACATGTCCACTTCACAAGGCCCAAACACAGGGTTTCATCAGACGCGGACTGGCAGCCTGGAAGGGCAGACCTGAGTAACCGGCCTCACGTGCCGTGTCTCGTATGCGGGCAATTCTCCGAACGACGACAAGCACGCGGCAAATACCCACACATTGGAATGTGTGCGCTCAACAGAAGCGACCACTGGTGGTTAGAGTCTCTGGTGCACTCTAGACATTCTCATTCCATGAAAGCATTCCCACTTTAATAAATAACAGATTAATGGAACGTGTAATAGAGAAGTAATATAATGAGAAAAACGTAACAGAGCTCGAAGGCAGTTGCACTCATAGTAAGAGGGATGGCAGCTTTCTCTAAGGCCCAAATGGGACTGTCTGCCGGAAGCCGAGGGAAGCCATCTTCTGGTCCCGAGGGTTTCCTCATCTTCAACACCTCAGGACACCCCAGATCACCCTCCCCCATGCCTTTTACACTCAGATTACAGTCCCCTGTCCAAATCCCTTAGGGTGAGTTCTTCGTGACCCCCTCCCTACAAGGGAAACCACGTCAAGTGAAGTGGATTCCGTTCGAGGGCAGGCCCCTGTGAAGCTGTCTTCCAGAGGAAGAGGTGGGAGATGCCAGAAAGTGGGCTAAACCCCAGAGTATGTTCTGCAGAATAGGAGTCCTGCAGGGTGCCCCAACAGAAAAGGGCAAACGGCCTGGGACACACCACATGCCACTGTCCTGGACATCAGTGTGTTAAAGGAATGGACAGGCGCGTCAGTCACAAACACTCAAATCTGTTCAGCCAGCAGCACGGTGACCGTAAGCCTAACAGTTGGGTTTCCTAAGCTCTTGCAAAGTCCCTGCTCAACAGTAACAGGTCGCAAAAGGAATGAAAGAACTGAGATTTGAACGAGGTAGCTCATCACGGTATTCCCAGATCCCTCTCATCTTAGCTCTACCTGTGAGTGTTCTGAAACTATACTCCACGGTCACCAATGTCCTTTTAATGCACTTCTGGACTTTGTGACCTCTCCAGGCAGCTCCCTGAGTGTGTGAGTGGAGGGACAGAGGGACGGAGGTACAGCACGGCTTTCCTCTCTCGGGTTGCTCATATTAACTCACTACCTCAAGCTGCCTCTATCATCCTCTCCAGAGGCCCGAGCCATACCTGTATTTTCAGCTTTCACATTTCTTAAGTTTGAGTAAAATCTCCAAATACTGGATGAAAATTTCTCCTTACATAAGCCACTGTCCTCCAAAACTTGACACCTCAAACCCCATAGGCCACTGCCTCTCCCAGGGCAGAGTCAATGGCCTCACGATGCCCTGGCTCTTAGAGGGCAGTCCCCAGTCCCAGAGAGCGGACGACAGCCGCCATCTCGGACGCCGCTGCTTCCCACACTGAGTGGTGCAGATTCGGATTTCTCCCTCACGGAGTCTCCACGTTTGTCTTCTCACTCGCTCGTCACGGCACCTGCCAACCGGGCTCCTGTTGCCTCATGGTACAGTAATGGGGGCTGGTCTGCCTGCCTTGCTGGAGGCTCACAGGCTGACCACCACTCACACCTACCGTGACACTCACCTTCCCACCGGTCTCCTTGGAGAATTACACCCGGGCTCGTAACTGCTCACTAACCCCCGCTGCTTGCAGCATCCAGTCTGAGCCTCGGATGTGTTCCTCGCACACCATTCTACCGTGTCCCTCACTTCTTGGTAGGATTCCTCTACTCCAATACAACCCAATACAGTCACCTAAATACATACACACATCCTCCTGTCCCCATGCCTCTGCTGACGAAGCTCCTCACGGGGCCTCCCCTTCTCTCAACGACCATGGTTTTCTGAGTCTCTGCCATTATTGAAAACCTAGTGACTAGCTCCATGAAGTGTCTCCAAACAATGGAGCCAAGAGTAGTTTCTTCCTGAAGATAAACCTTTATTATTCAAACTTCTATCTGTATGAAACACATCTCTTACACTCCTAAGATTTCCCTACTGGAATTGCTTTTCAAGTGTTTGTATCTTGCTTGTCAGTGCCTGAACAAGGCTGGTTCTACCCTTCCCATACTCCCCATCACGTGATAGACGTGAGCACAAGGAACTTGTATGTACTGATTTGGTGATTTGTAAACAATTTAAACCAAACTTTTGCACGTACTGTTTCCCGGTCCAGAAGCTTGGTCACTTTCACTTCTCCCCTGGTAGGGTCGATTGTAAACGGACTTCCTTGGTTACCATCTATAATCGAATAGCGGATGTGGCTGTTTGAAGGTCCATCGGCGTCATCAGCCATAACCTAGAAAACATCAGACTCCTGCTTAGGAGACAGCTAAAGAAGGGGCAGGAGTCTACTAAGCCCATTTCTGATATCAACAGCTAGCTGTTATAAAGCAGTAATTTACAACACACTTAGTAACTGACTGGGATAACAAAAGACATTTCCACATCTTCCAATTATTTTCGAGTAAGGCCACAACAAAAACTCCATTGATCCTCCGAAATTCCCTGCAAAGATCCAGAAGAAGAACACGGTAGAGAAGAGACACACCGTGATGACGGACTGCTCGAGAAGGGCGTCCTCACTGATCACTGCCGTGTAGGTGTCTTGGCTGAACACAGGGGAGTTGTCATTGATATCAGTTACATTAATGTTCACAGTTGCAACATCACTTAAGGAAGGCGTGCCTCCGTCCGTGGCCTCGACAGTCAGGTAATATTCATGAGAGCTTTCATAATCCAGATTCTCAATGATAAATATGGCCCCTAGATGGAAAAGCAAAACGACTTTCAGGACTTTTAAGTGCTACCACTTCCTCCCACGGTGACGGGAACACACTTATACACAAACCATTTCTGCCCCAAAAGTTTGCTTATCATTTATGTAGGTTTTCTAGTATCTTAACTCAGCAATGACAAATTATGAATCTGCCCACTCATGGATGCTCATTTATTTCTCTGTGATATTTAAATTGCTTCCCTAGTCAACACTACCCACATCCCACTAGAAAAAGTGATTATATCTCTTCTCTCTTCCAAAACAGTTTACTACAGACATCCCTCTAATAACATAAAAAGGAAACAGAAGAATTCTACTCTCCGACTTTTATTGTCCTTTTCCTTCTCATAGATGTTTTTCTTTTAAAGAAATGTACATCTTTTTTTTTTAATCTCCAGAATAACTATTCACATTCTGTCACTAAAAAAAAATCACTTTTTAACAATTCCTTTAACACCCCCCTTCTTTAGGGTGCCTGGGTGGCTCAGTTGGTTAAGCGGGGCTGCCTTTGGCTCAGGTCATGATCCCAGAGTCCCGGGATTGAGTTACTACGCATCAGGCTCCTGGCTCCACGGGGAGTCTGCTTCTCCCTCTGACCTTCTCCCCTCTCACGCTCTCAAATAAATAAAAATCTTTAAAAAAAAACAAAACACAAACAACACCCTTCTTTATAGTCCATCCTATGAAGGAGCCCTAAAAACACTAATTCTATGATATGCATTAAAAATATGTTTTTAGGGTGCCTGGGTGGCTCAGTGGGTTAAGCCTTTGCCTTCGGCTCAGGTCATGATCTCAGGGTCCTGGGATCGAGCCCCACATCGGGCTCTCTGCTCAGTGGGGAGCCCCCTCTCTCTCTGCCTGCCTCTCTGCCTGCCTACTTGTGATCTCTGTCAAATAAATAAATAAAATCTTTAAAAAAAAATGTTTTTAAACAGCATCATCACACTTCTACTCTTCATCTCAAACAGTCACACACAATTAAATGCGGTTTGAAAGGAGCGACTTTTTACAAGGTTTGAAGACTTAACAGCAGTTTCAGACCACGGTTAACAAGACAACAAAAGTGTTTATGCAGCAAGAGTCAGTTACTCGCTGCTTCGACTCTTGACCTTGCCAATAGCCGCCACTCAGTTTGATTCAAAGGACTTCGGCTATTCTATATAACTAGCATAATGAAAACATCTATTTTAATGAATTATCAGATGCCCCCTGTGGAAACTAAGATCAAAGAGGTCGAAACCACTGTTTTGCATAAGAAGCTACTTTCACGTGAGCTCACTATGGGAGAGAGCAAGGGACTATGACGCAAGGTCCTCTTCTATCTTCTACTCTTTATCTTTACTAATTGCCTACATCTGCCATCGTGACTGAATCACTAGAGTGTGATTCTTTAATTTCCCACTTAAAGGTCTAAACCACTCTGAATCCCACTTAAAGTAACAACACAAAGAAAACTTAAGTTTTATCTTTTCAGAGTAGCCACGGCTGATTTCTGATCTCTTTGTAGCAGGTAAAGTGCTGGGGGAGCTAGCCTTTGGGGCAGAATGAAGGGCCTCCTCTCATTCACAGGGTAGGTTACCTGTTTTAGAATCTATGCTGAATTTTCCATGTTCATTTCCACTTATTATCGAGTAGGTGATTTCTGCATTTGCTTCAATATCCCGGCTGGCCGCATACACCTGAAGAACTTCTGTTCCAATGAGAATGTCCTCAGACACGGTGGCACCGTATTCACGGTATTCAAACACAGGCGGGTTGTCATTTATGTCCAAAACCGACACAACGACAGTGCCCGTTGTGGTCAACCTCCTTGGCAAACCTTGATCCGTGGCTTTCAAAGTCAGGGTGTACACAGCCTGCTGTTCTCTATCCAAGGGCTTTTCTAACTGAATGATTCCAGATAATTCATTAATGGAGAACTGTCCATCAGCCGAGTCGATCAGTGAGTAGGAGATCTTCTGATTCAGTCCTGGTGATACATGACCATAGGTCAGACTTTTGAGAAATTTAAATTATTTTTTGAGAGAACATGTAGCATATTTTTAAAAGGGAAAACGCTAATACACATTACTTAGACATTCTTATGACTATCACCTTTAAAAAGCAAACGTTTTCATTAACAATTTACTAACTTAAACATGATTTCATAGTGATCTGGCTTTTTAAGATGATGCTCTATAGGAATGTACGCTAGAACACTCAGCAGCGCTTTTAAAATGAAGTCAAAGATCTGAGAAGCAACATTTTTGTTACTGCTCTAATTCTTCAGTACTAGTACGACTTAAGAAATTATTTTTATTCTCTGCTATGCAAATGTTATAAACGTGTCCTAGAGGATTATACTCTCCATAAAATTATGAAAGGTCTGTTGAACTATACCAATGTAACATTTGCTTCTGTTTTGTTTCCACATTAACATCTCTATGGTACTAATGGTTTAGTTACAACATAACACTTCACTTCATTAATTCAAATGGATACGAAGATCAGTTAATATAGTCACTAACCCTAATTTTAGGGACACCACAGATGTCCCACAATAGTTAAGTACATTGGGCACAATTTGGGGACTTCAAATATTCATTAAAAAATGAATTCATGGGGCGCCTGGGTGGCTCAGCGGGTTAAGCCTCTGCCTTCAGCTCAGGTCGTGATCCCACGGTCCTGGGATTGAGCCCCACATCGGGCTCTCTGCTCGCCGAGGAGCCTGCTTCCTCCTCTCTCTCTGCCTGCCTCTCTGCCTGCCTGTGATCTCTCTCTCTGTCAAATAAATAAATAAAATCTTAAAAAAAAAAAAAAGAATTCATTATTCTAAAGATTCCATTCCACTTTTAATGCTGAGAAATTAAATAATACAACAAGTTATTCGATATGCCTAAGGTAAGGTTAAGTTAAAGAGGCTGAATTTGGGATGTGTTTTGGACAGAGGTCCCTGCAATCCTTGAGCACGTCTTAAAGACAAAAAGCATCACCTAGACAGTACCTGCGTCCGCGTCCGTGGCCTGCACCCTGGTCAGCAGCGTCCCAGGCTCTGTGTTCTCAAACACAGTGATGGCGTATGGGTCAGCGGAGAACTCGGGGGCATTATCGTTCACGTCTTCTAATGTGAGCACAAGATTAGCCTGACAAAATCTGCCCCCTCCGTCTGTGGCCTTGACCAGGAGGTTATAAATTGCTTGCTCCTCACGATCAAGAGGGGCTAATGTTTTCAGTTCACCTAAAAACAAACAAAAGTAAACGGACTCACTTGAAATGCTAAGATG
The DNA here is from genome assembly GCF_963455335.1 of Martes martes. Lineage (NCBI taxonomy): Eukaryota > Metazoa > Chordata > Mammalia > Carnivora > Mustelidae > Martes > Martes martes. The sequence continues at coordinate 27,033,407 of NC_137889.1, read as the reverse complement.
CGAACTGCAAATGCACATCTTACCATTTCTTCCCCTTTTCTCTTACGATGACAGAACTGGGGAGATGACAGAACTGGGGAGGCACAGTGGTATCAGTGACAGGAGTCAACAGCTGCAGGAGCCCGGGGAGAGCTAGGTTTCCAGACCCTGCCGGCTGCCAGCTCTTCAACTCAAAGATTTCGAGGCCAGGGGCTCTCGGATTATATATAATGTCATAAAAACAGAAGAAAAAAAAAAGCACTACTTAATTTACCAAATCTAAAATATTTTTAAATTGACTCATAGCTTCATATGTTTACAATTAGTTCTGGGGCTGGGGAAGCTGCCAGAAAACTTTAATTTTAACCAAATACAAATTATAAGGGGGAAAATAGTTTTAAAGATTCAAATACAAATACAGTACTACTAATCATTTTGAGGAGTATGCTAAATAATTTATGCCCATGAATTGAAGAAAACAAACTATATACAAAATAGATAGAGCAGAACCTTTGAGAGATACTTAAATTTTGAACTATTTTTTTAAAAAAGAAGTTGATACTAATCTCAATTTTAAATCCTTGGTTCAAGTAGGTGATGTTGTTGGTAATTTTTTTTAATCTCACCCCAAGTTTTACACAGCAAATTGCCGTGTAGATTTCGTGTAGATGCCAATTTTGTAGTATCAGAGTACATTTTATAGGAACAGAACATAATTTCAAATTTTACATGGGACCTAAAACCACCCACATATATGAGATGACTTTATTGGAACATAGTTAATTTTGCAAAGCCCCGTCTTTACCTGTGTCTGGATTTAGTTTGAATTTTTCTGCGCCTGGACCAAACAACGTGTAAGTAATTTCTGCGTTGGAGCGGATGTCTGCATCTGTAGCAGACACCTGCAGGATCAGCTTCCCAGGAAAGGCGTCTTCCGGAATTGTGTCCGAGTATAAAGTCTACAATGATTTTAAGTAAAGTCGTGAACATAAAACATGAAGGGTTAACATGACTGCCAAGGGAATAATGGAAAAAAAATCATTTAACTTTGGTCACAGAAAACATGGGACATGACGGAATTTAAAATCCAAGGAGCTTTGAAAACTATTTTTGTTTTAAAACAAAACAGAGTCGTGTAAAAAGTAACTCCTCTCTCTCACTGAGAGGGTCTAACCTGACATTTACCCACAGAAATCTGAATACTTGACATCTCTGAGCTGGGTTCATGTTCAACTTAAGTTCTTGTAAGAAAACACAAGTAGTATTCCATATTTATCCAAAAACTGGACAGTAAATGCCTGTTACATCATGTCTACTTCTTTTCAATACAGGAAATTCATTAGTTGCAATTGTTCCCAACACATGACCAGCTATAATTGCAGTTGAGACACCAGTGATCCCCATGTCACGAGAGAAAACAGAGAATCCCCAAGGTCCCGGGGGGAGGGGGGTCTCTGAGGCGCTTCTCCTCCACCCCTCCCTTCCCAGCTGACCGAACTCTAACATAATGAACGGTTAGTTCCACTTCCAACTAATCAGAAACTTCTGCCATAAACCAAAACATAAGACAAACAGGTTAAGATTTTGCTGACTTTTCTCTCTTAATGTGAGCTCAGTTTTAGGTAAACGACATTTTATGGCTCATGAAACAGGATCTTTTGCAATACTGATGATTTCAAATGATCTAATGTCCTAATTTTATTATTCCCAAAGATGACAAGGCATTGTATCCAAATTACATGCCAAGTATTTAAAAAAAAAAAAAAAGAGGCAAGCAAGAAAAACACAGTTATTTTGTGTAAGACACACAGACATCCTCCACTCCTCCGCCACCAACCCACACACAAAAAAAACGCTGCTGCCAAAAAGTCTGCATGTGGATTGAACTCTTCATTCCTCTGGAGCTCCCTTCCCTCCTGACGGCACTGTACTTTCTGGAGAATGGCTCTGTCCTCTTCCACTGCTGCGACACTGCCCCAGCTCCTCTGTCCCTCTTCAAGACCACTGTCCCTCACGCCCCTAGCCTTCCCTTTATCTACTACTCTTCATCCTTCCTTGGACTCCCCTCTCTCTTCACTGGCCAAATCTGTGCGTGTCTTCACACACACCCTCTCTGCAGCCCGGCATCCATCCACATCAGGACACAGAGCCCATGGTCTCCAAGCCAGTCTCCGAATCCCAAAGTCCCGTTCCACATCTCCCTCATCTGCTTGGCCGCCAAACCTCCACTCACTGTCCTGCCTCCTAAAAATCCTCTCCTCCTGCGCGCTCAGTAACACTGCTCTGGTATGGTCTCCTCCACCAGCCTCTGCTTCCTCCTCCCCTCTCCCCAGGAAATACCCCTGCGGACTCTCTGTCGCTTTTTGTTACTATCCTCTCAAGTGGATTCCAGTGTCAGTTCACGGTAGAAACTGCCAAGTTTACATGTGTCCCGAGTCCGCATCTTCAGTCTTGCCGTCTCTCTCAACGTCTACAAAACCTACTCCAGAGTGTCCCGTTACCTCACACCAAGTCTGACCTGGACACAACACGCCTCCTCTTAGACCAACGCCACCCTATGCTGTATCTTTGGTCTCTCTCCCTCTTCTTGTAGCAAACAGCAGAGTCATCCCTCATTCGACACATCTGCCTTGCTGTCCCACGCGGGCAGCACCAAGGACACCAGCCTGTCCTTTCTTTCTCTCCGCCCCCTCTGCCTACCCTCCCACCCGTGCTCTCACATTATCACCTACATGCACCTGATCCCAACAAACTCATCTTCTTTAAGGAATTCTTCCTTCACGTCATCGCCACCTCCCAAGTACAAACGGAGGCTGAGTCCCAATCCCCTTGCTTATCTGAGCACCACGTCCCCAAGGCTGAGCTGCTGCTCCTTCCCCAGCTACAGGGAGCACGGCCGCTCCAGGCCTCCCCCACGGCCCCGGACGGGAGCAGCTCCTCTCTGGTGTATCTGTTCTCCTAAGTCAATGGGCTCTACCACTGTAGGAAAACCCTCATTTACCTCTTCGTTTCTCAGCTATGTGCGAGAGCAGGTGCCACCCAAAAGCAACTTGTGAAAGCAAAATGGAGCTTTACAGATGAACTACTGCTTGGGTGTCTCCCCAGGATAATCGCATTCCTCAAGAAAGGGAATGAAAATTTCTCAGAGCTTGTTTAGAGTTAAACTGTAATCCTGCCCACGATTTACAGTGTTTTTGAATGAGATTTTTAAACGACTTAGCATTTCCCGAAATAGTTCCAGAGCCACTCCAACTCCTGCTTCACTGCTCACTCACCTCCGCTTAAACAGTAAGAGATTATAATTTGAAACACATCTGAATCACACCCAGCATCCCATGACAGTCCTACTCAGAGGGTAAACAAGGAATCATAATATAGAAATTCATAATATAGAAAGAACAGCCCACCTTTTCACAGACTGGACTGTTGTCATTTGCATCAAGAACTTTCACTTCAACTATGGCTTTGGATGAGAAGGTCCCATCAGTTGCTGTGATGGTCAGAAGATAATTGTCCCTTTTTTCCCTGTCTAGAGGTTTCTTCACATAGACCTTCCATTCATTCTGTATGTTTTCAATAGCAAACTGTCCCAAAGGATCTCCTCCTATTAAATCAATGGAAGAAAAGGACAGTCAAGTTTATTAAAATAAGGAAAGATCTAAGTAACAGGAGGAAGAAACTGCTCAAAATAGATATAATGTTATACATTATAACAAGAATTTTTACATTTTTATAAGAATTTTACATTTTTATAAGAATTATTAAAAAAAAAACTATTACATTTAAATTTGGTATATTAGGTTTCCGACTTACCACCCCTCTCCCCAAATCAAGGCATTAAAATGTGTACTGAAACACAGTATTAAGCTAAGTAAAATGTAAAGCCCACTAAACAATACTTCAGCCTATGTTGAAACTATAGTTAATTATAATGTATTTGTCATATGCTAATTCAACAGAATGAATCATAAAAATCAAAAACGGTCAAATGGAACAAGTGTTCACTTTCCTCAGGCAGAGAACTTGAAATGTAGCTTAACAGATGTTATTTCTACTTATTTCAGATATAACGTTACTAAAATCATCCCCTTAACTCCCCATTTTCCCAAAACATGCACTTCAAAATGTATACCTCTAGCACAATTTATTTTTAACTTACACCCCCGCATTTAAATATTTTACCTGTGATGTAATATGTAACTTGTCTGTTAATCTCCTCAGAATCGGCATCCGTGGTACTTAAGATGGCGATGACACCGCCTGGGGGATCATCTTCACTCACAGTCCCCTTATAAATCTCTGCCGTGAACCGCGGGGGGCTGTCGTTGACGTCAGTAACTGTAACATCCACAATGGCGGTGGAGGACAGCTGAACCTTCTCACCGTGATCTGAGGCAACCACCTGAATCTGGTAATTGTCTCTCTTCTCATGGTCAAGTTCCTTCAGGGTTGTAATCCAGCCTGTCTCCACATTAATGGCAAAAGATTCGATGACTTCTACACTTTGTGACTGATCTAGACTGTACATGACTTGGCCGTTGGTTCCCGAATCGAGATCAGATGCCCGGATCTGGATGACTCTACTTCCCCCTGGCAGGTTTTCAACAATAAATGCCTCGTATGGGTTCGACTCTAACACAGGGCTGTTATCATTGGCATCTTTCACTTGGATGCTGACATCCACAGAAGCCACCACTTCGTAGTCCTCATGAGTGCACTTGGCAAGTACAGAAAACTGGTACCACTTAGTTGTCTCATGATCAAGACTCTTCTCCAGTTTCAGTCTACCACTCTGCCTGTCGATCACAAAGAACTCATCCCTGTTACTTTCAGGAGTATTCCCTTTGATTAGGCTATAAAGAATGGTCCCACTATGTTCTGCTCGGATGAGATCGATCTCTGTCCCAATAGGCATGTCTTCTGAAACCGTGTAGGTATAAAATGGCTCTGAAAATTTTGGAAGTTGTATTTCCGGTGGAAGTATTTTCACATAGACGGGGACAACAGATTCTCTGGATGGAGACCCACTATCCACAGCTCTCACGAAGAAAGTGAAGAACTCATTTTCCAAGCCAATTAAGCTTTCTTTTGTCATTATTACACCAGACAGTTTGTTAATTTCCAAATTCTCTTTGACACTTTCAGAATCTGCTTCAATGGCATAGGTGACATCAGCATTGGATCCCTCATCAGCATCACTTGCAAGAACTTTAATGACTGATGTCCCTTTGGGAGCACTGGAGCCAATGTCCACTTCATACCTGGTTGCTCGAAACTGGGGTGCATTGTCATTGTCATCTGTAAGGATGACGTTAATGGTGCAGAAGGCAACCTTTCCTCCAGCATCTTTAGCCATTAAACGAACCGAGATCACTTTCTCCGCTGGGGTTTCTCGATCAAGTTTCTCCAGAGTAAATATCTGTCCTCTCTCATTTGTGTAAAACCTGTCTTTGGCAAAGTCATTGACAATATGGTAAGTAATGTGACCATAAATACCAGAATCCCCATCGGTTGCTTTGACCTCAATCACCAGGGTGTGTAAGGGAGCATTTTCAGCTAACTCCACTTCATATTCGCTCTGAAGGAAAACAGGGCTGTGCAGATTGCCTCCAATTACAGTTATGTGAACCTGAGCTGAACCCCTAAAAACTCCATCGGAAACAGAAACATTAAGATTGTAAAACGGCTTCAAGGTGTGCCGGCGCAGGTTTGAGAGTGTGATAATCCCTGTCTCACTGTCCATGACAAAATTCTTCTGGTCGTTGCCAGACAGAATGGAATAGTCCAACTTGTCTACATCTGAACTGTCTGCATCATAGGCTTTGACACAGGTCACGAAATGCCCATGGCTGGCATGCTCGCTAATTCTGGCTTCATAAATCTGCTGGTCAAACAGCGGTGGATTATCGTTGAGGTCTGTGACCTCCACGGTGACGATCACATCACTGCTCAGGGGGGGCATGCCACTATCCACAGCCCTTACAAAAATCCTGTGCTGCTGGAACTGCTCATAATCCAAAGTCCTGATGAGCGAAATGAGGCCAGTGCTGCTGTCAATGTGGAAATGATCGTGGCTTTTGCTGTGATTCCCAAACATGTGGTAGGAAATTCCTCTGTTGGGTTCGGAATCCAAATCGGTTGCTCTGACTTGAATGACAGACGTGCCGATGACGGACGCCTCAGACAGCGTTGTGGCATAGGCCTGTTGACCAAAGACAGGAGCGTTATCATTGATGTCTTCCACAATAATGTCGACAAACACCTCGGCATGGGCGCCGGTCAGGGAGTCGGTTGCTCGGATGCTCAGCTTATACGCTGGGTGTGACTCGAAGTCCAGAGGAGCTACGACATTTAGGACCCCAGTGTTGAAATTAATGGTAAACTGGCCGAAGGGATCTCCATCGGTGATGCTGTAGAACACCTTCAAGCCTTCTGGACTGTTGGCTTGTACGTGGACGACCGGACTGTGCAGCTGGATGTTCTCCGGCACCTCGGCGCTGTAGAAGGGCTTCTCAAACACAGGCATGGCTTTATTCATAACAGTGATGGGCACAATCACTTCAGCGGAAAAGGCTGGGCTCCCTCCATCTTTTGCAACCACTGTGATGAGGTATTCTTTATTTAAAGTGTCAGGTTCAAATTGCTTTTTCAGTGAAATTTCGCCTGAGGATCCAATCTGAAAATGCTCGTGGTGCTCCTTCAGGTAGTAATTCACCTCCCCATTTCTGCCACTGTCTCGGTCCACGGCAGTAACGTAGCGAATCACGTGGCCCACCACGGTGTCCACTTTGACAACGGCATAGTAAGGTAGGTTGACAAACACTGGTGCATTGTCGTTCTGGTCTTCTATGGTGACCTTGATGACGACATGGGCCACTGCCGAAGGCTTCTGTTCTTGGGTCACTTCTACCACCACATCAAATGCCTCTTGCTGTTCGCGATCGAATGGTATGCCCGTGGTTGACAGCACACCTGAAGTCCGGCTTATCTTAAATCTGCGGTCTGGGTTGAGGATCTGATAAAACAAGGGCTCATTGATTGGGTTCCCAATGGCAGTAATGACAGCTAACGTTCTGGCTTCAGTGGAATTCTCTTTCACTACTGCGGAGTAGAAATCCTGGGTAAACTTTAGTTGGCTTTCTTTGCTTTCTTTCACATTAATTTTCACAGAGGTAAAGCTTACAAATCTGCCATCAGACGCTCTCACGGTTAACTCATACCGGCTCCTTAACTGAGTTGTGTTCTGTACAGTTATAGTCCCTGTCTGGTGGTCCATATAAAACTTCTCCCCAATGTTGCCTTCAGTGATGGAATACATCAACTGTGAGAATGCACTTGAATCGGCATCTGTGGCATTTACTGTGATGACTTTGACTCCTCTGTATGTTGGCAGCAAGAGAGATGCTTCATATAATGATTTGGAGAACACAGGAGGGCAATCATTAATGTCGATTACACGGATGGTCACGTTAGCCGCATACGCAGCAAATAAACGTGGTGTACCCATGTCGTGCACTTGTACGGTAAAGTGGAAAGTACTTGTTTCTTCATAGTCCAAACTCAGCACAGTATGAATAGCACCAGTGCTAGAATCAATAGCAAAGTATTTGTGTACAGATGGTTCAACAATGTGATAAACAAGCAAAGCATTGGATTCTTTATCAGCATCGGTTGCTCGAATCACTAACGGGATGTTCTTGTCAGTTAGCACCACACTGTTGATTGAAGCTGATTCGCTAATGAGTCCCATATACTCTGCCTGCATAAAGACGGGCAAGTTGTCATTTTCATCCTGCAGGTGCACCAGAACAGTTGTGTTAGTAGACAAACCAGCCATGTTAGTTCCTTGGATGATTAATGTGTAAATGGGCAAAGTTTCAAAATCCAGGGCTTTCTGAGTGATGATACTTCCAGAGTGTGGATTGATATCAAAAGCATCAGCTACATTTCCATCTTTTATTTCATACACCACCGATGACTGACTGTGGGCTGTAACCATTCCGACGAAACTCCCAATGCTGATAGTTTCACTGATTTCCACAGAATATTCTTTTGATGTAAACTTAGGAGAGGCATTGTCCGCAATCGTGACAAAGATACGCACAGAAGTTATTTCACTCATCGGTGGATTGCCTTGATCTGTAGCTTTTACCATTAAGTCATATTCCACTTGGCTGTTTCGATCTAACTCTTTGGCAGTTTTTATAGAGCCCAAGATGGGATCAATTGTGAAAGAATTTCCAATATTTCCTGGGGGGGGGGGTGGAAAAAAAAACATGTTAGAGAAAAATATAAGGACCAATACAAGTCACAGTTGAAGATACAGAAACAAAGCTATCTTCAGAAGTGATATTCTAAAATGAAACAGAAATTCGGGGGTTATCAACATTTGAATGGAACTCATTTCATTTTTAGCCACCTATAATATGGCAGATTTTTCCGAGTTTTGTCCATAAAGTATGAAAAGCAAGAAACAGAAGAAAGATTACTCTATAACCTAAAGCCAGAACTCACTTGCTATTGGTTGAGCCAGATACTTGTGGAATGTATGGTTATCCTTTTGTAAGGTAAGGTAAGAATTTTCCACCAGTCCTGGAAAAACCCTTTGGAATATACTTCTGATTTCAGCATTTATCGCCTCTTAAGTTCTCAAGATTCTTATTCATTATGAAAGGGAAGACGTCAATTCACTAAGAAACTTTAACAAGCTTCAAGAGAGTTGTCCCTTATTTTAAATATTCAGGGAATTGATGAGTGAGCTTGTGTATAATCTGCCCCACTATGCAGGCTTCAAAGATTTCAGTCACACTCCCTTCTTAATCTTTTTCGGGTGAATCTGCCCTCTGTGTCCCTGGTTCTCTCTACTGGGGGTGATCTCGCCTAGATGGACAGGCAGCCACGTCTCGACACATTTTTGATTATCACTACCTAGAGTGTGCTGCTAACACCTGCTGAGTAGAGACCAGGGATGCTGTTAAACATCCTACAATGCATGGACAGCCCCCATAAGAAAGGATTTTTTGCTCCCAAGTATCAGTAGTGCTCAGAGAACGAACCCCCACCCCTCAGAACAGACTGTGTTCCTTGCTTCTCTTTGGACCTTTTCCAGCTATACTGTATACATATGTTTAGCTTCAAATGCAATTCCATAACAGTTACCGGTTTTGTATCATCACCAAAATCCTTCTGGAGACAGCAGCAGTTTACAGAAGTTTAGCAGTTTACCTCTGGATAGATTCAGGCAGTGCTGTGGGGTCCTCAGATTCGATCCATCCACCCACACTTCATCCGTTTTCTGTTTCACACCAGAGTCCACAATCCATTATCCTAGCCACAGAACTGCATTTATTTTCCCCAAATGAACTATTACACTTCCCCACAACAAAGCTGACTTGCCCCTTAACGCTGTTTTAAGTTCTGTTTTCCTCTAGGTTTGCAACCATGTGGGGTACACTTCAGAGGCCAGAACGACTTACCACGTGATGTGCAAACCAGGAGACTGACCGAGTACCCCTTTCCCCACATCACTGCTAGTCAACACTTCCTCTATAGCCTTCATTTCCTTCTTTTAATATGTTTTCCAAAAATCCATGATACCATTTTTTCTGAGGCCAGATCCAGTCTGGTTTTCATTAAGCCTGCCTGGGTCTGCGTCTAGGCACCACAGTCTGCAACACAGCAGAGGCCCGGGCTGTCTCAGGCCCCCAAGTTCCAAGCTGAACCCTCATACACAAATGGGGTCACACTGCCTCTACCACACCTCACAGACCCCTAATTTCTTCCTATCTGCATTTATGAGTCAACAATCCCAGATTCTCACATTGTGCTTTAGCCAGTCACTGGAACTCCAAGGACCTCTTTCCTCCCACGTGGGCATCACCCCATCTTTCAAAACCATGACCGGTTGCCTGGGACTGGTAGGGTGACCATGAAAACCTGTGGACAATGGTCTTCACCCACACCCCTCAGGCTATCCTATGTCTATACTAATAGCAGCCGACCTACCACAGTTTATATTCAATCATCTCATCCCTTTCTCTTATTTTATAGTGAAACCTTAAAGCTTCAAACACGCAAGGCCTTCCAGAGCGGAATGAATACAATCTACCTGCGCTAAAGCAAGCTGGTGGCGTTAGAACTCGCTAACCTTCCCCACAAAGTACTCGTTGCCCTCCAGCCATGCTGGCTCCTCACTCCTCAATCGGGAAAGCACATGCTCATTGCAGCATGACGGTATTTGGGGGTCTTTTCTGGAACTGTCTTCCCTACCTGTTCTCATTGCTTCTTCATTCATTCATTCATTCAGGTTTTACCCAAATGTTCCTCTGCTTAGAGAATGTGATGGTGAAGACTTCCTTTACCTCCCTAATCAGAACGGCTGTTTCTGCCCCCATACCCACCTCTTTTCTTTATAGCACATATTGCAACCTTCTTATCCATTCTCCCTCTAGAACACAAGTCCCCATTTAAGCATGGCTTGTTTTACTCACTATTTATCATCTGTGCTTAGAAAAATGCCTGACACATAGGAGACACTCAGTGTTGAATTTGTTGTATGGAAAGATAATAAGGCACTATTTTTATCTGATTTTGTTTTTCTGCGTTTTACTTCTATCATCACCAGCAACCATTTGTTAGATTAAGCACTACAGTTGAAAGTATTAACAAAAGAAATGTCTACTAATCGGGAATTCCTGAGAAATTTTTACCAGCATGTAAAATTCAGGAACATTACTACCTAGAGTATTATCTTAACAAGAGGCTAGACAGGAACCCAGGTAGCCAATTAGCAGACAGCTCCTACATACATCTCCACTGCGGCAGAACTCCTCAGATTTGCAGATGGGCAAGCAACACGTTCCTGTGGCAGAACACGAAGGGCCGCTGAGTGACTTACGCATACCCCTGTCTGACCTAGTAACAGCTACACACATCAGATACTGAGACACACACGCAGTATTTGTGAGGGAACTCACAGGGCAAGCAGCAGAGTCTACCAGCTTGGGGGCTTAGGCGTTCACTTTAGCTGGAGATACTGGTGATTTCTAAATAGCCTTAGATTGTTCTGTTTGAAGAAGGCGATTATCCAAACATGTGAATCTGTACTCATTAGCAAGGACTGTATTACACACATACACCCCAAAGGGCATGTCAGAGCTGTGTGCAGAAATCCATTTCTCCCCGCTGGGCACACTCTGCGGACGTTCAGTAAAGTGCTGCCTGCCTGACCACTGGTGGCCTTGAGTGGGAAATCTCAAGTTTCTATTGCAATTATATTTAACCTAAGTTTGGGGAAGGAAATCAATTCTAGTTAATAAGTTCAATTACTGACTGTCTTTTATTTCCAGGCATTGTGACAGTTTTGAAGTTACAATAATCTACTTAAAAAAAAAAAAAAAAAAAAGAAAACACCAAACAATCCAGAGTATGGCCCTGATTGTCTCTAAACACACAAGTCAATTGTTACGGAAAATATCCTTTAATTAATTCTTTTCCCTAAAGAATCCTAATCAGACCAAACTCTTTGCTCAATAAATTGCTGCTAATTAAACATGCAGTGTTACAGACTGAATCTATAACTAGTTTTCTGAACTTTATGAAATGTAATCTGACATAAATGAGAAGCAGGTGAATATAAGTAACTTAAATGAAAGGAGGTACAACCATTTTACATATCCTATTATTCCAACAGATTCACATACACACACTTCTGCATTTTAATGGTAGGTGCTGCCTACAAACGCTTTTTGTATTACCGAATCTATAAAGATTATCTTCTTAGGAGTCCAAATTCTGTACTGAAATAGGCCCTTGGTATCATCTATTCTTTGAGGGGAGATAGAGTTCCATTCTTAGAATACCAAATTACTAATCCCATCAGTCATTACAAGCATTTCAAGAATGCACATGCCTTCAGTCAGGCACCAACAATCATATTTTAACCACCCAGTTGTTGAAAATTATGTGAAAGCTAAGGGAAAAGTTTAACATTTTCTCCTACACAAACCCAGGCAGTTTGTCTATGAGAAAATTATTTTGCTGAACTGCTCAGGCATGCACAAATGGAATGCACTGTTTTTTTTAACAGCTAAATTTCTGAACCAGTGCAAAAACCTGCATCTTTGTTCAAGGCGCTAACTATACTACATTTGAATCCTGAATCCAGGGGAGTACAGAAAATCTTATTTGTGTAATTGACTAAATTTGGTTGTTTTCAGTGAAACAAATGAGGCTTCAAATGTATTAAGAAATAAAAATAGTTTAGTCACATAAAACACATCGATTGTTTTTTTTAATTACTCTCCATGCTCAGGTTTTGACTATATGACCTAGAACTGATGCCTCTACCAATTCTAATGTCTAGGAAAGGCACAATTTTTAAATATGCAGAGGAACGGACTTACGCAAATCAAGTTAAGTGCATGATATTCTAAAATCATTGTAAAGACAAAAGAATGAGAGAGACTATATTCTTTGTACTAACGATTACCTTGAGAAACATGGAAAAATGGAAGCAGGCTTCTTGATCCTTAATCATATACTCACTGCATGTGGCACGAGTAGGGAAGGTCCCCAAACAAAAGGAATTCTGACTGTACAAATCATATGCTCTAAAGCAGATCCCTATTTCAATCAGAAGCTTCCTTTCTGCATGAACATATACAACTGGGGACCAATGATGGCCTCTACCTACATCACACTCCTAGCATGGCACTTGACACAGAAAACAGGCTTCATCAGTCCATAGAATGAGTAGAGGAAAGACTATGAATAGCATCATAAAAGAAAAGAGAGAACAAAACATTTTACTTTGATCTTCTTTGTAGCTACCAGCACGACTCTGGATCTCCTACCCGATCATATGAAGAAGAAATGTTCCAGGCCTTCCTTGCCCAACTCGCCAGAAGACTCGTTGGGCTTTTCAACATCTCCAGTCCAAATCACAACCCTGGGGGCCTACATAACAACCCAATTCCAGGAATGAAACTCAACTGTTAAAGATTCAGGAGGGTGAAAGGGGCAAGAAGCTAAACCTGGAAGGGCTGCAGAGGCACGACACCCAGCACTCTTGTCGTGGAAATTCCTACTATGCCCAAGAGAAAATGCTCTGACTAAAAGTGAAATCACTGAGGCCAATGGTTTCTTAAGACTGTTTCACAGTTAACAAGTATTATGAAGGAAAATGTTGTATGGTTAAAAAAAATTGTGGAAATACTGAATTGAATCAAATACAGTTTTCTTCACTCCGGAACTTCTCAGAGCCTTGAACTATGCTAATAATGTGAATCTTTTTATTTAACGTAAGACTTTTTGCTTTCTATTGAGTTAAAAGCTTAAAAAAAAGTCTTCTTTCTCCTAACATGAAAAATGGTAGCTAAAGATTAATTTAAGCAATTTTCACGGCGACACACAAATGTTTCTACACATAGAACTAGTTTTAGAAATAAATGTACTTTTTAATCTACTGAGTGCTCCAAAAATACCTGATTCGATCGAATACAGCACTTCAGCATTCTTCCCTTTGTCCTTGTCCAGAGCTGTAACCTGCAGCACAACTGAGCCGACAGCCGCTGATTCATAAACCCGCCCTTCATAGGAGGAACTCGTGAACCAGGGGGCGTGGTCGTTTGTGTCACTGACATTAACGACAATCCGTGCAAAGTTCCGCTTTACAGGGACATCTTGATCCCGCACCTGAAAGAATCAATAGGTTATCAGTGCTGTCCGAGGTTTCCCGGTCATTGATTAAAGATCACTCGGAAAGACATGAAACCCTTCAGAAGACAAACCATGGCCAACGAATGAGCAGAAAGCCATACCATGACTGTAAGAACGTGCTGGTGGATGGCTTCATGATCGAGTGTTTCAGAAGTCGAGAGAGAGCCCGTTGCAGGGTCAAGACGAAATTTCTTGAGACTCAGTGGATCGATGCTGCTCTGCAGAGTATAGATCAACTTGTTTTTCTCATCCTTATCCATTGCACTGATTTGCAAAATTTCTGTTCCTGGCACTGTGTCTTCGGGAATAACAACTTCATACTTTGATGTAGAAAACTGAGGACGGTGGTCATTTGTATCTATTACTTTGATGAATACCTATTAAGGACATAAAGACTCACATTACTTAACTGTGATATTTTATTATTCACAGAATTAAGGGGAAACATGAGATGCACATTGAAAAAAACAATTTTTTAGCAAAATGAAACAATGAGAAATAAAAGAAACAAAAATCTAGAATAAAAAAAAATCTTTAAAATTTTCCATTGATATATTACCCAGATCAGTAAGATAATGAAGACCTTTCTAATTTCTTGAAACTAAATTTGGAAGGCAAATGTAACATCTTTCACACACTTCTTTCTGATGCACACTTCATTTCTCTCAGGTCTCCACAGGAGAGAGATTTCTAGAGCACTCATGTCAGGATAACAGAGAATTTACTTCAGCAAGATTTACAGAAGATAATTTCCTCTATGAGATCTGAATCTGCAACTACCAAGCAAACGAGGTGACTATGGTATTAGATAAATACCGTATTTAAATTTCTTGTTCTACTTGTTGAGACTCCAAATTCTTACCAATAAATTAGAAATGTGCTTTAAAAATCTTTACTACATTTTTACAATCACAAAACCTACATATAAATAGTAAATCCATTCATTTCCTAAAAGCACGTTAAATACACTAAAGCTAAGCTCTCTTAAATACGTCAACATAGAATAACAACCTTAAATGGGGGAAAAAAGCCAATATTGAAAAAAACTCAGCTGAGTTTAAAAAAATATGTATTTTTTTACTTTAACACTAAGAGGATTAATTTTCAGACTGAAAAGACGTGTGTGGAGATAAGGCATAGTAGAAATCACTACTGACTACAAAGATGGTTTATGGTTACAAACAAGAAATGTGAACTTCGTTGGCATGTGTGGAATAAAGAGGTTCGCTAGCCCTAACGGCCCAGGAGGCTGCAGTGTCAGGAATGCACAGGTGAAGCTATAATCCACCCCAGTGCAGGCATACGAGCTGCAGGTCTTTCCATGACGATTACACCAGTGTTCTCATAAAACACTACAACATCAGTGATGGATTTGTAACATTAAACTTTATATATGTATTAAATGCATTTGCTAAACCAAAGAAAGGTTTTATGTGGAAGTTACATAAACATTTAAAACCATAGACCATTTTTAAAGGTTGACGATGATCCACAAGTGATGGTTTTATAATTTTTCTAAGTTCAATCATTATATATTCATTTCCACTGTACATTTACATAGTACTTTTCTAATGGAGTGTTGGGTAGAGGTAGTTGATTCCTGCTCTCAAGTCAATTAGTCACAACTCAGTAGGAACAAGGAAGGTAAAAACAACCAATTCTGATACAGCGATTCAAAGGAAGCACATTCACAGAGCCCTTATCTGCGCAGCACGCACCCCCACGTTACTGGGGAGCAAGTACAATGAACATACAGCAGTCCCTGCCCTCGGGAAGCTCTCAGGCTCGGCCAGTGAGGTCTTACACACGCTGAGCACGATGAGGCTGCAAATATTACCAAGCGAGTTATCAAGGAAGCCTTTAGGAGTCCTGAGATGGCGAGGGACGTTCTGAAAGCTTTTATGGAGAAGGTAAGGCTTTGCTTGCATAGGTCTTATGTTGGTAATCAGTATCTACTAGGATGGGGGTCAGGGGGAGACCTTGGTCAGAGACAGGAAGGCAAGAAGTGGCATCAAACACCCTATCTCCTCAAGACTAGAGAGAAGGACTTGGAACTAAGGGATGGTAAGCGAGCGGGGAGAAGGTGGCGTCCAGTGCACAGAACCTGGACTCTCAGGCAGAGGCTGGAGAGCTACAGCTCGTGTACACCCTAACTAGCTGATCAGAGGAAATTCACCTTTACTGCCTCTTCCCAACCCGGCAGACCCCTGCGGTAGTGGGCACAGCCAGGTGAACCCCAGGGACAGAGAATGGAGACAGGGAGGGGACCGAAGTGTCCAGCAGCGAGTGCAAACCAGTGTGGCTGCGACCTCACTTACCCCTCAGAGGGCTCTGTGAGGACAAAATCACTATGCCCCTTTCCCGGTGACAAATGGAAGCCAAGAGGGTTACAGCCACTTGCCCAGGGACAGGGTAAGAGGCAGAGCCAACATTCAAACCAATCGACCTGTGCATAATGCTGATGCTCGAGAGAAACCAGAAGGAAACATGAAAGCAAAGTTGTTTCAAAGAAAAAAAAAAAAAGCCATAACTGGATTTGGTAAGTGACCTTGAGATAGGGGTAAAGTGAAGCGACTTGAATTGATATTGGTCAGATCCCAAGGGGCAAACAGCAGGACAGGAACGCAAGGAGCAGTGCTGTTTCAACAGAGCACTGGGACGCCCCTACCTCCCCCTCTGCTGATGCACCGTGGCTCATGCGACAGTGCTCCCCAAACCTCCGACCTGCATGCAGCGACGTCCGCCCTGTTGCTTCCCGAGTTTTATCTACAAGCCCAAATCCACCCTGTCCTACCGTTCCTTAGCAATCCAGTTCTGCTCCGTTCTCATCCCTGTTCGTATCACCCTGTCCTCTGGCCCATGTGGAAACTGAAACCTAATTACTGACTGCCCCCTTTGTCCTGTACCTTCACAGGGGTGTCTGGGCTCTGGGACCACATCTTTGAGACTCTGACTCTCCTTCCCTGCCAGCAAATCATGAGGATATTATCAAGATCCCCTGAAAATAACTCAAAAGAAGTTATAAGGTATAAAGGCAGCACTACAACGTAAGATATTTGTGTCGCTGGGAAGACTGCAATTTATTTCCTGGGTTTTACAGTAAATTTTAGTCAATCGACTTCACATTTCATATGAAGTTTTTAATGGTACTCGCTAAAAACTGTAATTATTTGGGAAGGGGCATACTGCTACTTATTCATTTATGTCATAAGCAATAAATGCTACAGGTAAATAGATTGTCTTCATTAATGAGAATGGTTGGCACGGATGGCCACTGCTACTGCTTCTTAAGTTCCTTTTGCTGGATTTCCGCTTAGATTATTTGAACTGGTCCACGTACAGTTATACTCTTTAAACCTTTCAAAATTCATCCTGTTAAATTTATTACAACTCCAACTCCATGTTTTTCTTCTCGTTTTCATGCTCTAAAGTCTAATTTCTATAATGAGAACAGTTACTGACAGAAATGAAATTTTAATACTGTACTAAAACTTTTACATGACAATCTCAAAATGACCCCAAAGCATGGTACATATGTCAATTTTAAATACACTAAAAATCACAACCACGTGGAGAAAGGAAGAAGGTCTTTTTCATAACTGGCTCTGTATCATCTACTCATTTATTAATTAAAAATACATCACAGACTTTTATTCTTCAGCGCAACTAAATGATTTAACAGATGATCTCTCTCATTTGAGATTTAAATTAGTATCATCTAAAGATAAAAAACTGGAATTCGGAAGCATTTTCTCTCCTAATATTTAATTTCTTCCTTTGTCTTTTAGGACACAGCAGATATATATGTAAATCTTAGCTTCCACCATCCTAAGGTGAGCTCAATGAGGGTAGGACTGTTTCCCAGTATTCAGTTTCTTGAACAGTACCTGCCACAACTAATGTTCAACAAAGTCTCACAGAGCCCACACTAAGAATCAAAGAGAATTTAAGGTATAGGATTTTAACATTTAAATTTGAAATCACAGTAATCTGGCCATCTCTTTAATCACCATGTAGGAACAAATAAAGATGTTAAAGGGATTACGAGAACAATTCTATCAACCATTTTATACAACCCTCATTAAAATAGCCAAAAGGGGAAAAAATTTTAAAAAGTGATTTAAAACATGATTAATCACTTTAATGAGCTTTAATGAAAATGACTTGGACACATTCATCCTCAAGAGCGATACAATTTATACTAATGCTGTTCAAAGTCAGTATAAAATTGAAAGATCTTGATAATCAAAAGCGGGTGATTGTTTCTAAGTCTTCTTTGAGAATTTCCAAAACTGGTTAATTACAGGCCAAACCTACATTTTCCTTCCCTAAATACAAATCCTGGTGTGCATCTACGTAAGCCCTATTAACATAGCAGCTGTGCTTGGGAGCCTGCGAGGGCAGAATCACGTTGCCTGCGCACCCTAAAATCAGAAGGTCATTTTCAGTCCACCTCTGACGAACACATCATCGGTGATTCACTTACCTGTGTGAGGATAGCGGTGGTTCCGTCTGTAGCTTCAACTGTGAGGTTATAGCTTGATTTCTGTTCCGCATCAAGAGGTTTGGCAACAATGATGGTCCCAGTGCCCTTGTCCACATCAAAGTGGCTGTCGTAGTTGCCACCTAGTTTAAGTTAGGACATACAGAAAAGTATGAAAACCTCTCACTTCTTTTGTGGCTTTCTAATTCCTCATGACAGGGGGGGGGAAAACCCACTTCTGATATACTGCTCAAGGTGATTCCAAGGAGCTTTCATTTTGGAAGACAAGAAAAGAAGGGCCAATTAGAAAGACAGTGCCTACTAACGCAAACTTGAGCCCTAACTGTCAAGGGAAGCTACTGAGAGGAAAGCAAGAAAGCAACTCTGAAGGCGGAAAAACATTGCTAATATTGCCAATGAGTTACTTTGCATTTGCTTCTTCGGGGGTTCTGGATAGGTCTTTAATTTATGTATCCCAGTAGCTATATATCAAACATCCTTTGCGAAACAGAGTCAGCCATTCAAATGCTTAATTACTCAAAAAAGATTCGTGACGCCTGAAGCATACTGCCCTAAAAGTTAACTATTAAAAACAAATGTTAACTGAGAAAAATCGTGGCAGTTAACATCAATTAGTTCTGCCTCTTATATACTTAAAAAGACATTTTCCCCATTGTTGCCAAACACAAAGCTTAATGAATCAAAAGTTTCTGTGCTGCTGACATCAAATGCATTCCCAGTTATGTTCTAGGTAGAACTCTTCCCACATCCACTGAACTGGAGATACTCTTATCAATGAAGTGATATGGAATGAAAATAAAGTCTTAATGTCATGATGAGGTTCTACTACTAAATCTTACCAAAAAGTAAAACGACACACACATTAAAACAAACCAAAAAACATCAGTGAAATCTAAAACTAAGGATGATTTGGGGATGTCTTAGAAGTCAGCATGATGTGTGCAACTAGAAAGGGTGACCATGGGCGCACCATGAAAACAAGGGGCAATGGAAAACAGTCACTGGAAATAAAAGAGGTTTTAAAAACTGATGCTTTTCTTTTAGATCTCATAATCTGAGGCAAATTATGGGATCTCAGCAGATACCTTCTGCTGTACAGTTCGGGTCACAAGTCATCTGAAAGATGGAAAACACTTCTCTAGCGAGTGTGTCTCCTGGCACAGCCACAAAGAAGCAAGCAAGCATGGAAGGCAAGCACAGAACAAGGAAGAGCGTCAATCAGACCAGTTCCAACGGCGGTCAGCGTTACACACAGCCCAGCAGGGGCCTGGCTCGTCTGGAAGTGTGACAGGAGTTAACAGGAAGCCAACAAATGACTCTGATTGCAGTTCACTGTGAAAATCATGTTTCTTCTTTAAAACTAAAAGTAAGGGTTTCGGAGGTGTGGATGACCTCAACGATTTCATACAACGCCCGGAGCTGGGGACGCAGCCGAACCGCGTGCTGAGGGAAATGAAGAGGTGAAGCCTGCGCCGCCCACGTCACAGCCGCCTCACACGCTGACACGACATTTCGTGGGAGGGTGGCTATGGGCTGAAAAAGGGAAGCAGGGATCCGCAGGACCAACTAGAGAGGAGTCACAACCCATACTTATGCTTTTAAAGATCCTGATGATTAACATAACACGAGGAAATACCACTAAAAAAACAAAGATGTCAAAGTTTAAGGTGAATTTCTTTTTTAAGTACGAGAGAGTAAGGGAATACGTTCTATGTCTAAACTCAATTAAATGAAAAACAAAAAACTCATGTAGGCATATAATCTTTATTACAGGGTCAATGAACCTCCTGAACCCTGCTTCCCACATTCCCAAAATGTGGTAAATAAAATACAGAAGGCCACAGATGGCACTCTCATTTTTAAGTTATACAATTAAATTTGTAACATTATTCCCTATAAAATACTGACATGTGACAGTCACAGTTATTTTAAGCATTCAAACCATATTCGCTAAAAATAGCGATGTGCCATATGTTATGTAACAAGAAGGAAAATTAAAAAGTTGTGCTTTTGGACCACAACACTCAGGTTTCTAACTCCTTTATGCACTTCTGAAAACCTTATTTTAACATTAAGGGTATGGTACATGCATGGCAGCAATTTTAAACAAGTTCAGTACATGGCTGGGTGTTATAAAACCTTTTGCAATCAAAATACTACAATTTAAGACAAATTCTCCACTTCTAAGTCTCACTTAAAAATTTTAAATTCAGAGATATATAAAAAAATCAGAAAACCAAAGATAGGTTCTCCTCAGTGTAACCTACGCAAGGACAATAAAACTCTGAGGAAGACTCACCAATGATGTCAAACCAAAGAGGCGTGCCAGGAGGCTCCACAGAGATCACGCCAATCATGTGAGCCACCGGATCGCTTTCCATGACAGTGAAGGAAAAAAATGGTTCTTCAAATGAAATAGGCTCCACTGATGGCTTGGGTTTGGAGATCCATTCAATATGGAGTCGAGTGGTTGATGACTTTTGGGGGCGACCATTATCAACGGCCTTAATCTATAAAATATAAGCAGAGGGGATGAAGGGAGCAAATTAGAAGTTACATCCCACAACCAAAGCACAGACTGGTTTGGTCTCAAACTGAGCCAATTTCAAACACTTCATTTCTGTATTTGTATATTCCCCGTGTATAAGCCTTTATTAAAAAGAGTGACCTCTTCATGCCACACTCAACATACATAGTAACTGGAGTGATGGCTGAGAAGGGAAACCCAAAGCAACATTTCCTGACAGGACACACACACTGAGGCCCCTTCTTGAAGAGAGAGGAAGTTTTCAGAGAAGTGACATTAAGACCAGATGAACAAAAGTACGTGAGAAATTCAAAGATGAGATCCTAACTCACTGAAAGAATATCATATTCTCCAGCTCCAGAAAACTTCTTGGATGAAACCACTCCGGTTTTGGGCTCAATAAAAAATTTGCCATGTTCATTTCCATCTTCAATGCTGTAAGAGATTTCCGCATTGGGACCTTCGTCTTTGTCTGTCGCTATAACACGATAAATGGGCTCCCGCTTGGCGTTTCTTTCTCGTTCTGGTCTTTCCCGCTCTGGGAGCCTGATTTTGTAGAACTTTTGCAGGAACTGAGGTTTGTTGTCATTTTCATCAAGGATTTTCACAATCACTCTTGCAATGGTGGATTTGGGGGGGGTACCGTTGTCAGTCACAGTAACCTGTTTTTGAAAGGTAACAGATCAACAGATGTTTTTAAAATATAACTATAAAAAAAGTGGTTCTCTTCCTAATTAATGATAAGCCACATATGCACAGACCTGCAGAGTTCACACACACTACGACGCACACCATGTTCTCTCCTTTGACAAGAGCCCTGTGAGGAGGCAAGATGATGATGTGTGTCCTGTTCCAAACAGGGACAGGGGGAGCGACAAGGGCCCAGAAATAGGCTCTTCCCTTCCCACACCACCTCTCCCTGCACTACTGTACCAATAACACGAACGTTGCCAAAATGGTAAGCTATCAAAAACAGCTTATTTTATTTTTTTTTAAGCAACTTATTTTTAAGCCAAGAAGAGATACATGAAGATTTTGCCTTTAAAGAGAGTCCGGTGACAAATAACATACACTCTATGCACTTAAAAATCAAATCTCCACATACTGCATTAAAACCCTTCATTTTTAGGCCTCAACAATAAAGCAAGCTAAATATTCAATTTAAAATATATGTGAAGGAGCATGCCTTTTAATTAATACTAGCTGTCATCATTTTGTTCTGTTTGACTCTTTTCTTGTTCAGAAGTCCTCCACGTTTAGGACAGCAGATATAAAAATTTCCATTCAGACCCACTTATTAAGTAAGATTTCAGTAAGAGAAATGTGAAGTAATGGTCATTCTCATTATTCATGTATTCAGCTGAGGAATAAAAAATCGGAGTCTTCCCCCCCAATCAAATGTCCACTTTTACTTTGCTGTGGACATTAAAAGCAATGACCTTAGGAATAGCTATTTTTCCCTCACCACATCCTCCAAAAATAATGGTTGAAATACTAAAAATATTAAAGTATACTGAAGTTTTCTGTGGAACTGTTTTGTTTTGTTTTTTAAAAAGCTTGGTGAATATAAATCCTGTTGTTTATAGAAGTGTGAATATATCCTGATGGTACTTGCCAAGAATATTTAAGGATATATTTAAGGAGTTGCTTAAAGTACATGATTTATGATCCCACACTCTAAAAATATAACAAAATGTACACTTACTATTAATTTTAATCTCTCAAAACACTCCCTTTTGATCAGTTCTCATATGGTCTTTAGGGACAAGAGAGAAATCAAAGAGAAATATAAGCAGGCACTATGTTTGTGGTAATCATACCAAAATGTTAAGGCTGGGTTCAATAATCAAAAGCCAGTAACACAGTTTTTAACATGGGATTGGGAAAAAAAAACTCTTCTTTAAGATAGTCAAATCAATGCCAGTGTTGGCCCTCAAATCCACCACCAAAAAGCATTACAGAAAACATACAGGGTATGTAGGTCACAAACCATTACAAAGGCTTATTTCCCATCAACATCTTCATATTATCTACAAAGTCCTAAGTATCTTGTACTTGCTCCCATCCAGCCTTGGACTTTACTATAAAAAGGTGGCTTTGGAGGGAGGCACACGACGGACAGGTGTTCACTGCAGTTCTAACCAGGGTGCGGCCGCAGCAAGATGTGAGTGCCTGGGACCTGCCACCCCGGAAAGCACGACACCTGCTTCCTTTCTTAGGGAACCATAGTCTCCCGTCAAACACTGTAGGGACCGAATCAAAATTCTGAACTCTGCTCTAACAGAAGGAAAATGAATCTAAGGGAACTATACGACCTAAGACTAACACTCAGATGTAACACATGAAGAGATTTAACGAACTATAGGGGCACCTGGGGGGCGCACTCAGTTAAGCATCCGACTCTTGATTTCAGCTCCGGTCACGATCTGGGGGTCCTGGGATTGAGCTCCATGTGGGGCTCTGGGCTCAGCAGGGAGTCTGCTTGAAGATTCTCTCTCCCTCCGCCCCTCCCACTGCTCGCATGCTCTGTCTCTCCCACTCTTGCTCTCAAAATAAATTTTAAAAATCTTAAAAAAAAATAAAAACAATTACTAACTGTAATGGTGGCTGTGAAACCACCTTTTCTAGACAGGATATTCACAAGCACACACACACACACTACAGAGCTATAAAAAGTAAGTATTTTCCTGACAAAGAAATTTGGCCAAGGATGAAATGAAATTAAGCAGGCAGCATTATGAATAGCAATAATATAAAATGGGGGAGCTAAGTATTAATAAAAATAATCAGCCACCATTCAGGACTTTCCCAAGCACTCGCACTGGAAGAATGGAGGACTCGTGTGGGTATCTCACAGGTCAACAAGCACTTGGTCTTCTCCGGCTCCAACGACGAACATTGGCTTTAACGTGTGGTAGTGGTTACCACACGAAACCTCTACGTGTGGTAGAAAGTCAACAGAGGTTACGTGTCTGCTCTGCTCAGTTTCCCTCTCCAAGGGAAACTCTCCCAACTGCCTCTTCTCAGCCTCTTCCTGACCTGGAGACCCTGGCACCCAGCAATCACCTGTGGCCTGACCTCCACATGACCCTCTACCTTCCTCCTCCTATCTCTGCTCCTGCAAGGTGCCTACCATCCACCAGCATAGCAGTGCACGACAAGCCGCATTTCTTTCAGGGACCAGACATTTTAAATTACCCATGAAAACAAGAAGCCTGTCAGAAGAGATCATTTTAGAAAAGCACACATCAGTCTTTAATCTTTTATTTCAGAAATGTTTAAAAATCACCAACTTTCTCCAGTTCAGTTTAAAATGCAAAAACAATGCAATTATTTGAGAACAACACAAAAACCAGAAACTAACCACAGTTAAATAAGATCAATTAATATCATAAAAATATCCTGAAAACAGAATACTAAGGAAAAAGATGTAGAAGGCATAAAGAAAAAAATATGTCTTATGTAAATGAAAAGGCAATGTAAATACTATTGTTTCCAGTTTGTTTGCTCTGTATGTGCGCACAAAAATTTGAAAAGAACTTACACAGTGATCTTGTTTTGGGGAGAGAGGGATTTAAGGGGACATGAACTACACTAAAAAATGTTTCCTTTCCCCTTTCCTTTCCTTTTTAGTAATGACCAGGAGCTAATATAACAAAATCATAACACTTATGAATATTAATGTGAACAAGAATGCTTTCCCGTATTTCCAAATCTCTTAAATAATTAAAATAAAGAAATGCTTACTTCTAATATATGTTCATCTTGCTGCTCTCGGTCTAGTTTCCTTGATGTCGTTGTGATAAGACCTATAAAATGAAAACAGTTCATTAATCCTTACAGATAAAACCAATTACAAAATACTGTCATTGAAACCACACTGAGTGTAAAAGTCTGAGCAAATCTTTGGATTCCGAAGGGGAAAAAAATGATTAATCCAGGTTCAATTATTTTACTTACAAACAACACACTTTCTCATTTTAATGATTCTTCAACAGTGGATAAATGACAGAAGGATGAAGAAAATGGCAAAATTAAAATCAGTTACATTTTTTTGTTTGTTCAGTGGTTTGAATAGACATTTTATCAGTAGAGATTTTTAAAAACTAAGATGAAGTTATCCAGGATTTCAAACTCCTCTAACTGCCGCAGTGATGATTAAGAACTAACAGAAAAATCTTCCATAACTGTATTAAATAGGACCACTGGAAAATCTAATGTTGACTACGATTTATTATCTTTGAATCATTTACCCTCAGAAGTGAAGAACAGTTATAAAAGTAATGTAATTTTCCAGGAAATACTGTTCAAGTATCAATTTCCAGTGAAAGAAAAAACATAAGTGATCCTCAAAGAAACCCTATATTCTTTATTTCTTTGATCTTTCTATCAAACTAGAAAATCTATAGTTTCAACCTCTCTCTAGAACTTTAATCAAAGTTGGCTGAACTGTCAACACACATTGGATCGTGGAAGACCATTAAAACTGATTAAATATATTCTGTACTTCACCAAACACAAACAAAATTCCCAACCGCTAAAATATCTGCTACAGCCTGTGTTGAATGACTCTGATGTCGATCTGAAGCTCAGGTGAAACCTTACATAGCAAGACAACTGCCAAGAACCCTTCTCCTGCCCAGCTTTTTGTGTCCCCCTACCCACCACAGGGAAATACTTCAAAAAATTTATATTTAAGAACAGACTTTATCGCTATAATTGATTTACCGCTATTAACCTAATTTCACACAACTACCAATTAAAGGCTATTCAAAATGCTTCTCTAAAATTTGTAAGATTTGTAAATTTCATGTAATTTGAAGTTTTTTTTTTTTTCCTCAAATAGTTAGGAAGGATCTCAATCAACATTATCTTCCCCACAATTCAACGAAGGAATGCGCTCCTGTTAATAAGAACAAAAGACTATATTGTAGACTAGAATCAGGGGGTGTTTCCCAAACCATACTTCTAGATTAAAAGGGGTTCCAGGAAATGCTTTACAGTGCTTAATGGTGTAAAAACGCTGCTTAATGTGGCATGGGTTTGATTTTTCATTAGTCAAAAACCTTTTAAAATTAATCCCTCTTTTTTCCTATCAAAAGTTTACAGTTTCTGATTGTAATTTTACATAGTTCAAGAAGGACAGGAAATCACTGTGATTAGTCCCATCTAATTGTCCTAGTGTGCCCTTCAGAGAGTTGTTATCAGTGGTGACATTGCAAGGGCAACACCTTAGCACTGTCACAGCGGAAGAGTATCCTGCTTCCGTAGAACATAATCATTCCTTGCGTGAATATCTGTTAGCAAATAAGCTTCCACAGCAAATAAATAACTCCGTTAGCAAATAACATTCGCTACTGTCCAGTTTCCTGACAGCACACGAGACAGCTCACAAAGGATGTGCCTGCCTCCCTGCTACTAATTCAACAAAGACAAAAAGCAAACCTAGGTTTGTTACTTGCGCTCTCCACATGTTTCAAATGAATTCTCCTTTGTTAAAGCAAATGGAACATTAATTTCATTCGAGTACAATGAATTCTAATGTTCCTTTTTTCTTAGCCTGGTTACTGCTAGCCAGTCCTTCGCCTCTTAGCTTGGACTTCTGATGCCTGCCCTGACAGGTGTAGCCTGGGGTCCTGCTGCGGAGTTCGGGACTCTGAGGTTTGCTCCACCATAACTCACCCCCCAGTACTACAGGCACTCATCTCACGGTCTTCAAGAGGACAGAGACTCTGCCTTCCTTGTACAACTTGGTTATCCTGCTCTACTTCCATTGGCCTAAAAAACATAGGTAAATGTGTGAATACATGAGTACCTTAAACCCATAAAACAGCGGCATTAACAATAGGTATCTGAGTGACACAGATGCCTAAACTACACGTGGAAATAATGACACACATTTATGGTTTATACGTGCGCCAGCAGAAGACCACATTACATGCATCTGGAGACAGGGTGTGCCAGGCAGGCCCTGTGACAGCAGCGGACACGGAGAGACACAGGTCCCAAGTGCAGGAGAGCGGCCGGAGGCGGACAGATTCAGGTTACACCACAAGAGGGTGGGAAGAGAGAAAGAGAATGGGGGCCAATCTTACCAAAGCAGGGGCCGCCATGTTCAGAAGCCATGAAGAAGACGAGGAAGAGTTTGGCTCAAAGAAAACCACGTGTCCCAGACGCCCGAGGCAGAGGATTTGAGGAAGTCCCTTCTCCAGGTACACCCGAGACGCTTACAAGAGAAGCTGCAACAAGAGTCAGGGAGGCAGGAAGGAAGGAGACCAGGGAAGGTCCTTACGAAGAGGAAACTGTCCTCTCACATGGAGCGATGTTCTGAGTGAGCACAAAACAGGAGGGAAGATGAAGATCTAGACCCGAGCGAACCAGTCCGGGAGCCACCGGCCTTGTGTGGCAACTGTAAGTTAAGTTCCATATAAAGTAGTTCATGAAAACAAGACATTTCAGACTTACAAGATGACCTTTCTTTCTAGATTCACAGCACTCCTGCCGAAAGAAATCCTACCAAAAGCGCCTCAGTGCTTTCTTTTCCTAATACCACCCACCTGGGGTGGGGTGGGGTGGGGGGGCTGTGCTTGGGGAGAGGGATGGCGGCAAGAGGTGCTGCGCCCCCTAAGAGAAGGGGAAAGTTCAGGCTTCTTGTGGAATTTGCAGACAAGATGAACCCTGGCGAGAAAACAGTTTCCTAATGAAGCAGGACAAGGTAAGGAAAACTGCAGATAGTCCCGGGAGGTACCCTTTACCTCACAGCGGTGGACAAAACCTGGAGCTACCCAAATACACCGCGGTCTGACCACACCGACTCGGAGGGGGAATTCCTCATGCATCTCATCACGCTCACTCTCCCCGGAATCCTGTACCTCTCAGCCCTGCCAATCCTTCTGCCCGGCCTACTCGACAAACACCTGTATCAAAAGATGGACCCAAAGTGTACTTTTCCTACATACCCAGGACGTGTTATTAACCCTGTAGGTATTAAACAGCCTAATAAGTATATCCATTTCTTTCATTTTAAACAGTTGTGCTCATCTGTAATGTTTATTACAAAATCCCAGGAGGACATATATTTAACAGAAACAGCACGATTATAGAAACAGCAGGATACCTCAGAGCTAGAGAGAAACCTTCAAGATTATCGAGCTCAGCTGCCTGAGCCCAAGAGAAGTGAAACTGTCTCAAGGCCACCAGCAAGTCATTATCAGAGCCAGGATTAGAGCTTAGTTTTCCTGAGGCCCAGATGAGAGTGTTTGGGATTTCTTTTCTTCCCCATCACTCTACACTGCATAATTTCCTGCACTTTGGTATTTCAAGTCTCCACAAACTCTGAACTCTGACTTATATACAGTTTAACACCACACACACACACACCCCCCAGCAAGAGTTAATCATTATTCATTTAGTAGGTCAAAAAAGCAAGTGAGAAAGTAAAACAGAGTGGACAAAAGCAAGAAAAAGTGTATGTAGGTGCTTGCCTTTTGTAATTCTATGCCTTATCTTTTCTGCACAGCACTATTAAATTAAAAATGGAAATGAAAAGAGAGAAAGTTTCTCTCCTTGGCGTAGAAAAACATCTCACTATGCACACCAATACTATTATAAATATATGTGAACTGAGTTAGCAACTACATTATATTCTCACCCAGTAGCAGCTACCAATTTACCCCACATATGTAGGTAAAACTAAGAAACCAACCTTTCCTGTGTTTGAGAATCATTAAAAAAAACTCTTAATAGGGGCACTGGGTGGCTCAGTGGGTTAAAGCCTCTGCCTTCAGCTCAGGTCATGATCTCAGGGTCCTGGAATCGAGCCCCACATGGGGATCTCTGCTCAGCAGGGAGCCTGCTTCCTCCTCTCTCTCTCTCTGCCTGCCTCTCTGCCTACTTGTGATCTCTATCTGTCAAATAAATAAATAAAATCTTAAAAAAAAAACAAAAACACGAAAAACTCTTCATAGCTTTCTAAGGCCATATTAGAATTTAGAGGAGAATCCATTTAAGAAAAGAATGTTAGATTAACTGTTTCACTATAAAACTTTATTCTTTGACATTTCTTTACATCAATACCAAAAACCACCTCCAAACTTCCCAAAGAGATCAAACGGGCGTTGCAAAGCAGGTAGCACAGGAAAGCGAGCATCAGAGGATCAGCAGGTGAGGATCCCTTGAGATAGTCCACAACAGCGGAGCTGTGTTTCGGTATCCCGTCAAGTGTTCTGCGTGCTGCACTAAGAATGCAGACATGATTAAGACAGAGTCTTGTTTCCAAGAAACAAGGGTGAAGGCAAAGGCCACATTCAGGAAACAGTACGGAAGTTAGACTAGAGTGTAGGGTTCATATAGCACACAGGTGAGAGCTCTGTATTCCAAGAAAGCTTGAACTTGGCAGGATGATGAGACACCTATCGTCTAGCCATCTACTGTTCCAGCAGACGACCAGCGCACTGCCCAACACGCAAGTGAGGCCATCCAGGACCCGCCAGCCTCAGAGCCAGCCAGCCAGGGGACCACCATTGCATGAAAGATCCGTCAAGCCTGGAGAAACCAGAACCACCCAGCAGAATCCTCCACTCAAGGTGCTTGTTTTTAAGCCACTAAATTCTGGGACAGTTTGCTACACAGCAAGAGCCAAATCATGCATCCAATGACCTCATCTCTAATTGTTATCTGACTTACTACACGCCAAGGTATTGTGCTAGGAGATTTAAGTCCATTACCTCATTTAATCCTGATGTATATAAATGGTGGTACCTGTATCATAAAAAGTAAATTCTAACACCTTTACAGGCTCAGAGAGATGAAATTGCTTACTCAAGGTCTTTCAACAAGGAGGGGAGTTGGGAATTCAATACTCCCAGGGCATCAGAGTCTGAAGTCTATAGTAAGAATGAGAGAAGAATGTGGGGAGGGACTGAAAGATTTGGGTCTATAAAAAAACGGTCTGATACGGCAGGGCTGCAGATATAACTAGACAACAGCTAGAGAAGGAGGGGAAAAATATTTCAGAATAGGATTAAGGTCCAACCACAATGAAACAGCAAATACTGGTGATCAGTAATAGGAGTTTTTGGAGAAACAAAATGGGGGGGTGGTGGGAGGGAAGAGTCTTGGTTTCAGAGGCAAAGAAGTATGGCCTTGAGTTCACCTTGCTTGGCAGGAAATTTACTTTGAACCATTTTCCAATTACTCTACTTGAGAATAAGCAGAGGAAGGGGAAAGATCAAGGAAGGGGGGAAAAGTCTACTCACCTAATTCACTCTTCCCATTACTCTGATTGTTTTCCTCTAACCCCTGTAACTATTTTGGCTTTTGCATCCTTTTGCTCATTTTATAATAGTGCATGAACTATAGCAACATATATTGTAGAAAAACACGTGTCCAGCAGAACTTTCTGTGATAAATGCTTCAATGTGCACTGTCCACTATGACAGCCCCCAGCATATGTGGCCATTAAGCACTGGAAATGTGGCTGAATTTTTAAGTTAACTTAAATCATTTAAATAGTCACAAGTCATTTCTGCTCTTTTAGGGAAGATCCAATTTTCAAAGGATCCCTGTCAAAACCAAAAAATGACACCTACATACTCAAAATCTTTTTCTGTGGTTAGAATCTGAAGCAGTCTTTCAATGGCAAATATATATTTGCTATCAAAATCTACGTTCTCTAAATATCTGTCTGAAAGAGTGAAAATCAAACATGTCCAAGATTCGGACATGTTGCTGGCTCCACAATGCTCCCTTCCCCACATCTTGTCCCTTTCACCCAGTGTCCTTTCTCACTGGGCTCAGGTGGGGACGAAGAAACCTGGTCCTTGCTGGTAGTTTACAGCCTCACTTAAACACCTAAAAATCAAGAACCTCTGTGATTAAAGATTTTGGGGAGGGGAAAAAAAAATCAATATTCTACCAACCTATATTTTTGGTTTCTGATGGTTTCTAAGAACTAAAAATTAACCAAGGACACGTGTGTTTATGAACAGTGATGATGATGTCATAGGCTTATGAACTGAAAGTCACCCACTTGTTCAGTCCATTTTAAGTTATTCAACCTATTTTTTCAGAATGTCGTCCTCCAACATGGCACTCCAAGACACACATGTAAAAGCCTAGAACAAGGCCCACATCCTCAAAGGTGTGCAATTCATTTAAGGAAATAGCTCTCAGACCTAAAAGGTATAGACAACTATTAAACTATGGTCTCGGGGCACCTGGGTGGCTCAGTGGGTTAAAGCCTCTGTTTTCAACTCAGGTCATGATTCCAGGGTCCTGGGATTGAGCTCCACATCGGGCTCTCTGCTCAGTGGCAAGCCTGCTTCCTCCTCTCTCCTTCTCTGCCTGCCTCTCTGCCTACTTGTGATCTCTGTCTGTCAAATAAATAAATAAAATCTTTAAAAAAAGAAACCACTATGGTCTCATAGCTCACTTTTTAGGCAATGCTAATGGTGTGCTTTTGAGGATCCCACTCTGGGCTAAGCATTTTATAGAGGTGAATAATCACAGCAACCCCACAGGGGAGCTACTAACAGACTATCTTAAGGTATTTTAAGCTTTTGAGGGGGTAAAGTCACAAGACTAGTAAGCAGGCAAAGCAAAGATGTGACCCTAAGTCCATATGACCCCAGAGCCCAAACTCTTGGCTCACACAAATAACTCTCGAATGTGTAGATCATAATTACATATTTAATATGTATAATGACCCAACCACAAAATTATTCAGTGAACACACAGGAGTTTCCTACATTATCTAGGGTTACCTCTAAGCAGCCAGTCTAGTGGATGTCCTCAAGACTCCGTATCCTTTCCACAATGCTTTACTAATCACAGGTCTATTGTGAGTAGCCCTTGACTGTAGGCCCGCAATTTAGGTCTATTATTTTCAACCGTTTTCCCCACTGATTTTGCTGAAACACTTTAATATATATTCTGTTCTTTACTAAGTTTAAGAACTTTAATTGTGGCGTATTTGGTGGTAAAACAAGTATTTAGTTTAAGACTTAGGCATCTTCAGTGAGGACAAGGTGATTTCTCATGGAGTTGTTAGGATCTGGAAATGGGATTGCTACCTTTCTACTTTCAATCCCTACCTTAGCAAGGATTGCTCCCAGGACATTCAATGTGCTTTAATAATCAGCAACAATATGGACAATTACAATAAAACCATAATACCCCAGTGAGTAGGCAATAAAAACAACATCGCTCAAGCAAGTGTTAGACAAATGTTAAAAAAACTAAAAGGGTAATATATGTATCTATGATATGTAATGTGTGTACACACCTTCATAAAAGGCTAAACCTCAAATTACTAGTGGGTGACCTCTGAGAAATGGAATGAGAGAGCTAAAGGAAGAGGAGAAGAAAAGGTACTTTCATGTTTTACTCAATACAGTTCTTTACTGGAAATCTTTTATTTTTAACAAGTACATTGTTTAAAGAAATTTAAACATGAAAATAGTTTAAAAATCAGTGTGAAAAGACGAAAGTGTTTATTGGTTGAAAACTAATCTTAGGCTGGAAGGACTTAAATAAAGGATTTTCTTTTTAAATCTGGAGTCTCTAGCCATATATATAATAAAAAATTAAGACTTAGAAATATGATAGTAGTATATCTTTTACCATTTTTTTCAATACTTCTTTTCATACAGAGAGGGGAGAGGCCAGAGGGTAGAGGGACAGAGAGAATCTCAAGCAGCCTCCACACCCAGTGAGGAGCCTGATGCATCGGGCTTAATCCCGTGACTCATGAGATCATGACCTGAGCCGAAACAGAGTCGGAGGCTCAAGCCACTGTGCCAACATGCCCCTCTAACATGTTTTTTAATAAAAACTTAATGAAGTATGTCACATGTTCTAAAAGGGTACTCTTACTGTAAAAACTAAGCTTGCTAGAGCCAAAGAGTGTTTTAAAAGGAACAGGAAGCAGGCCCTCAGTTCTGGCAGGAACCTCCTAAACCACTCTGAGAGCCACACATGAGCTAAGTCTTCTTTTTAATTAATATATAAAATATGCAATATAATATTGTGTATCAGTTGTATCTTTATTATTTTTCGTATTCTTTCCTCCTCCATAGTAAAACAGTGAAATACAAAAATGCCTAAATATTTTTCAGTAACCCTATTAATAAATACTACCTTAATGCCTATAAAATGTAAAGTCCTAATTAGAAAGTTGTTTCAACTAAAAACCAAGACAGAAAAAAACCTTTTATTCTGAATAAACCAAAACAATTTCTTGCTGCATTCCACCCTTCTCACCTTTTTAATCTTCCTGGCTGCTCTTTTAAGAGTTCATTAAACAAGCACCACAAGCCTCAGGGTACCATGAGAATAATTAAGAAAAAAATGTTTCAAAAACCATTTACCCAGTAAAATATTCTTTGTCAGAAAAAATTTACCTGTGCTTTCCCTACATTTGCCATAATGATCCTTTCCAGTTTAGCCATAATGACCTCTTATTCCTCTGACATATATTATAGGTTAAGAAAAAAACAAAACAAAACAGTAAAATGCCTACTACCAGGAAAAATTAACATTAACTTTACAAAATAAATAGAGAAGATATGAGAGGTCAGAAGTTAAACAAAAGCATTTCAGAACTTTATGGGGTATGTATTTTAAATTCTGGGCTCCTGAATGATTTTTCTTTTTCTTTTTTAAACGTCCATGATGCACTACAGCCTGCTCTAAGTTCATTAAGCTACTAAAGAACTATAAGGACTAATCACACATATGGAACATCAGGGAGGAAACACAATTAGTACTTACTTTCATTTTTAAAATGAAGTATTAAAGCCAGCCAACAGTGAGACAGGGAAGCAGAAGATAGTAACCGTATAATGCCATGTAGCACACGCCTGTCACTCAGTAAACGGTTTCCCATGGGACACTGTATCTGACAGATCTGTTCCCGACCAGCTTTAGGAAAATGTGGAAATGTGGGTGCCTGGGTGGCTCAGTGAGTTAAGCATCTGCCTTTAGCTCAGATCATGATCCTAGGGTCCTGGGATTGAGTCCTGCACTGGGCTCTGTGCTCAGGGGAGTCTGCTTCTCTCTCTCCCTCCTGCTTGTGCTGTGTCTAATAAATTAAAAAAAAGAAAAAAGAAAATGAAAATGTTCTCAGGTAAAGGCTGATGAATGCCATTTACAAAGATCCCAGCTTGAGTCCTGAGGACTACCATGCGGTAGACAGAGGGAGAGAACCTAGACCAAAGACAGCATTTCTCTGTTCAAAACTTCAAAGACTCTCCTTCCAACAGGTGAAATGAAAATCGTATGAATTCCACCATTTTTTAAATCTTTGTCAACTGTAAAGTGAATCTTAAGCAGGAACCACAGGTACCATGTGTGGTTCTAGGACTGGATATAGGAAATGAATATGGGTTGGTCCTGGCCCTCAAGCCCTAAGCTAAGACTGAATGTCCACCCAAAACAGGAAGACAAGCACTCATGCTGACAAGGCAGAGAGGACTTAGAAAGACAGGCAAGGAAGCTGGGCCTCTCTACCCCAGCTCCTTTCTAAAAATACAGATCACCTCCCAGGCCAAGAGAGAACTTTCCATTTTTCCTAGACTTATCACTCAACATCCATCCCCTTGGAGCGTCAGACTATGAGCTCAGAGGCACTCTGAAGGACCGCACCGTCTTTATTTAGGTGGTGTTCGAAGAACATGTGTAACCGCAGCCTGTCGAGAGCCCCTCCGGCAGCTGTGGCCATCTGAGCGGCTACTGTTCATCACTGCGGTCCTGGTGCCGGCAGGATTAGGCTCAGAGCCAGAAATGGAATTCTATTCATAGGCTGTCAAGGCTGCAAAGGCCCTCGGTGCTCACTCAACTCAAGTTTTCAGAGTCCCAGGGAAAACCCTTATAAAATGAATCAAACGACCAATCTAAAGTCACATACAGGCAATGGCCGGCTAGGAATTTATACCCTGACGTCTCCAAGACGTCTCTGCTGGCTTTAATGTTTTTACTGGCTGTTTCTCGTTGAAACCTCATGGTATTAAAACCTAAGGTAAACACAAGATCAAAAGCCCAATGCTATTCATTGGGAATTGCCCTTGACGTTCCTGTGAATGTCAGATACAGCAGAGGTAGAGAGGGAAAGCAGCTCACTTCATAAGGCTCACATCACATTGACAAAAAAAGTCATGGAAATGGAAAATCTTCAAATACTGGTCTGCAACACATGGAGAAAAATCAAACAAACAAACCAACCAGAATACCCCTTAATAAAATTTATCCTAATGGGGCGCCTGGGTGGCTCAGTGCGTTAAGCCTCTGCCTTCGGCTCAGGTCATGATCCCAGGGTCCTGGGATCGAACCCCAAATCGGGCTCTCTGCTCAGTGGGGAGCCTGCTCCCTGCCCCCCCGCCTGCCTCTCTGCCTACTTGTGATCTGTCAAATAAATAAAATCTTTAAAAAAATAAAAAATTAAAAAAAAACTTATCCTAAGGACTTAAGATTAACAGATTTTAGGAAGAAAAGCGTATCTACTTCAACATGTGCAAAAAAGGCACTGAATACAACTTTACTTCAGACTCTTTTTTCATTTCACTGTAAAACAAAAAAAAATAATCTGGAGAAACAAGTAAGAAAAAAAATCTAAAGATTCTTCTTTAAAATATCTGCTCCTTTGGCAAACGACTACAAATAGGTAAACTTTTTCCCCCTCCTTAAATGAATTCCTGCTTTTGTAAAGTGACTGGCCCTTTATTTCCTTCCTTTGTGGCTATCAAATGGTACCGGAAACCCTTGGAAGTTGTTTGCAGCTGTAGCTACTTCCTATTGCACTTTGTTCAGCCTCCTGTTCCAGCCACAATAAAACGCCATTGGCTTTGAGAAGAAGAAGAAAAAAACAAAACGAAACAGTGGCCATGTGCTATTGGACTAAAACACAGATGAGTACCCAGCTTACCTGCAAACCTGGGAGTCATAGAATTTCAAGTCTTTAGCACATGTTAGGGATTACTACACATGAACTACACACACACACAGGCATATACATGTACCTAATCTATATAAACAGCACCAAATCTACCTGTAATCAAATAAATATGTCTCATCCTGAATTTAAAATAATTCTACGTTAAATAGTCCATCCTACATATAAATAAATGAATGAAAAACAGGGCCTTGCATAAAGCTGTCCTCTACAAAGCACAAGCCGTCATCTGGTACTTGGGGCCATGAATATCTTAACTCAGAATGAGGGAAAGGGAACAAAAACGGAGGAAGTAGTCAAGATTTGATACGTGAACATAACAGTCAACAGTGAGAGCTGGAATTTCAAGCTCTCAAGTATTTCTAACAGGACACACCAGCATCAAAAAAAAAAAAAAAAAAAGTGTGAAAATCACAAAACTTGGAAATATTTTCTAATGAGAAATAGTTTTCTTTTTTCACAGAGGAGATCTTATAATCTGTCATCAACTTGCTAAATCTTACCTGAGACTTTGACAGTGATAACAAATATCCTAACTACTATTCTTTGAAGAACAATTTTAATAACACAGAGAAGAAAAACAAAGATTCTGTTTTGTAAGTATTCACCACTTAGCAATGGGAAAGATTCTCAAGTTTTACTTGATCAAATAGTCTACCCCTGAGAAACAAATCAACAACTTAACTAGTCCAATTAGTAAATACATCAACGTATTAGGAGTCAGAGAACTACCTCAACCAGTTTTTGTTCGGCTTGCAAGCTAAGAATGGCTTCTACCATTCTTAAAGGGTTGGAGAAGGAAAAAGAACCCACAAGAAGAATATACTGAGACACATGAAAAATACATGAAACTCTAATTTCAATGTCCATAAATAAAGTTTTATTGGAACACAGCCGTGCCCATTCATTTCCATTCTGTCTATGGCTGCTTTCACTCAGTGACAGACTGGATGGTCCACAAAGCCTAAAATATTTACTCCCTCGCCCTTTACAGAAAAAGTTTAACATCCCCTGCAATACATGGTTAATGAAACTAAGTTTAAACATCTAGTGTTATTTAGAAACTTCATGCCTTCCAGTCTAAAAATATTACAGAAGTAAGATTAGCCTCAAAACCAACCATTATGTCATGCAGGAATTCCTCAATACAAAGAACAGAGAAGGTACAGAAAAACTGGCTCCAAAGCACATTTACATCCCAAACCCCAGGCCACAGCAAGTGAACGAGTGAACATGGGAGGGACTGTGCTCCCAGAAGCAGCAGTTAGGGAAGATGTGCCTTTCTGGCGTCAACCCCCAGGTGTCTTTACCTCTCTGAAGTCATGGAACAATGTGTGAAATGGGAAAAATACAAATGGGAAAGGCAGCCGACTCTTGGTACTGTTTGCACTCTCTGGCCGTCTCACAGGGCTCCTTCTCAAGAAGTATGTGAGGCTCCCTGTAACCTATAAAGCACAACGCACCTAATACATAATGAGCTACACTTGTCACTGGCCCCTCTGACTTCTAACAAAAGTTTTGTCCCGGCTTGATCTAAAAGTGAGGTCAAGGGGTGGTGGCAGGGTGGAAGAGGGGTCCAGGAAAGATCAGAGAACAGCACAGAAGGGGGCAGAAGAAGGGAAGCCACGGTTTGCTGGTTACTCTTTGGCGGTCTTTTTCAAGTTCAAAGCTAAAAGGCAACAGGCATGAGAGAGCCTGATGGAAATCAGCCCAAAGAGAGAGAAGCAGCAGGACTTACAAGATTCAAACTGTGGTATGTGCTCCAGATCCAATAATGAGACGAGATCAGTCTCCAAAAGACCTGAGATTTTAGCTCTACAGAGTTGATAAAGGAAACACTAAGAAAATAGCTGAAAGCCTCAAACTCTTTTTTAAACCATTTAAAATTCCAAACAGATCCAACACCTGTCAAAGAGCCTAAACCCTTTTATTATGCACATGTAGACACACAGAAATCACATATGCTCACATGCATATATTAAAAAATAATGCTGCTAGTTTTACTTAACAAACATTTCTGATGCATTTATTTTTAACCATAAAAATTGTTTTCAGTTTATTTGTTCCCAACAGGAAGACGCACATCAGCAGATGAGAAGATCTAAAAAACATATTTACTATAGAGCATAAAACCACTGGATCAGCAAAATGGGTGTTGAAATTGATGTGGATATGCACGTATATTCCTGTAACAATGTGGCAAAGTCCATCCATAAATAAAACCACTTTCCTAAAGCACAGCATCACCTACTACAGATTAAGAGAAAAACCCAAGATGAATATCACTATGTGTCTTATGCTGGTACCTGTTTAGAAAAAGGAGAAAAAAATAATAGGACTTCTTGCTTGTATAGGAGGGAAAGAAACTCCAAACACTAGTTTCCTCTAGGTGTTTCAAAATGTAGATTTTATCATTCAAGTATGATGAGGCCAACAAGTCAAGAGACCACGGTCACTGAAGAGGTCATCTGTTACAATTCCCAGAGAGGGGACACACCAAGCCACACCATACCACAGGGCAGGCCCCCAGGGACCCACCACATGGGCCAGGAGGAAGAAGGAAGGAGGAGAAAGTGTGGGCAAGAGATTCTGTTGTGGGTTCCACAAAATAAACAA
Source organism: Martes martes (assembly GCF_963455335.1). NCBI lineage: Eukaryota > Metazoa > Chordata > Mammalia > Carnivora > Mustelidae > Martes > Martes martes. Next base: position 26,995,115 of record NC_137889.1, on the reverse strand, counting down.
AGCAGCACAAGCAGGTCAACTGGCTAGTTTCAATTATTTCAGTGGGCTCTGGAGCAGAGAGGGCTGCCTGGTACCTGAGCCTGGGAGATGAAGGCAGGTGAGAGAAAAGGGCTCGGATGCATAGCAGCTCTGTGAAGAAGTGATTCCAAGCAGGGTTCTGGATGGGCTACTGTGCATATGAAAAGTGGATCCTCTGCTTTCTCTAAAGCTGGCTAGTCCATGAGGGAGTCTCTGCCCAGGTCAGGGGGGCCCTAGACATAAGAGCATCAAGGATACAGAAAATACGACATAGTTAACATACTAATAAAGGAAACAGAATGTCTACGGAACTTAAAAGGAACAAAAATTTTCACTGGATTTTTTTGGGTACCTTCTGAATTTTGTACTCTGAATGCATTACCCATTTCTAACCAGTAATTTAGGAAGTAGGTTATACACACACAGGCATGCATGCAAGCACAGACACTCAAACACACATCTGCTTTCCATTCTTAGTAAACAGAACACAGTGAGAACGACTGGTACCAGCCAGAACTTGAGAATCACCATTCTGGGCATTAGATACAATACTGTGATGCAATTTTGTGGACCGAAGTGTACAGTGATCTGTATCTCTACAAACTCTAGAAACATACCTCAAATGTTGCTAAGTTTCTGCTTAAGATAAATCTAGAAACTCAATTTTCACTCCTTAAAACACACACACACACACACACACAAAGACTAAGAAGACTCATACTACTTATTACATGAGATTTAATTTAAAGGTACAGACATATTTATGGCAGTTCTAAATTAAGTAAGCCTTTTTTTCCCCCCCAGTTAAAAAAAAACAGTTAAACTTACGCTTCCAGCCAGGGGATCAGATTTACCCTCCACCAGGAAATAAACAAACAAAACGGACAATAAATGAAGTAAAGGTTTATGGGAACACCAGGTATCAGACAAAGACAGCAAGCCATCCCTGAGATGGGAAACAAATGAGGCAAGACCTACAAATATTCCAGCTTACAGCCTCAAGACAGTTTCTAGACAACTGTCCATTCCCAGGTGAAAGGGACGAGAAACGGGGGTACAGGTCCGCAGGAAGACTTACTCTCAAATGTTCCCGGTAGCTTTATTTGTAGCAGCCATAAAGTGCAAGAACACAAATGCCCATCAACAGGTGACTGGATAAATTATAGTGTGTCTCTGCAAAGGATATTCAGCAATAAAAAGGAATGTACTTTTGGTACTCACTCCCACATGCATGAATCTCAAAGTAAATATGCTAAATGCAAGACACTTTACTAAGAAAAGGGAGTACACATTCTCTGAGTCTATTTACCTAAAGTTTTAGGAAATGCACATTCATACACAGTGACCCAAAGCAGATGAGCGGTTGCACAGGGAGGAGGCGAGGTTGGGGCGAGGGTTATAGAAAGATACAAGGAGGTCAGGGAATCTTCTGGAAGAGTCAGACACATTCACTGCTTGCGTGTGGGAATGGTTTCATAGTTGTATTGCTATGCCAAAACTTATCAAATGGTTGACTTTTTTTTTTTTTTTTTTTTTTTTTTTTTTTTAATTTTTTTATTTTAATAAACATATAATGTATTTTTATCCCCAGGGGTACAGGTCTGTGAATCGTCTGGTTTACACATTTCACAGCACTCATCATAGCACATACCCTCCCCAATGTCCATTTCCCCACCACCCTCTCCCATCCCCCTTCCCCCCCGCAACCCTCAGTCTGTTTCTTGAGATTGAGTCTTTTATGGTTTGTCTCCCTCCCAATCCCATCTTTTCATTTTTTCTTTTCCTACCTCCCCCCAAACCCCCCCACCTTGCATCTCCACTTCCTCATATCAAAGAGATCATATGATAGTTGTCTTTCTCCGATTGACTTATTTCGCTAAGCATGATACCCTCTAGTTCCATCCACGTCGTCGCAAATGGCAAGATTTCATGTCTTTTGATGGCTGCATAGTATTCCATTGTGTATATATACCACATCTTCTTTATCCATTCATCTGTTGATGGACATCTAGGCGCTTTCCACAGTTTGGCTATTGTGGACATTGCTGCTATAAACATTCGGGTGCACGTGCCCCTTCGGAGCACCACGTTTGTATCTTTAGGATATATACCCAGGAGTGCAATTGCTGGGTCGTAGGGTAGCTCTATTTTCAGTTTTTTGAGGAACCTCCACACTGTTTTCCAGAGTGGTTGCACCAGCTTGCATTCCCACCAACAGTGTAGGAGGGTTCCCCTCTCTCCGCATCCTCGCCAGCATCTGTCATTTCTTGACTTGTTAATTTTAGCCATTCTGACTGGTGTGAGGTGGTATCTCATTGTGGTTTTGATTTGTATTTCCCTGATGCCGAGTGATGTGGAGCATTTTTTCATGTGTCTGTTGGCCATCTGGATGTCTTCCTTGCAGAAATGTCTGTTCATGTCCTCTGCCCATTTCTTGACTGGATTATTTGTTCTTTGGGTATTGAGTTTGATAAGCTCTTTATAGATTTTGGATACGAGCCCTTTATCTGATATGTCGTTTGCAAATATCTTCTCCCATTCTGTCAGTTGTCTTTTGGTTTTGTTAACTGTTTCCTTTGCTGTGCAAAAGCTTTTGATCTTGATGAAATCCCAATAGTTCATTTTTGCCCTTGCTTCTGTTGCCTTTGGCGATGTTCCTAGGAAGAAGTTGCTGCGGTGGAGGTCAAAGAGGTTGCTGCCTGCATTGTCCTCAAGGATTTTGATAGATTCCTTTCGCACATTGAGGTCCTTCATCCACTTTGAGTCTATTTTCGTGTGTGGTGTAAGGAAATAGTCCAATTTCATTTTTCTGCATGTGGCTGTCCAATTTTCCCAGCACCATTTGTTGAAGAGGCTGTCTTTTTTCCATTGGATATTCTTTCCTGCTTTGTCGAAGATTAGTTGACCATAGAGTTGAGGGTCTATTTCTGGGCTCTCTATTCTGTTCCATTGGTCTATATGTCTGTTTTTGTGCCAGTACCATACTGTCTTGATGATGACAGCTTTGTAATAGAGCTTGAAGTCTGGAATTGTGATACCACCGACTTTGGCTTTCTTTTTCAATATTCCTTTGGCTATTCGAGGTCTTTTCTGGTTCCATATAAATTTTAGGATTATTTGTTCTATTTCTTTAAAAAAAATGGATGGGATTTTGATAGGGATTGCATTAAATGTGTAGATTGCTTTAGGTAAAATAGACATTTTCACAATATTTGTTCTTCCAATCCATGAGCATGGAATATTTTTCCATTTCTTTGTGTCTTCCTCAATTTCTTTCATGAGTACTTTATAGTTTTCTGAGTATAGATTCTTTGCCTCTTTGGTTAGATTTATTCCTAGGTATCTTATGGTTTTGGGTACGAGTGTAAATGGGACTGACTCCTCAATTTCTCTTTCTTCTGTCTTGTTGTTAGTGTAAAGAAATGCGACTGATTTCTGTGCATTGACTTTATATCCTGACACTTTACTGAATTCCTGTATAAGTTCTAGCAGTTTTGGAGTGGAGCCTTTTGGGTTTTCCACATATAGTATCATATCATCTGCAAAGAGTGATAGTTTGACTTCTTCTTTGCCGATTTGGATGCCTTTAATTTCTTTTTGTTGTCTGATTGCTGAGGCTAGGACTTCTAGGACTATATTGAACAGCAGTGGTGATAACGGACATCCCTGCCGTGTTCCTGACCTTAGCGGAAAAGCTTTCAGTTTTTCTCCATTGAGAATGATATTTGCGGTGGGTTTTTCATAGATGGCTTTGATAATGTTGAGGTATGTGCCTTCTATCCCTACACTTTGAAGAGTTTTAATCAGGAAGGGATGCTGCACTTTGTCAAACGCTTTTTCAGCATCTATTGAGAGTATCATATGGTTCTTACTCTTTCTTTTATTAATGTATTGTATCACATTGATGGATTTGCGGATGTTGAACCAACCTTGCAGCCCTGGAATAAATCCCACTTGGTCGTGGTGAATAATCCTTTTAATGTACTGTTGGATCCTATTGGCCAGTATTTTGGTGAGAATTTTCGCATCTGTGTTCATCAAGGATATTGGTCTGTAATTCTCTTTTTTGGTGGGATCCTTGTCTGGTTTTGGGATCAAGGTGATGCTGGCCTCATAGAATGAGTTTGGAAGTTTTCCTTCCATTTCTATTTTTTGGAACAGTTTCAGGAGAATAGGAATTAATTCTTCTTTAAATGTTTGGTAGAATTCCCCTGGGAAGCCGTCTGGTCCTGGACTTTTGTTTGTTTGGAGATTTTTGATGACTGTTTCAATCTCCTTACTGGTTATGGGTCTGTTCAGGTTATCTATTTCTTCCTGGTTCAGTTGTGGTAGTTTATACATCTCTAGAAATGTATCCATTTCTTCCAGGTTGTCAAATTTGTTGCCATAGAGTTGCTCATAGTATGTTCTTATAATTGTTTGTATTTCTTTGGTGTTGGTTGTGATCTCTCCTCTTTCATTCATGATTTTATTTATTTGCGTCCTTTCTCTTTTCTTTTTGATAAGTCTGGCCAGGGGCTTATCAATCTTATTAATTCTTTCAAAGAACCAGCTCCTAGTTTTGTTGATTTGTTCTATTGTTTTTTTAGTTTCTATTTCATTGATTTCTGCTCTGATCTTTATGATTTCTCTTCTCCTGCTGGGTTTAGGCTTTCTTTGTTGTTCTCTCTCCAGCTCCTTTAGGTGTAGGGTTAGGTTGTGTATTTGAGACCTTTCTTGTTTCTTGAGAAAGGCTTGCACTGCTATATATTTTCCTCTCAGGACTGCCTTTGTTGTGTCCCACAGATTTTGAACTGTTGTGTTTTCATTATCATTTGTTTCCATGAATTTTTTCAATTCTTCTTTAATTTCCTGGTTGACCCATTCATTTTTTAGAAGGATGCTGTTTAGTCTCCATGTATTTGCATTCTTTCCAAATTTCCTCTTGTGATTGAGTTCGAGCTTCAGAGCACTGTGGTCTGAAAATATGCAGGGAATGATCTCGATCTTTTGGTACCGATTGAGACCTGATTTATGACCCAGGATGTGGTCTATTCTGGAGAATGTTCCATGTGCACTAGAGAAGAATGTATATTCTGTTGCTTTGGGATGGAATGTTCTGAATATATCTGTGATGTCCATCTGGTCCAGTGTGTCATTTAAGGCCTTTATTTCCTTGTTGATCTTTTGCTTAGATGATCTGTCCATTTCAGTGAGGGGAGTGTTAAAGTCCCCTGCTATTATTGTATTACTGTCGATGTATTTCTTTGATTTTGTTATGAATTGGTTTATATAGTTGGCTGCTCCCATGTTAGGGGCATAGATATTTAAGATTGTTAGATCTTCTTGTTGGACAGACCCTTTGAGTATGATATAGTGTCCTTCCTCATCTCTTATTATAGTCTTTGGCTTAAAATCTAATTGATCTGATATAAGGATTGCCACCCCAGCTTTCTTCTGATGTCCATTAGCATGGTACATTGTTTTCCACCCCCTCACCTTAAATCTGGAGGTGTCTTCGGGTCTAAAATGAGTTTCTTGCAGGCAGCATATGGATGGGTTTTGTTTTTTTATCCATTCTGATACCCTGTGTCTTTTGATTGGGGCATTGAGCCCATTAACATTCAGGGTAACTATTGAGAGATATGAATTTAGTGCCATTGTATTGCCTGTAAGATGATTGTTACTGTATATTGTTTCTGTTTCTTTCTGATCTACTACTTTTAGGGTCTCTCTTTGCTTAGAGGACCCCTTTCAATATTTCCTGTAGAGCTGGTTTGGTGTTTGCAAATTCTTTCAGCTTTTGTTTGTCCTGGAAGCTCTTTATCTCTCCTTCTATTTTCAATGATAGCCTAGCCGGATATAGTATTCTTGGCTGCATGTTTTTCTCGTTTAGTGCTCTGAATATATCATGCCAGTTCTTTCTGGCCTGCCAGGTCTCTGTGGATAGGTCCGCTGCCAATCTAATGTTTTTACCCTTGTATGTTACAGACTTCTTTTCCCGGGCTGCTTTCAGGATTTTCTCTTTGTCGCTAAGACTTGTAAATTTTACTATCAGGTGACGAGGTGTGGACCTATTTTTATTGATTTTGAGGGGCGTTCTTAGCATCTCCTGGATTTTGATGTTTGTTCCCTTTGCCATATTAGGGAAATTCTCTCCAATAATTGTCTCCAATATACCTTCTGCTCCCCTCTCTCTTTCTTCTTCTTCTGGAATCCCAATTATTCTAATGTTGTGTCGTCTTATGGTGTCACTTATCTCTCGAATCCTCTCCTCGTGTTCCAGTAGTTGTTTGTCTCTCTTTTGCTCAGCTTCTTTATTCTCTGTCATTTGGTCTTCTATGTCACTAATTCTTTCTTCTGCCTCATTTATCCTGGCAGTGAGAGCTTCCATTTTTGATTGCACCTCATGAATAGCTTTTTTGATTTCAACTTGGTTAGATTTTAGTTCTTTTATTTCTCCAGAAAGGGCTTTTATCTCTCCGGAGAGGGTTTCTCTAATATCTTCTATGCCTTTTTCGAGCCCGGCTAGAACCTTGAGAATTGTCATTCTGAACTCTAGATCTGTCATGCTACCTATGTCTGTATTGATTAGGTCTCCAGCCTTCGGTACGGCCTCTTGTTCTTTTTTTTGAGGTGAGTTTTTCCGCCTTGTCATTTTGTCCAGGTAGGATTTGCTTTCTCCTGCTGTGGAATTCCGCTGTTCTTGGTGACTGAAGTTGGTTTTGGATGGTTTCTTGTTGATCTTCTGGGGGAGGGGCCTGTTGTAGTGATTCTCAAGTGTCTTTGCCGCAGGCGGAATTGCACCGCCCTTGCCAGGGGCCGGGCTAAGTAATCCGCTCGGGTTCGCTTTCGGGAGCTTTTGTTCCCTGAGCGCTTTCCGTAGAGTTCCGGAGGACGGGAATGAAGATGGCGGCCTCCCAATCTCTCGGCCCAGAGGAGCCGAGAGCTTGGGGTTCCGCTCCTCAGTGCGCTCTCAGAGCAAAGCGCCCAATAGCCCCGCCTCCCTGGCTTGCGGTCGCGCCTCGAGGAAAGCAGTCAATTGTTGGAGCTGGAGAAAAGCGCCGGGTCGCTTTTGTCTCCGTGGCCTCCGGCCGCGCTCCGAGCCCACCCAGCCTGCGACCGCACAAGGTAACCCCGGGCTTAGAGCTCACTCCTCGGCTTTGTCGCTATAGCCGGCTTCCCCGCTCTAATACCTGCGAGCTCTGCGGCACTCAGACACCCCCAGTCCTTCTGTGACCCCGCGGGTCCTGGGGTTATGCTGACCCCGCCTGGGTTTCCCCCCAGTTTAGCCTCTGGAGCGATGTCTCCCAGTGGAGCCGACTTTTAAAAGTCCCGGTTTTGTGCTCCGTCGCTCCGCCGCTTGCCGGGTGCCGGCCCCTCCCCCCGGGGTCTATCTTCCCGTCGCTTTGGATTCACTTCTCCGCAGGTCCTACCTTTCAGAAAGTGATCGATTTTCTGTTTCTGGGATTGTTGCTCTTCTTCTCTTCGATTTCCTGTTGGATTTATAGGTGTTCACAATGGTTAGATAAGCTATCTAGCTGATCTCCTGCTACCCGATGTCGTCTCAGCCTGCTACTTCTCCGCCATCTTGACTCCTCAAATGGTTGACTTTAAATGTGTGTCAGTTAGACTTCAGTATAACTTTTTAAAAATAACAGCACTTCTTGCTTCGCATCCAAAACTTGAAAATACCAAATACACAGATGAGAGAATATAACTCTGGTCTTTTCTAAAGCACGCCCATGCACAAAAGTAATACTTCAAAATTATCTGCCGATTATGAAAGTAGCCTATCACTCCTCAGAAGTAAAATTGTTAACACTGAATATAAAGACATTTTGCTCAGTTGGTTTCAGTTTCCTGAGGCTACTTGTAAATCATGAAACCTGCGAGGTGCACACTAGTTCCTTTTGTTCAGGACCCCCTTCTTCATTGTCCTTGACACAAGAAGACGTGAGGGGTCTGCAGGAGCTAGGGCTGCCGAGGCTCAGACAATCTAACATTCTCTGCTCTTGTCTGTCTCCCACAAGCAACGGCAGGATTTATGTTAAAAGAAGCAAATTTAACAAAGACTCTTGAAGACAGAGAACTGATGGTTGCCAGAGGAAAGGTGGGGGTCAATTTGGGGATAGGGGGAAAAAAAAGTGAATTTACCCTGAAATTGGTCATACTCAAACAAAACATGTTACAAAAATTCATGGTGTCAAAGAAGTGTGTGTGTCAGAAAAGGAAAATAGAGCAAGTCTCTTCTGCTTATTCACCCTGGGAAAGAAAAGCTCTGCCCTCCTACTTAACATAAGAACCATCCGAGATGGGACGCCTGGGTGGCTCAGTTGGTTAAGCCGTTGCCTTTGGCTCAGGTCATAATCCCAGGATCCTGGGATCGAGTCCCATGTGGGGCTCCTTGCTCATCGGGGAGCCTGCTTCTCTCTCTGCCTCTGCCTGCTTGTGCTTTCTCTCTCTCTCTCTCTGACAAATAAATAAATATATAAAATCTTTAAAAAAAAAAAAAAAAAAAAAAGAACCATCCGAGATACAGAAGACAGTTCCTGGCACCATAATCAAGTGCACACACACACACACGAAAAAAAGAACCAACAACTTTGGAAGGTTAAAAAAAAAAAAAATTCAAAAATGTTCATTCAAACATGCTGTTTGAACCTAAAATTCAGAGTATCAAATCCAGTCCTAGAAAGGGTTTTTTTGTTTGTTTTGCTTTTCAAAAAAATATTTTGTCCTACTCTGACAAAAGGAGAAAAAAAAGCACTGCGGACACATTTCCTTCCTCTCCAAAATGAGTTGGTGAGGTCATCTGATTCAGATGTTATCAAAAGTTCCGAGGAATTACAGCCACATTCTTGAAAATAGGTCATTATTTATAAAAATAGCATAAATACTGGGATGCCTGGGTGGCCCAGTTGGTTAAGCATCTGCTTTTGGCTCAGGTCATGACCCCAGGGTCCTGGGATCGAGTCCTGCATTGGGCTCTCTGCTCAGCAGGCTGTCTGCTTCTCCCTCTGCCTGCAGTTCCCCCTGCTGGTGCTCTCTCATTCTAACAAATAAATAAATAAAATCTTAAAAGAAATTTAAAAAAAAAAAACAAAAAACCATACATATTGTCTTTGAGCCGTTCTTCTGGTTTGGAAGGTTTTCCAGCACACGCAGCCATTCTCCCACACACTGCTCTAACTTCATCGCGTGGCTGCTAATCATTATCACCATCAAAGTGTCCCCCACCAGGACAAGCACCCCATACCTCTTCTCCAGCCACCCACTTCCCCATCTTCAAAACCAGCCCAGTAACCTGTTCAGGAGGCCTCATCCTCCTAACTACACTCACCCCATCAGTCTGTTTCTCACCTCCTCCGGAGGTGTCCATCTGAGCTCAGGGCCACACTACCCCGGACCCCACAGGTTCCCCTTTGCCATTTCACTCACTCATGCAGATGAACTTTCAAAGCATCTCTTAACGTGCTGTATACAGAAGAGAGGCTCCGGAAGGACTCCAGGGAAAAACAAATGACTTGAATGACAATGAATTTAGGCTTTTTCTAGTCTGTTGCACATTCTGATACATCACCAGGGTCCTAAACTGATGTTTACCACTAAGGAGCAAGTAGATTCATTTTATTCCACCAAGTGTATTTATCCTGGATCAACCTACCAAAACCCTGATTATCTTATGCAGTGAACAGAGCAAATGTAGCCTGTGCAAATGGAAGGGGCGGAGGCCTCTCTCCCATAAATGATTCTGAGTGGTCTGCACTGTGTGTAGACGTCCCTCAACAGGCGTGCAAAAGCTCATCACTAATCACAAGACGGAAGGACCTGGAAGCCAGTTTTCCCCACGATCCCAGAGGTGAGAGCCTCACTGCTGCCCAGATCTCTGGATTTCCAGCCCAGTGATTTTCTCACTCAGCCATTAATTATTAAGGAACATGATTTAGGGTCTCCAGGTGGTGTTATGGTCGGTAAATCATGGGAACTTCATTCTACTAGACTCTTTCATCAGCTTCCACAATCTGGCCTCCAATAATACCGATCTACCCATTAAAAACAGGTCTGCTCTGAACGTTTTGAGCAAGATGTATACTTTGAAGCATTGCAGTTTGGGCCCTAAGGATCAGGCTCAAAGCTTCTGCTGAGTTGGGAGAACAGAGTCATCTGGAGACAGGCCTTGTAAAGTTTTATTTAACCTTTAGTAATGTCTGAGCTAAAATACACTTATTTCCTGATCTTTAGAGACTTAACTCAACTTGTGAAATGGTTAGACTCCTTTACTAACCATACAGTTTGTAATATACTTCACAACAAAAACATCCTTGTGTTCTAACTACAGTTATTCCCCACTATTATCTATCTTCAACTCATAAAGAAGTCAAGTCTCCTTGTAACCCTGACTTTGTCCTGCCGTGCCGACAGCGGGATGCACAGCTTCCCACCCACGGGCTCTGGAGCAAGCCGTGGACTCCTGGAAGGGGTCTATTCTCCCTGAAGATCAAGAAGTCTCTGCAGACAGCCCGCCTAAGAGCTGTCAGGAATGAGAGCCGTAAGAGGAAGCCGCAATGCCACATTAATCCCATTTCCGCGAGACACACCCGCAGAGCAGTGGGGTGGTCATTTCAGAGGCCCAGAGAGAAGCAAGGTTTCGAGGCTGCCCCACGGCAGCTCTAACCGACACCAGTTCTTTCAGTGTCTTTCTTCCTTCTCCTTAATTACACGCTGTGCCCAGACCAGAGTCCTGGCTCAGAGATTCACAAAGACATTACTGCTCGTTTGTTTGCCTGTCTCTGCCCAGAGGACTCACCCTAATCTAAGAGAGAGAGAAAGAAGAAAAGAGGAAAGCATTTTAAAGTTGAATTCATCGAACAACTGTAAAATCAGGGGTAGTTCTATTCCTGAATCATCGCCTCAAGGGTTTAACTTCTAGATTTCTTGTCTCCCAGTTTGACTCCAAAGTCCTGTGAAATTTTTATAAACTTACCTTTCTTCTTTGATGCTTCATAGTGCCTTCTAATTTTTTGGCTTCATTTTCTTTCATTTTACTTCACCAAAATGAAGCTGAACTTGGTTACCACTTGTGCGGTAAAAACCAGTATGCAACTAGGCCGCTTCAACAAGCCTCTGGTGAATCATTTACAGATGTCAATTCCAGTCTCCACGTCCCTGTATAATCTCTGAATTCCAGCCCTTCTTCCCGGGCTCAGGCTCCTGCACCCTCCTCCCAGCGCTTCCAAACAACTCTCAGATCCCCCTTCTCTCTTCTGTAATTAAATTCGTAGACGGCTCAATTATTCTTTTTAATTTATTTTTCCGTCTTCATTCTGTTCCATCATGGTAAGTGTACTCTTTAATCCCTGTCACCTGCTTCACACATTCCCCACCCCCCCCACCCTCACCTCCCCTCTAGGAACCATCAGTTTGTTCTCTATAATTAAAAGTCTGTTTCTTGGTTTATCTCTCTCTCGCTCTTTTATTTCTTCTTTGCTCATTTATTTTTTTCCCTTTAAGTTCCTCATACGAGATAGTACAGTATTTGTCTTTATCTGTCAGACTTACTATATATACTCTCTAGCTCCATCCATGTTGTTGCATATGGCAAGATTTTTTTTTTAATAGTTGAATAATATTCCTGTGTGTGTGTGTATACACATCACTTCTTCATCCGCTTGCCTATGGATGAACAACTGAGTGGATTCTGTTGTTCGGCTATTGTAAATAATGCTGCTGTAAACATCGGGATGCAGGTTTCCCTCTGAATTAGTGTTTTTGTATTTTTTGGATAATACCCAGTAGTGCAATTGCTGGATCATAGGGCAGTTCTATTTTTTTAACTTTTATTTTTAAAGATTTTATTTTCTGAGAGAGAAAAAGAGCACACAAGCAGGTGTGTGTGTGGGGGGGGAGCAGGTAGAGGGTGAGGCAGGCTCCCTGCTGAGCAAGGAAGCCTGAGCAACACTGATCCCAGGACTATGGAATCATGACCTGAGTGGAAGGCAGATGCCCAACTGACGGAGCCATCCAGGTGTCCCTGTTTTTTTGTTTTTGTTTTTTAACTTTTTGAGGAACCTCCATACTGTTTTCTAGAGTGGGTGCACACTTTGCATTCCCACCAACAGTGCGGGAGGCTTTCTTTTTCTCCACATCCCCACCAACACCTGTTGTTTCCTGTTTAGCCAATCTGACAGGTGTGAGGTGAGGTCTCATTGTAGTTTTGAACTGTATCTACCTCATGAGGAGTGAGGTTGACCATCTATCTTTTCATGGGTCTGTTGGCCATCTGGATGTCTTCTTTGGAGAAATGTCTGTTCATGTCTTCTGCTCATTTTTAAACTGTATTACTTGTTTTGGGAATTTTGGATACTAGCCCTTTATCAGATATGTCATTCGTAGAGATCTGCTCCTATTCTGTAGGTTGCCTTTTCGTTTGGTTTCCTTTGCTGTGCAAATGCTTTCTATTTGATGCAGTCCCAACAGATTAGTTTTGCTTTTATTTCCCTTGCCTCGGGAGACATATCTAGAAAAAAGTTGCTATGGCCAATGTCAAAGAGGATACTGCCTGTGTTCTCCTCTAGGACTTTTATGGTTTCAGGTCTCACATTTAGGTCTTTCATCCATTTTGAATTTATTTTTGTCTGTGCTGTAAGCAAGTGGTCCAGTTTCATTCTTCTGTGTGTGGCTGTCCAGATTCCCAACCCCATTTTTTGAACAGACTGTCTTTTCTCCACTGGGTGTTCTTTTCTGCTTTGTCAAAGATTAATTGATCATACAGTTGTGGGTTTATCTCTAGGTTTTCTATTCTGCTCCACTGATGCATGTGTCTGTTTTTGTGCCAGTACCATACTGTTTTGATGACTACAGCTTTGTAATAGAACTGAAGTCTGGAATTGTGATGCCTCCAGCTTTCCTTTTCTTTTTCAAGATTGCTTTTCCTATTTGGGGTCATCTGTTTCCATATAAATTTTAGGATAGTTTGTACTACTTCTATGATAAATGCTGTTGGTATTTTGAAAGGGACTGCATTAAATGTGCAGACTGGTTTGGGTAATATAGACATTTTAACAATATTTGTTCTTCCCATTCATGATCATAGAATATCTTTCCATTTCTTTGTGTCGTCTTCAATTTCTTTCATTAGTTTTTTATAGTTTTCAGAGTATAGGTCTTTTACCTCTTTGATTAGATTTATCCCTAGGTATCCTATTATTTTGAGTGCCATTGTAAACAGGATTGTTTTCTTATTTTTTTTTCTTTCTGCTGCTTCCTTATTGGTGTATAGAAATGCAACAGATTCTGTACACTGATTTTGTACCTTGTGACTTTGCTAAATTCATTTACTAGTTCTAGCAGTTTTCTGGGGGAATCTTTAGGTTTTTCCATATATGTCATCAACAAATAACGAGAGTTTTACTTTTTTGTACCAATCTGGATGCCTTGTATTATCCCTTTTGTTATCTGATTGCTGTGGCTAGGACTTCCAGTACTATGTTGAATAGACATGGTGAAAGTGGACATCCCTGTCTTGTTCCTGACCTTAGTAGGGGAAAAGCTCTTACTTTTTCACCATTAAAAATGATATAAGCTTTCATATAAGGCCTTTATTATGTTGAGGGATGTTCCCTCAAAACTTTGGTTGTTTTTTTTTTTTTAACTTTGCAGGTTTTTTAATTATGAACGGATATTGTACTTTGTCAGCTCAATCATTCTTAAATCATTTTTTATAACTTTTTAGAAAGAGTGTGCATGCATGCATAGTGGGGAAGGGCAGAAAGAGAATCTCAAGCAGACTCCATGCAAAAGTAAATCTCATACATTCAAGATAAATCTTGTACTTAAGTTTACTTTCAACAGTCAGGACAGACTCTACGAATGACAAGAGGTTTAAAAAAAATCAACATTTTAACTTTTTTTTTTTTAAGAGAAAAAACATACACACTGATTTCTACCTGGTATCTTTTTACAGTAGCTTTGGTACAGAGATACTAACCTCAAGCTTCTTTCTACCTCAAGAATTGCTTTGAGTTTGACAAAGAACATTACAAAGAAAAGGTGGGGGGGGGGGCGGGGGGCAGCAAAGACTGGTAAGGAAGTAGAGAATACCTCCTTAATTCTGATTTTTGTATATTAGTTCCTTAATGTATGAAACAGACATCCCAGTAACTAAACAGGCCAACTCCCCTAGAATTAGGAAAAAGACAGAATTAGCGAAGACATGACCGGGGAATGTATGTGCATCTCAGTCAATCTCCCTCTTCAGAATTTTCTGTTAACCAGATTCTACTGAAAAGTACCGCATCACTGAAACATCCCTATGTTCATAGGCCAGTGATCTATCTGATAAGTTTTCTTTCCTACAAATAAACTGTCCTCTCAATGTCACATGGCGATTCTGCCTTAACTGTGATCAAGAAATCAAAGAGTATGATACAAATGGTAGCTACATGGAAGCCGTGTGTGGGGAGCGGGGTGGTGAGAGAGAGAGAGAAATGAAGTAAGATCGGAGGAAAAAAATCAGAGGTGCTGTCAAATGTAAAAGAACAAAGATTAAAAGTTGATAAGGATTTTGGAAGAGGATTTTGCAGTCAAGGAACTTATAAGCACTTATAAGCAGGGGGTCAGACCCTGGGGAAACAAGGAAAACTTGATGTGTCAGTTCAAGAAAGTAACTGTTCCCAATGTGAAAACTGTTTAATCTTGATCCCCTCCAGGCCACAGAGTCACAGCACTGCTTTATGAAAAAATGCTAAAACCACACAGAAAAATACTATGAATTGTGAAATAAATGCCTTTGATAATTCTTCATAAAAAGCAGACTTCAGAAAACTGGAATACTTAGCAGCAGTAAAATTTGCAGGGAGTTTAAGACAGATCACTAATTTAGGAGCTATTATTGAAATACTGTATTTGTTTTTTTCACCTTAAGTGAAATTCTACTAATGAGCAAAGCCATCAAGTAAGCTCTATAAAGACAACTTCAAAGGGGGTAAAGAAAAACATTTGGACTTAATTCTCATCTGGAAATAAAGCCTTGTTCTGAATAACTCAAGAGGGAAATGATTTATCAAAATAAAGAAAAGTGGTAAATTTAGAAAATTCTTAACCTCCCCGTATCAAGAAGAGTAAGCATGAACATTTCACACAATACCATTGCCACATACCTGTTTTAGGATGTATTGAAAAAAATCCTTGTGGATTTCCACTCGTAATTTTGTACATCAGCTTGTCATTAGAGCTAGAATCTGGATCAAATGCCTCTATTTGGACCACAGATACATCCTTGGGAGAATTTTCTATTACTTCTGGATAATAAACAGGCTCTGACGTCTGTGGTGCGTTGTCATTGACATCCTCAACCTCTATGTAGATCTCGATGAACGATGAGAGAGGCACGACACCCCGATCCGCTGCATAGACAGTGAGCCAGTAGTGGGAGGTGGACTCCCGGTCCAGTCGCTCTGAAGTCTCTATGACACCTGTGAAGAAAGAAGATGACATGTCAACAACAATGGACCCAGGGTCAACCCAAATAACAACTTTCATTTCTCAAGGGCTTATGTGTCACTTACAGCTGAGAGACCTTGGACAAGTTGCCTAACATCTCTGTGCCTCTGTTTCTTCCTATAAGATGGAACGTACGTTCACAGGTTGATTAAACGAGCGAACAGACACATTAACAATCAGAAGAGCGCTCAGCACATAGTATCGGCTGTAAAAGTGTTCGTCGTTATTAGCGTTAGGGGTCAGGCGCTATGCAGAACACTCTACAAAGAATGTGTCATTTAAGTCTCAAAACAAAGCAGTCAGATGGACACTAAGAGATCAGCTAATGGCCCGATACTCTGTGCCTCTGAAGATGAAATGTATGACCACTTGAGATTTGTAGGTTTTCCTGGAGGTCCATCAGGGACCTCTAAATCAAAAAGCCGTGGCCCCGATTAGAGTCCCCACGGCCTAGCAGCCCCTGCTTTCCACATTGCACTCCCATGACCGCTGCTAGAGTTTAGATACAGAGGCTGCAGCAATACTGCTCCACACACGGCAGTCTGGTATACACACCCTGCAGAGCACGGCACCTCAAAGTCCAGAATAAAGGTTTGCTCAAGTCTCTTGTGCACAGAATGAAACCCTTTAATCCCCTTAGGCTAATGGCAAGACAACCAGTGTGCTAAATAAAGTCTCCCAGGACAAAGTAAGATCCCCAAGGGCAGAGGCCACATCCTTCTTGAGTACCAGGATAGCACCTGACCCAGGGCCAATAATATTAAATGAACAAATATGAACAGATGCCTTAACTCAAGTTGGTACAGAAAGTCCCTCCACTGGGACCCAAACTACAACACATTTCCTACTAAGTTAACCAGTAAAAGGTGAATTACGGGATTACGAAGAAGTGGGTTAACGTGTCTATCATGTTCTGGCCCAGCCACTAAAACCAGTCAAAACCTTACTTCATCCCAGGATTAACCACTTCTCAGGGTGATGATAAAATGAAAATATCCATTACTCTTAGGCAAATCCCACCTTTTTATTCAATAGTGTGATCCTGTCCTTTGGCTTTCCCAAAATATGTCCCTGTATTTTTTTCCTTGTGCATTAATCATTCTGAATGAATGTTACTTTTGGGGTTTCAACACTATGGTCCAGGTTGGACTTTGGAAATCCCACAACTCTAGCATTACAGGTTTCCCACTTAATGCAAAATAGTACAGGAAAAAGAACAAACGTCAATTTAATCTGCACTGACAAATGAAACAGTATTTATCTCAACCAAACATAAATCTGTATTTGTTACTTTTTGATCACTGCATAAATGTAAATCTTTGCTTATGTGAAGTAATTAACATCTCAAAAACTCATTTGTTTTGAATGTCATATCATTATATCGAACACTTCCCAAAGGTTTATAAGTTATAAATACCAAACTTAACTAAATATTAAAACATGAAATAAATGATCATGAAATGAGTACTGCTATTCAGAAAGCATACTTAGTTACAACTGTTTCATTAAGTCTTAGCAAATGCTCAAAATGGATCTGTAATATTCCTAGAAATTATGAACAAAGCCTCACAACTCTTAAATAAAAAGGAGCTAACTGGTTTCCCCGTGCAACAGAGGTAATGGCCAGAAAAGCTCAACATGTTTTCCTTTTTGTCTGTTCCAAACATAGTCTATGCATACCCAATCTGTTCACTAAATTAGTAAAGTTCTACTTGTCTTTAGCCTGAAAGAAGAGCGTCCTTAGTGACCAAGGAAAAATAATCTCCAGTTTCTCCTTTCATCGGCCCCATCAGTGGATACACAGAAGTCAGGGAATAACAGAACGCTCTCTCTACTAGGATTGCGTATTAATAAATGAGTGTGCATATGTTCCTCTGTGTTCTGCCATTAAAATGGAACATAATTCATTTGACAGGAGAAGTGTTAGCGAATCTCAGGAAGACAGCTACATGGTGCCTGTATTCACTTCTTTCTGGTTCTAATACTCAAATCATTCATGCTGCTACTGACTTTTAAAAATTGTGTCTCTCTAAATGCGATCTGTAGGCATTTAATGACAATGATAATTACAGAAACAAGTCTGCTCAGTGCTTACTATATGCCAGGCCCTATGATAATGGTCCCACACATACCACCTTATTTAGCCGTTATAGCCAACCTGACTACACATGTGGCCTTATTATGCCCACACCATAGATGAAAACCTCAGATTAAGAAATGAGGACCTTTCCCAGAGTCATAATAAATGTCAGAGCCAGAGTTCAAACTCCACGAATCTCTAACGTTAGTGCCATCAGTCTGTGGTAGTTTGACAAAGTGTAGTAAACAAAATTTAATGTGAAAACTCTAAAAAGACAAAAGTGAAACCTCTTATTCATTTTTTTACACACACATCAGGATTCAGAAGAACTCTTTTAAATGTCCATTCGCATATAATAGCTTTCTCCAGTTTCGAGGTAGAAGGAAAAAACAGAAAAAATATATTTGCATTTTATAAATAAGTATATAATATAAAATGCAAATACAACGTTTAAATCACAGACAAAAGTAGGTATTTCTTTTCCATCAGGTTCTGCTTCGGGTCTAGTCTGTGAGCACCCAGACTGTAGTGTTCCAAGATGCCTTCTGCTGGGAGCTACCCTTCTCTCCCCTCTTGCCTGGCAACTAGAGGACCAATGATCCCCTTCTTTGCATGACCTCCTAGCCACCATTAGGAGGGGAAGTTTCCAAGTCTCAGGTAACTTCCAGGTATTACTAAACATTAAAAGTTGGAGAGAAGGGGGCCTAGGTGGCTCAGTCAGTGAAGCATCTGCCTTCCCCTCAGGTCATGATCCCGGGGTCCTGGGATCGAGCCCTGCACCAGGCTCCCTGCTCAGCTGGGAGCCTGTTTCTCCCTCTCCCTCTCCTACTTCCCCCTGCTTGTGCTCACTCACTGTCAAATAAACAAATGGAATATTTTCAAAAAGAAAGAAAAGAAACAGCCCTGGTCAAGGGTTTCGAGGTAGAAGTGGGATCTGAGATGATCCGACTGCAGAACTCAGGGTCTTCACCGCAGGCTATACTGTCATGATCAGGCCCAGTGTCACGGTCACAACCCCACAGCACCAAGGACACTGGTGGCCACCAGGAGAGGCTACAAGTTTTCAATTGCTTAAGTAAGGGTCCTCCCCACACTTAAAGGATATTCAAAGAGAGAAGATTCAAGGACTCCACTTGGTCAACAGACTTTCAGGGGCAGTGCCTAAGTACTATTCTAACCGCTGATTCGAATTCTAAGCACTATTTTAAAAAGCAGAAAGTAGGTGGGAAAAGACTACATGTGTGCAAAGCTATTTTATGTTCTGCCTTCATCCGTCTGCTCAGTCGCGAGATGCATCCACGGAAGTCTCCCAGGCAGGAACTTGTGGAGCAGGCATAAAGCACCGCAATGAGTTCCACCGGGAACCTAGGAAGAACGGACCACACTGGTCGAGGACCGGCTAGAAGCCATCTATATAATGCAGCAAGAAAGACGGAGCAGCAGATCTAGCCTTGGCGACCTCAAAAATCAACAATGGTAGACCAGCAACCCCTCAGCAATCCAAGAGTGCAACTCCCTTGTTTTTACAGAAAGGTGGAAGGATTTGCCACGTGCAGGAAGCTGAGCAGGTAAAGAGTTTAGAATCCAGAATGAGGCACCACCTCGGTCAGTGGCTCGTCAGAACTGATCATTCTTTACAGGGGTCCTGGCCTCTGAGATGATGACCCTCAGACCCACTGTCAGGAAGTCTGACCACAAGCAGGGTCCACTCTCCCAGTCACTGTGTCCACCGTCCTACCCATGCTCCCAGTCCTTCCGGGAACACAATCATTATGGACACACGGATGTCTTCTGCAACCTTCACTCATTCACAAAAGAGAAATCTTCAAAATTCCACACGGGGACTTCTAGTTAGTTCCTTTGACACTGGTAAGCAGCAACTAAGGTTCCCAGCCAGCCGAGGAAATGAATCTACGGTTTATTCTCAAAAACACCTCACTCCTCCTTCTCCCATGACCCAGCTTCCCATAACCACTTCCAATAACCAGCTTCCAATAACCACTGATTCCGCACTACATTACAAATTCCCTTTTCCTGAAACAATTCGCTAAGGAATCATCAACAATTACAAATATTCAAACTCCAGTGTTTAAGGTAGTTCTCATTAACATACCACAATACTACCGTACTTTTGGGCACATACAGACACCGGCACACAAACTCTTCCCTGTGGTCTTCCTCGTGTCTTCACACTTCTTCCCTTCTTTCTGCCATCTCTCCTCCTATTTTTTGATTCCGCTTTCAATTCCTGAGAGAGCAACAATGGCATGCAACTAGATGTAAACCCAGGCTGTTAGAGTGAGAGATGGGAGCCCAGACCTTCCCCAGCAGTCCCTCCAGCCAGAGGAGGAGTGACCAGTGCTCCAAGAGAAAGTAACAGTGAGAAAGGCAACATGAGAACGACACCTTTCTACTAATCATGAGGTTCTGGTACACGAGCAGTAGGTGAAGTAGGGGTACTGCTTTGGGATTCTGGGATGTATATTTTGAGCATGGAGACAAGTTTAGACAAGCCTGTTATATGCAACACTCAGCAATGTTACAAGGAATCATTCCTTTGCTTTAATGAAACATGACAGAGGCAATAAATGACTTGGCTTCCAACCTCAAGAGTACAATGAAGACATTTTCAAGAAAGGTTGTTAATAAGCTGAAAAATTAGAAAGAAGCCGGAAATCTGGAGCTATTGAAGTAAAAATATTTATCATTCCAAACATACTCTCCAGGATTTCAAAGCCACCACCAGATGTCACTATGGAAACTGACTTTAAATGTGCATACAGTGGAACAGCTAGACTGAAAGGGGAAATAAATACAAGGTAATTGTTCAAAGAGCTTGACCAGTGTGGCTGAAAATGGAGCTCACAGCAAAAGGTCTTTCTGGAAGATCCATGCCTGACCATAAATAATAATTAGACACTGATGCTGTCTTTCCATAGCCTGATCATTCCAAGGTCACAGGGTACAGTATCAGTTGCTCAAGTAAATGACCCAAAAGTAGAGAAAGGTTTCCAAGAATAAGTAATTCCTACTATCCACCACTGATGGCTAATGATGTTAACCCAAATATCGTCCTTGAATAGCAAAGGCCAGCATGTCCTCCACCTGACACAGGTGGATCAGAATGCTTTCGATACAGTCATTTTTAAGGCAAAAGTAAAATTATATGTAGCCATTATATTGCCAAAAGCATTTTAACTAACTCAAATATCCATGGCCACAGAACATCTTTCTTTCTGGAATTTTCCTATTTTCTTTGTTCAACAGGTCTTGGCCCCTCATCAAGCCCCAGTGCCAGAGGTTTCAACAAAACCTTGCTGCTATTTCAGATTCTTCAGCAACTCCAGCTCAAAAATACTTATCAGCAGTGGCCTGGCAACATAAATTTGCAAACTTTACTCTCCTTTCTGGTAATCATGCCACATGCATTTATTTATTTATTTATTTATTTATTTATTAAGCTTTTCTGGAACCAAACTTAGGACCGCCTCTTTAGTCAATCACAAGAAAAACTTAAACATGAAAAATAACTTTGTATAATATTTTTCCTACAGGGAACAAACAACTGAATACTCCTTCCTCTAATTCTGTAGTCTAATACACAGAATAACTCTTCTGGAGTTAAATGTTTTCCCAAATATAAAAACAATACTTAATCTAAAAAATTTTTTTTCAACAATATACACTTTAAAAGAACAGATACCTTCTACACACTGGAGATGCAGTATCTGTCTGTAATTAATCCATAAATAGTTACCCAATTTTTTCCTGCTAATTAGGGAAAAAAACAGAAGTCCCACAGTTGTCACATTCAATATTAATGTGCTATGAAATCAATTTTAAAAAGTAGACTATAAGCTCCCTCTTAAAATGCAAACCCTCAAGGGCAGACATGTTTTGTTTAGGGCATGGTAACTGTGGGAGCTTGTTAAGCATGTGTTGTTGATAAAAGGATGTCCATCACCAACCAGGTAATTCTAAGAAACAGTCACAGCCAAGAAGGAGTCTAGGAGGTAGGACTCAATGTAATGGAGCAGGCTGCATAAGATCCTGGACCAGAAAAAGAACATTAGGAAAAAGCTAAGGAAATCTGAATGAACTATGGGCTCAATGAAGTACTGATAAGAATATATCAATGTGTGTTCATTAATTATAACAAACAGACATACTAATGTATGATGTTACTAGGGTGAACTGTATGTGACATAGGGGCACTATAGGAACCCTGTACTCTGTACTATCCATTCAATTTTCCTGTAAACCTATTTGTTTCCTTCTTTAAGTGATAAAATTGTTCTGAATTTGTTTTTATCTGATTTTCATTAAGTACTAAATTTTATATACGTAAAATTATACATAAACTGTATTTTACAATTTGTAAATTTAAATTTTTATATATATATATAAGATATATATATATGTAAATCAATTTTTTTTTTAAAGTAAGCTCTACACCCAACATGGGGCCTGAACTCACAACCCCGAGATTAAGAGTTACAAGCTCTACTCCATGCTTTTGGTAATAAAAAGAAAGGTCAAAATAAGTAAGATGAATCAACTACACAGCACCCCTCATGGGCCAAGCAAACTGCTGGGCAGTATATGGGCACACTACTCAGTTCAACAGATAGCTCTTTGCCCTCTTACAGCTAAAGACCGAGTAAGTCATGTTGTAAACTTCTTTCTCCAGTTTAACTAAAGACATGGTACTGATTATTACCATGACCTGATCTTTCAAAACCAATGACTTGCTGTGTCATTTGATGGGAAGCCGCTCGTAAGTGGAAACACAGCAAGTTCCACGAAATGTTACTGATGCTGCTGATACTGTTATTACCAAAAATACATATCTAGAGCTCATGATATGCCAAATACTAAACACTTCTCATATAGGAATTAATTTAATCTTTCCAGCAACTCTAAGAAGTGAGGTAATATGACCAACCATATTTCACAAGGGAGGAAACAGTGTCAACAACTTGCCCAAAGTCACCGTTTGTTCATGATGAACTGGGATTCAATCCCAAAGATGGGCTTCAGAGAATCACGCTATAGCACCTCCCAGTCTCCGGCTGTGTCCTCTAATTAGAGAGAAGCATGAAAGCAACTGAACACAGCCTGCAGTTTCCAGAGAAAAACTCCTGGCTACAGTGGAATGTAAAAAATGTAATGACCAGATGGAAAAAATTGTTTTTGCTGTCTTCATGGCATTTGGGGATCTAGGTAAAGTATCTGACGCTACAGAAACCTTGTTGTTCTGTACTATTAAGATATTAAGCACATTTTATAGTTTCAGGAGAAAAAGGAAACCATTTTAATACATAATAGTATATATATGGATAAAGCTTTAAAAAAAAAAAAAAAGATATGTATGGGGTTCCTTGGGTGCCTCAGCCGGTTAAGCGTCTGCTTTCAGCTCAGGTCATGATCCGGGAGTCCTGGGATTAAGGCCCATATCAGGTTCCCTGCTCAGCCGAGAGCCTGCTTCTCCCTCTCACCACTGCTTGTGCTTACTCTCTCTCAAATAAAATCTTAAAAAAAAAAAAAAAAAAAGTTGTATATATTCATTACATAGAAAAATGTCAGTAATATACAAGTTAAGAAAACAAATGAAAAACCTTTATAAAAGTATATAAAGTATTACTTTGGTTTTGTTTAGTTCTGTTCTAAGAATAAAAACCACACAAACACATAATTACATGTGCGGGGGTGAGGGGAGGCATACAAATAAATAAGATGATGGAGGGACAATTAAGAAAATCAACCCGCGAACCAATTTTTTTAATCTTTAAATTTCTTTAACAATGAATTTTAAGCCCTATTTAAAATGCACATGATAAAAAAACAAACCGTTAAGTACCAGCAGTCCTTTAAAAGTTTTGCTAGTATAACTTTCACATTTTATTTTCCCTTTCTATTTTTAGATATACACTTTCTTTCCAAGTATTTATCTGTTCCATTTAATATAAACAGATGTGTAACAATGGACAGTGTGATAGCAGCAACAACTAAAATTCTAAAGTATTTATATGTGAAACGACTGTATTACAAAGTTTAAGGTCTAGGAAATTCTGTAATTATACTGCCCAGAGTTAGGTCATAAATTAATGATTAAAGGGAAAGTTTTTTATGCCGTAACTGCCAATCTGTTTTTTCATTATTTAAACTGCCTATTTAAATCATCTTAATTAAAATGTAGATCTACCAACTCTTTCAATTAAAATTGTTGCAATAACTTTAAAATTAGCTGAGGAAGCTTTCTGACTTGCAAACTTACTAAAACATATTAATTAAGTTCATAATCAGATTTTAAGCATCATGTTTCAAGTCCAGGGATTTCTTCAGCTTTGCAGAGAGTCATTCCCATGGCAAGCTCTGCTAAACCATGTTTTCATGCCTTGTTGAGAAATGATTCCAAGTTCTGATTTCCAAGTCAGAATCATTAATATTGTTAATGAGGGCTTTCATAGATAAGCTCTCTTTAAGAGGATCATCCTTAGATATCAAAAGTAACATCTGAATACACATTAACTGGATAAAACTACATACATAAAACAGCCTCTGGAGGCATTAAAATTCAAAGGATATATTTCACATACTTATGGCAATGTTTCTAATAGTTTGCTGTGTATGTTAGATGCTGTACCAGTTCAATGTTGATTATTTTTTCCACATTATATTTACTGGATGCACATTGAGCAAATGCTATATGCCATATCATTTAAGATTTTATTTATTTGGGTGGGGGGGAGGGGGAGTAGGGGGAAAGGCAGAGAGAGAGAGAGAAAATCCCAAGCAGACTTTGTACTGAGCGTGGAACCCAACCTGGGGCTCTTTCCCAGGACCCTGCGATCATGACCTGAGCTGAAATCAAGAGTCGGACACTTAACCTACTGAGCCATACAGGTGCTCCTAACCATATTATTTAATCTTTACAATTACTCTGAAGCTTGGTCGTCTTTCCTCATGTTCCAGATGCAGGCGTTTTGAGCTGAAAAGTCACTCGTCCAAAGTTGTTTATTCACCATCATAACAGGAATGCATTAATCAATGAATTAATAAGTGAATTCCCTTACCAGTTACCTATCCTATCACAGCACTTATATTCAATAACTTGTTTAAGCCTCAAAAGTTAAATTGCCTTAAATTACTCAACTAGCTGCAGAGAAGAAAGAATCCAAAATGTGGCCTACTAGCTCCAGAGCCCAAACTCCTAGGCACCAGGGTGCTTTCCTCGACTTTTCTTATTCCTGTGGGGTAGCAGAGCTGTGACTCAACTGGAAGGTCTGACTCTCAAGCCTTGGCTCTTTTCTTGTAAGCCTGTGTAGGTGATCTTCATTAATCCATCACTATCATCGAAAAGAAAAATTAACACATAACAGAAGTTTACCAGCATTTGCCCATGGAAGAAGAAGAACAGGACTTAAAGTATAAACCCAACTAAATGTGGGCCAAACAGATCCCTACACAAAGTGTAAGAATCTCATCTGACTACGTTTAGGTTAAAAAAGGAAAAAGGACATGAAATAGAATTCAACACTGTTCCAGATTCAGAAAGTTACTAAACACAGTTGACCTCTGAACAACATGGGTTTGAAACGCACAGCTCCCCACTTACAAGTGGTTCTTTTTCAACAAATGTGCTATAGTGCTGTAAATCTATATTCTCCTCCTTAAGATTTTCTTAACATTTTCTTTTCTCTAGGTTACTTTACTGTAAGAAAGCCATATATAATACGTGTAGCACACAAAGTATGTGTTAAATGGATTATGTTACTGGTAAATCTTCTGGTCAACAATACACTATTAGTAGTTAAGCTCTGGGGGAGGCAGGTTATATGCAATTTTCAACTGTCAGGAGGCTGGGGATGGCAGCACTCCTAAGCCCCACATTGTTCAGGGGTGAACTGTGTTCTTCCTATCATCTTGCCACATAAAAATTCAGACTGAATTTATATTACATGAAATCTAATAGGTGGTATATAAGGTGTTATATAATGCTGAAGATCACTGTGAGATCATAATTGAACTGTGAATGCAGTTAATAACTTTAAAATACTGAGTGGTGGGTGGTAGATCTAAAATGCTAAAGGTTAAGCCATCTATGTAAGTTTGGTATCAGATAAAAACTGGTATTTTAAGGAATACCCCTCTTCGGAAAAGAAATCTCAGTGGCTTTTTAATCTATCCCAAAATGTAAGTAAAAAATTTTTTTAAAAACTGTATCTTATAATACCCTCTTCATTAAAAAGGACTTTTATGTTGCTTATAGTGGTCTAGATCTTCCTAGAGATTAATGTTGAAATTGGCATTACTGACTGACACTTTCTTTAATTCATTCAACAAACAGAGTTCCTACATTTTTTTAAACCTGCGTGTATAAAGGATGAATCCAAAGTGTCCTCAACAGAACTTAAGAAATGTCAGCAATGCAAAAGCAACCTTTCAGAGTCAAGAGTGACAGACAGGTTTCCATAAGCCAGTGGAACAACTGCCCGAAACATTTGTATTGCAAAGTATGTTTTAGCTTGAAAAAGACAAGGCGCTATTCAACGATTAAAATGTCAGTTGCAAGGACGAAGCCTCATGCCAAACTCCTTCCAGCACTCCCTGGCTAAAGAAGGAAAGGAATGAGCTCCCGCTGCTACCATCGAGGATTACGCCGGCCACTATATAAACACAGCTCTTTCCAAAAGAGACAGTTGTCTCCCAAGTCCTAGAATGCACCAGGCTGGTAGAAGAGCAAGTTTTCCTTTTTCTAACATTTGTTTAGGCTTCCTATAAAACAGATTCTAAACACAGAAAACTGCACCTATTTCTTTTTCTTAAAATAAAACCTAAGACCCACATGTGGCTCAGCTCTGCCCAAAGGTAGATAGGTTTCACATGAACTAAACACCAGCTGAAGCAAATACAAATCTCCCCTCCCTTTCCTACCCATTCCAAAGTCACATTTTCCCTCACTTTCGATAAAAAAAGAAAAAAAAGTTCTGTATTAAATTCTATTTTAACTCCAAAGTAGTTTTTAAATTTTAAAAATCTAAATTATTTTACAAATTTAAAAGGTGCAATTTAGAGGCAATATTCAGCTACTTTAAATATTCACTCTGCTGCCAAACCCAGTACCTGGAAGAACTCAGAAACTCACGTTATGCCTCAATTTCCTCACATTTAAAAATGATGAAAACAAGATGTATTATAAGATGTATTATAAGGACAAAGGGATTAGCATAAAAATAAAGGTAATTAGTACTAATAACCTATTGTGATGCTTGAGAAACTAGAGCAAAGTCAAGATTGAAGACAACTCTTACCA
Organism: Martes martes; assembly: GCF_963455335.1. Lineage (NCBI taxonomy): Eukaryota > Metazoa > Chordata > Mammalia > Carnivora > Mustelidae > Martes > Martes martes. The sequence continues at coordinate 26,968,218 of NC_137889.1, read as the reverse complement.
GAAGTGTAACACTTAATTCCTAACCTCTGTCCTACAAGGATGCTACTATCAGTCCAGGGAGTAACAGAAACTACATTATGACAAAGTAATATTTGGAACAGAACTATCAGAATCACTTAAGAACCAGTTGACCAAAATACTCCTAAGTGTTCTGAACTGAATCCTGCAGGACCAAAGAAATTTAGACCACTGTGGCAACACTTTCAACAGACATAAATAATTTCCACTGATGGTATAAAAAATACATTATGTGTGCACACCATGCATCAATGCATTTCCTGAAGCAGTCTTTGAGATCTGTTATTAACTCTCCCCCAAGCCCCAATAAAGTACAGAATGACTTTTATAAGACACTATTAAGTCCCAATTTCAAATATGGCATGATAGTCAAAACTAGGAAGAATCAAATTAGAAATGTCTGGAGCAAAGAAAGTACATTTCTGTCTTTGCTCCACATACTATCTCCTTCCCCACTTATTTTCATCAAATTCTGATCAAATTTCAGGAAGGTTCCAGTAGTCGTTACAGATTTATGAGTTAAAACTAACCAAGTTCAACAGACGTCACTGCTAGAATGTACCGTGATCACTAAAAAAATTTTATTTGAAGCATAAACCTTTTATCTATGTAACAGTTAACCCTTAGTGACCATATGTGGGAAATTATTAGCATCATATGGAGATGAGACACATCTGAGTGCCCCCGTAACTAAGACCTGGGAAGAAAAACCCAAGACCCCACTGAGGTACAAGAATATGAATCATATACTTCTCAAGATTTCTCTCAAAAAATCATAAATGTTTTTAACTCAAAGTGTTTTATGACCTGTATGTGCAAAGACTTTTTTTTTAATTAAAAAAAAATATGCTTCTGAGAGAAAAGAACTGGCTTTTAATGATTTCCTTTATACATAGTTAAAAACAGCACTCTCATCCAAGGGTTTTTATCCAAAAGAAAAAAAAAGTCTATTACCAAAGGGGAAAATTGGTTTGGCAAACCATCAGAACTGACAGGCGTGGAAAGAAAAAGAAAGACTTTTCCTTGCTTTCTGCTTGTTACTAGAATGATTACCTGCTATCACAGGGGTCCCCAAGGAGCCAAGTGTAAAGCCTGGACTGGGAAATAAAATGAGCAAGAGGGCTTGTAGGACAGTAAGACATCAGCGACTGGGGGGGGGGGGGTGGAGAAGAGGAGCATCTACCACAAAATTGGAGGGAGACAAGCTGCTGGTACCCCTCCCCTATAAGGCAGGGCTACTCCCTTCCCTGGGACTGACTGCCCTGGACGCCCCACCATTCACCTTCAGTTGCAGACCACGGGCCTCTGCATGACCGGGCTCTTGCCTTTCTCACCTACCTCATCTCAGCTTCTAGCCACACAGGTCTGTTCATATTTTGGGGGCTGCTCTTCCCTAGGATCAAAAATTGCCCTAAAAGGCTGACTCTCCACTCTCCACCCTGTCATTCAAGTCCCAGCTCACACTGCCTCCCCAGAAGTCCTTCTCTGACAAGTCTGGTTCAAAGAAGGTCTCATCAGCAGCCAACAGAAAACCACCATCATGCTGCCCTGTTTAATGTTCTCCATGGCACTTGTAAGCTGAATGTGTGTGTCTGCATCTTCTTCGGCATGTGTTTAATTAGCGGTCTCCTCTCTCTAGGAAGCCAGCCCCACGGAGTCCACAGGATTATGTGTGTACCTTGTATGGTGCAGAAACCCCAGCACCCACACACCGGTGTGTGGAAGGCAGTCACTAAATGGTCACTGGCAAAACAATAAAAAATAAACATGAATAAAGAAATGGTTTTCAGCAAGTGAATGAACGAATGAATTCACCATTCCTTTCTCCCAAAGCTTCACTTACAAAGGCCACTGGTGACTTCCCCAAAGTCCTCATCCTTTGGGGAGCCAAGCAGGATCTGAGAGTGCTGGCGCACAGACTCTGGGGTCACAAAGACGGTCCTCCCCCTCCTCTTCTCCATCCCCTCATTCTTATTTCCCCACAACCTCCTGCCAGGCTTCTACGAGAGTCCAATAAACTGGTTCTTCTCCCTAACAAGATCACAGATCCACCAAAGATCATAAGGGCTTGTTATCTGGTTCCTCATTCTCTCTGCTCACCCTTTAGAGTTATTAATCCTGCTAACAATCAGAGAGTCCCTCTGAAGATGGTCATATTCCCGCAGTAACACCCAAAATCTTCACTGAAAAAATTTTTAATATAATTTAAATACAACTTAACAAAATATTGCATATAGAATTTAATAACTGTATTTTCCTGTTGTTTTCAAGAGTTACAGCACAGTAAAATGACCATTTAATTAATTCCACTAAGCTAACACACAAGCATTCCATAATTCACTTAAGCAAATAACTGAATAAGTAATTGAATAAGCAAATTAATAGTTTAGTAAAATACTGATATATACTTACCTACTTAAGAAAATAAGTAAAATTAATCATATTTGTATTTAAAAATGTATTAAATCTAGGGGTACCCGGGCGGCTCAGTCAGCTAACAGGTCATGATCCTAGAGTTGAGCCCTGTGTAGGGCTGCTTCCTGTTCACCTGGAGCCTGCTTCTCCCTCTGCCCCTTCCAACCTCCCCCACCCTCCGCACCTGTGGCCTCTCTTGTGTGTGTTTTTTTCTTGCTCTCAAATAAAATCCTTAAGGAAAAAAAAAAAAAATGAATGCATTAAATCTATAAGAAAGTCTTCATTCTGTACAGCCTTATCTACTCCACTCAGGTCATTAGAACCATGGTATTTGACAATAATAAAATAGATCATCTCCTTAAAAAAAAAAAAAGAATTTTTAAAAGACGTTTTTAATTACATTTTTTTTTAAAGTCTGAGATCTGGACTGAACCCCCTCTCCAATTACACTCTCCCCACCCGAGATGGGAGGTTCCACCACACAGCGTATTCAGTGCTTTGTGCTGGACACTGGAATGAGTCTATAGAAAGGCCAGAGTGTTTTTGCAAACTTCCTGCTGATGCTCATACAGGACTCACTGACTACTGTTAACTGTGCTTTGTCCCGAGAAAAACGTGCCTGCCCTCCACACCTGAACATTCCAATGCACAGAACATAGAACTGACACTTGGCCTCTTTCCAACAGGATGAAATAACTATGAAACTTCTTAGGAAACTTTGAATAATTACCATGTATTTTCCAGAGTAATCAATATTTCTTTTCACAAGTCAATGACTGTATGTTAATCATCAGTTTGGGGTTAGCAAGGGGAAAAATAAATAAATAACACAGGTCCCTTTATCCCACCACTATTAATCCCTTCACCCCACCAGTATTAACTGCAGCAGGTGCCACTTTCAGATACATAATTTAAATAGGGTAACAAAACAAAAATGTAGCAAATCTAAACTTACAGGGTAACCCTCCAGATAGTGTAACATAGTAAACATAAAAGGTGCCGGTTTTCATTTACCATTCTGTGTTCAGTTGGACTAAATGAAAATGTTAATCTCTTATTGTTTTTGGCAACTTCCTTTATGTCCAAAAATCAAGTCATGAATTTCAGGAATTCAGCAAGCAAAGCGCCATCTGTGCATAAAACATTGTATCTAAAAAGAAGAAAAATCAACCAGTGTCCTAATCCCTTGGGGAAAAAATATAGACAGGCAAAGTCTCAAAACCAAAATGACTGAGAAGTAACCAAGAAGCATACACTCTTCTCATCTGGCCTGTGATTCACCTCACCTTTCTTTCAGTCCTGGAAGGGCATTCCAAGGGCATCACCCTTAGATGAAACAAAGCATTCCAAAAAGGCATGGGCATTCACATGAAGCACTTTTCACAGGGACAGCAAGAACAAGTCTTACATTTCATGAATGAATAAGCTGTAATGAAGCATTTCTGTCTGTCCTTAAATAAAATTTCAAATAGCTGATGGTGCGTGGAATGGCAATCAGAGAGCGTTAAATGACCACGACGATGAGAAAACTAATAGGAAAGCCAAACTTCCCTATGTTTTAGTTAGAACATAAATTATATGAAGACCTAGAATTTTACTTCAATTGAAAACTCTTCATTGAGATGTTCTTAAAATCACAGATTGACAACCAACAACAAACCAACAAACAAACAGTTAAAAACATTTTTTTAAAAAATATATAGTCCTTACCTGAGGAATAACGAGACTCTCTCAAGCAAGAGGTCTGGGGTTGCTTGAGAGCATCTCGTTATTCCTCAGGTAAAGACTATATATTTAAAAAAAAGGGTTTTTAACTTCAGTTAACTTTGCCTTTGAATACATCTCAGAGGTTCTTTTAACTTTCTGAAGGATTTAGCCAGTCATTTCCAACCTGAATAATGCTTTCTATATATGGGATTCTGTAATTAACACAGATCTCTGATTTCCATAAAGCCAACCTACATTTGGTTACTTTAAAAAACAGGGAAATTTTTGTTAACTTCTGCAAGAAACTACTTTACTCCCTCCAACCTAGGTAAGAAGCATGGCGCTCTCTCCTAAAAAAGAACACAATGGCAGACCCTGTTCTGTCTGGAGGTAGGCTTCACCATCAACACATCCAAGTTCACCGTGTGTATTTGTAGACAGGGGTCCATTTCTAAGCAACCAGGCTGGAGGAATCTGCTGCTATAAGGAAATCTACTTCCCTTAGTTAAACAGTCTAATTGTAATGTCACAAAAAACCAAAATTAATCAAATCCCTACTCTAAATTCTTTGACTCTCTGACTCACTTTTAACAATCCCTAAAGCTTGAATTCAAATATGTACAGGAAGTAAGCATTGGAAGCATTGGGGAAAAAAAAAGCCCTAAAGAGCTGTAATCAACCAACTGTTCCATTAAAACAGACAACCACTGTCTGGTTTAGAAAAATAATGGATTTCTTACTTCCAGATGATTAAAGATGCATCCATTCAGTACAGCCGCCTTTAGAATGAGTCCCCCAAGGCAAGTAAGGCAGAAAGTTTGTGTACCATAATTATTTGTGAATTTTCTTCCCCACCCAAATTTGGAAGAAACCATGTAGAGATTTTTTTGTCTCCATACCTCCTCCCACCTTCATCATTTTACCAGTAAATTGGACTCTAAAATTTCAGTTTTTGTAAATTACTGCAATTATACGTATGCAATATGAAGCAAACAAAAATAAAATATTAGTGGATTTCTGAATGAGGATTCTTTTTTCCCAAGGGCTCAATAAAATTACCTCAGTATATTGAAATCAATGTATTAACCTCATAATATCTGGGCCTATATTACAATTTTAATATTTAACTCTTAGATTCATTGCCTAAATCATCAAAACTTTTTTTTTTTTTTTTTTTAGCTGTTATTTGCCCAATTACGTTTTGAACAGAAACCTGTGTGTTTTACCTGCTTCACACTCTTTCCTGGGTCCTTCCCTTAATAGCTGTCAAGAATTGCTTGTTGCCCGATAAAAGATCTTTGATAATTTGTTCTGAAATCATCCCATGAATAAGATAATTTGTCTCAATTCAATCACTGTGCTGCTGAGTACATATATTAGCTATGGACTTGGGTCATATCAATTCACAAGGACCACTCAGGGAAGAAAAAGAGAAGAAATTGTATTCTTGGTTGTAACAGTAAAAATTACTTTTTAAAATTACTTTACTCTAGTTGCCATGCTCATTATATTTTAGTTTCACATGTACAACAGTGACTTGATAATTTCTATGCTTACCACACTAAGTGCAGTCACTGTCACCATTCAACATTATTGCAATATCACTTGACTATATTCCTTATGCTGCGCTTTTCATCTCCATGACTGATTTTATAACTGGACTTGTGTACCTCTTTACCTCATTTTCAATCCCATTTATTATTTGGAAACCCTCACAGCAACTCAAATTAGAAATTCATACTAAACAGAGGCTTTTATAAACAGTAGCTAATCGAGTAAAATAAAAAGCCTCCATTTTTAGAGGTCTTCCCCAAAGGACCTTCCTCTGGCACACAGGAGACACCTATTTTTTTTTTTTTTTTAAAGACAAGTTAAAGAAATAAGCCTTACGAGGTCACTGGGGACAAAAATCAAAAAAAAGCTAGGCAAATCAGAATATGGTCTCAAAAAGTTGGTTTATAAAAAAATAAGAATTTTCAAACACATAACCAGACACATAACTAATAACCACCATTTCAATTATGACAGTTCCCTGAATGAAGCAAGTTTTTTCACCAAAAATACTGGCCCCTTTCTGGTTTCTTATTTTTAAATCTAAACAATGTCAGCAAGAATGCAGAGAGATGAATATTCTCAAACTGCTAATGAGAGTTTTGCTTCTGGATGAAAATGCAGCAATTTGTTTTGTATCAGAAAGCTTTTTAAATTTTTATTTTCTCTGACCTGTTAATTCTGCTTCCTGAAATTTATGTGAGGGCAAAACAGAAACACACCAACAAGGAAACAATTTAAATGTTCTAGATTGGGTGTTATTATAGATAATAAAGTTTTTCTCTCTGATGACATTCCATATAATCAAGAATCACGTTCTGTAAGAATACTTAAGAATCCTAAAAAGCTGTGGATATGTTAAAAGGACGTCAACATTATATGTGCACCGTGTATTTCCTTTTTTTTTTAATCTAGTATCTGGAGCTGTAGAGGGGGGTGTGTGTGTGTGTGTGTACAGTACACACAATTTAACAAAACTTCTAGGGTGCTCTGAACAGTAGAATTTTAAGAAGTTTCTTCCTTTTTATAATAGTCTACATTTTCCCAGACTTCTACAGTGGTGATATATTGTTTTATTGGAAAATAAAGCTCCTTTTAGAATGTGGGTTAGGTCTCTGCCCATTTTGCCCAAGTGCCTGAACAGAAAATCAACTCTTCAAAGAAAAAAAAGTCAACATTATATAATCATTTTCAAACTCCCCTTCCATGACCTTTCATGGGACTTCTAAAGCTAACAGACTCCCCAGCAGGAAAGAAAGCTGCTGCGGAAGGGATGCACCCACAGAGACAGGGCAGGGCACGCAGTCAGTGGCTTTGGCAACAATTTCCTTTTATTATTCCTTCGCTCCCAAGTGCTTTTCAATTCCAGGAGAAGCCTGAGGAAGTTAATAGGTCCTTAATACGTGCTCTGCTGCCCGAACGGATTCCTGTTCACAAGGTAATAGTTGCGACCCCCACGGGGCCCTTTCACACGGGCTTTAGCAAATCCCCCCCGCAGTGAGGCGGCCCCAGGGCATCTCTGTTTTCCACAGACCAGGCTGTGACCTAATCAATGGGGTCCCCAGCAAGACAATCCCTACATTCAACAGTTCTGAAGAAACGAATGGGGATGGGGAAAAAGTTCAGGCTTTACCGAGGAATGCTATTTACCTGTCACAGTGATGGTTCACCCAACAGGGGTTTAAGGGGAAAAAAAAGGAAGAAAGAAAGAAAAAAAAGAAAAAACCTCCAGGCGTTTCAGCAGATTTCTGGCCAGCAGCACAAAATAAACATATTTACTTAAGCTTCATTCACAACTTCTGATGTGAAACTGTGGAAGCCCAAATGGAAACAGGTAGATATGTGATCTCCAAGGGCAGGAGTGCGAGGACATAGTAGATTTTAACAGTCTGTGTCCATTAAAATGCCAATAAAAACAGTCATGACTAGAATAAATACGACTGCAAAAGTCATCTCGGTGTGCACGTCCCAAAATTTACACAGAAAATTCCAAAATCTAAAAATTTGACTTTTTAACTCAGAAAAGGACAACATCAAAACAACACAAAGAGCAAGTTTACGTAAGAGGGACTTCTCTTGACTGCCCATATTTCCAAAGAGAAGTATAAAAAATAAGGGCTTTGAATTACTTATACAGGTTAACAATTCTGTAAACCCTCAAGAACTTATTTGTTAATGACTGAAGGCTGCTTTCACTTGGAAATGGCAGGCTGCATCTAATCAATTCTTTTGGAAAATAACTGCAAATCTGTCTTGAGACATCATACTTTCAGAGAAAGATTTATATCTCATAGGTCAAATCAAATTAGATTTTCTACCAACCCCAAATATGCCTGCAAAAAAGCAATATGAATGGGCAAATTAAATAACAGATGTGTATCCTGGAAAAAAAAAAGGCACTTGATTCACTCAGAATTTTATAAAAGCTATCACTGGACAATTTTTAATTGAAAACAAAATTCTAATTTGAAATTAACTATTGGGTTGTTTTCCGACATCCATTAACACAAAGCAAGAGAGAGCCCGAGTCAAATGATTGCAAAATGAGTTTCCATCTGCCTCTGACACTAGTTTAACATCATAAGAATTGCTTTACTGTAATATTTTAAAAGCCATGCCAGGATCTAGGCCATCAGCTTCTTTGACAAAGAAATTTTCTGCAACACCAGCATAATGCTTTCTAACATCCTCAGTGAATGCCATTAGAAGAGGGTATCTGCCTCCCACCAGCACTGAACTCAACATGCAAAATCACTTAACCCTTTCCACCTCCCCATCCCGCAAGGGCATACCAGCCAGTCTCGCCAGAAGGGACAGACCACGGGGGCCACCACCTCACCCAGGTGACTGAACCTCGCTTTACAACCACAAATATTCTTTAAAGTGGCTGAATTCTACACAGATCTCTAAACCTCTGCTGTGGTAATGGACACTGGAAATGGGGCTAGTCCAAATTGAGAGGTGTTCCTAAATGCAAGATACACACTGATTTAAAGATGTCACGTGAATACAAGAATGTAAAAGATCTCATTAGTATTTTTCTATGTTGATTTCAGATTGAAATGACCCTCTTCCATCTGCTGGATTAAATAAAATTTATTAATAAAATTAACTTCATCTGTTTCTTCTTTAGTGTGGCGACTAGAATATTTAAAATTACATATGTGGACGGTATTACTGAGCAGTGCTGCTTTAACTTGTTAGCACAACTCATTTGGAGATTTGAAAAATAAAAAGCAAAAGTAAACACTGGCAGAATTTATACAATTGTGCTAATATAAACTGAAAATCAGCTCACGTTTTCACATGGATACTCGTATCTAACTAACTTCCAATAAACGGTTATATGGTATATTCTGGGACAGGAAGTGTTTTGTTGTGTTTCTTTTCATGTATACAGGTTGTACGGTTTAGGTACCTATAATTCAGGATCATCTCTAATTCCAAAACAGAATTTATGACTATCACTCTCTAATATCACTGGTCTTCTGTAGACCATATTCAAGATTTACTATTTATTAAAGTATCAAATTTTAGGTCAGCACCTCTAGATTAGGTTTCTCATGAAACCTATATTTCTGTTATAGAACCTCTATTTCATCCCATGAAAGAATTTTACTCTTTTAAGATTTATTTGAGAGAGCATGCGCACACAGCAGGGAGGGAGAGAATCTTTAAGCAGACTCCTAAGCCCCAGGCAGAGCTCAATCAGGATCCTGACATCATGACCTGAGCAGAAACCAAGAGCTGGTCTCTTAACTGACTGAGCCACCCAGGCAACCCCCCATGAGAGAGTTTATTAGAAACTTGACCGTTTCAGTAACGATCACTGAACTCTCTTAAGCAGTAAACAACGGCAAACACTTACGCTTTACTGAGGTCGATTGTTTTTCTCATCTCTAACAATGATTTTTACTTGCTTGTTTTTCTAATGTCTTTGAGGTAAAAAAAAATAATAATAATAATACTAACTGGGGTTTCTTTATATCTTCTCTAAATGAACCTTGTGAAAAATACAAGTTTCCTTTTCCATATACAGGTCAATGTGTTCAAAGACATTAACTCTTCCAAAATTCCCAGACAGAAACATTAGAATATTTAGTGCATCGGTATAATTAGGAATTTCTGTTTCAAATCCTGTGATTTCTATTTCAACTCATCACGGAGCCTTATTTCCTATTTATTCTGTTGCAAATATGTCCCCTAACAAATCTCATACAAGCCAAACTTAACATAACAGTAAGCAGCACTACAAGGCCTCTTTATTTTTAATACATTGCCATTGAAGCTGAAACTCAGCAGAGGCAACAGGGATGTGTTTGAAGCCCAAAGACACCCAAGCAACGCTGGTGTTCTCCCCTCTATTCCTGTTTCTATCTTCACCTTCATGTTCCCCAAATCTTCCACCTCCTTCTCATGCGATTTCCCCCACATCTTTCCTCCTCTAAGAAAAAGCAATAAAAGAGTGAAATAATTTGTGACAAATTAATTAGCAAGAAAGCTGGTGCTAATAAGCAAAAACGGGATCCAGTAGCAGAAAGCCATGGTGGAGAACTCCCTGCTGCCTTCTACTCCTCAACCCACCCCTTCCTTCCACATTAAAATGCAGTTCAAGAACTGGGATCCTCCCAGGGGGCAAGAAACTTAAGAACTCTTTGTGATAGAAACTGAAATAGAGAAGGAAGAGAGGGCTACTATCTAGGTATCTTCAGACCTCATGCAATCCTCCTGGTATCTCTTAAAGGTCTAGCTTAAGTAGAAACGTATTAAAAATAACTTGAAAAAGTACTTTAATACTACTAAATGTTTTAACAGCATTAAGAATCTGAATATACAGCTGAGTAAGGTATAAATTTAAGACACCAGATATTTTCCCAATTTTCAAAAGCTTTTAAATTCTTGTGCACATTTTATATCCAGAAGGAATGCCCTCATCAAAGGGGAAAAAAATCAGATAAAGAGTCTCTATAGTAGACTAAAAAATGAACCCCAAACTTTGCAACTCCTCCCATCAAGACAGGCAGCTTATTTTCTTACCTGCTGAATCACCTTATGTGGACGATAGGATGGGGGAAAGGAGTATGTAGGAGTTCTGAACCTAGGCCATGAGATCTAGCTACTTCTCTCGTCCAGCTCTTGGAAGCCTGACATCCAGGCTAGGCAGCTGAACGATGACAGACACAGGCCCCAGGAGCCCCTGCCTGCAGCCAACATCCAGCCAACTCCCAGAAGCCAAGCCACCAAGCTTATCAGCAAGGGACCTTATGGGAGCAAATCCAGCTGAAACTAGCAAAGGACAAACCCAGCGTGGGTCCAGCCCAAATTGCCAACCAAATGAACTGTAACTCAAATAAATGGTGGCTGTTTAAAGCTGCTACATTTTAGGGCAGTTTATTTCCCAAAAAAGGCTAAATAATACAATTCTCTATAATTTCCTCCACAGTGCTTATTATCAGCCCATATATAAAAAAAAGTTACAACTGAGCTTTGGACATCTCTGCACTTGACCTACCATGTTTTCTAATCTCCCTCATCTGATCTAGAACCTAGCCATCATCTCCCCATTTGTGTAATTCTCACCTGTTCTCAGGTGTCCAATGTGCCTCCTCAAACAGATCTCTACCCAAATATGCAGAAAGAACTTCCACAAAGGTTTTCAGACCTTCCTTTAGTCATCCAAGGAATTCTTTATAAATTAGAAAAACAGAATTAACCTAAGAAGCTACTGCTGTCTATTCACATGGATGAAAGGTTCACAGAATTAGAGGCCGGGGTAACAAAGGCAGACCAAGGCCAAGCGAGAGTTTTTTAAAAAATTTGCTATTCAGATGCATTACTTTATGTGAGAAAAATATTTTTAGTTTTCGCATACTTTATTCTCCTTCAAACAGCCTCATCACTGGATTTCCCTTAATTCAACTAGGCTTTAAAAGAAGGGTCTGCTTATCAGTAAATAGCACCCCATCAGCAGAAACAACCAAAGACTTAAAATAAACACAAATAGCTTTTTAAAAGGTTACATTTATACCTGCTCAATTTAATCCAGGAAACGGACAGTTTCAAAGACTCTGTGAATCTCTAGAGGTAATTACTTCTTTGAAGCTTTTGGGAATTCACCAATAGTGATAATAACAAAAATAGATCCTACTAATCTGAGAGTCTTTCAAAAGCTGAAAATTTTGCCATATAATGTATAATGTAAATGGATATTCATCTTTTATACTTAGAAGTAGGGGAGACTGGGTGACTCAGGTGGTTGGGCAGCTGCCTTTGGCTCAGGTCACGATCCCAGGGTTGTGGGACTGAGTCCCACATCAGGCACCCTGCTCAGCCAGGAGTCTGCTTCTCCTATTTTCTTTACTGCTGAATCACCTTATGCAGATGACAACAAGCTTATCAGCAAGGGACCCTCCCCTCCCTGCCTGTTCTGGCAAGTGCACCTGCCCGCTCTATCTCTCAAATAAGTGGATAAATAAAATCTTATAAAAAAAAAAGGGAAGTAGTATTTTCCATTCCAGGGGATGCTAGAGGCAATAGCCCACTCCACAGCCCAAGAAAACAGCAAGGCCTCACCCACTATTATGCACCTGAAAAGTCACAGATTTTAAGATTTCTAACTCTAGGCTTTGGTACTCAATCTGACATATTAAGTTGTTTCCTCACAGAATGAAATATAAACAAAAGGAAACTGCACTGCTACTGAAGTGTTATGGATGTGTTGTAATTTTCTTGTTTTTAACTACTTCAGAGGTACAGAATGAGAGGGTATTTGAAAGGAAGAGCAGTTTGAACTGCATTGAAAGAACAGGCAGTCCTCAGGCACGTACAACACTTCCACTGGATACAGAAAGGAAATTCTAATTGGGAGTAGAGAACAAATTTAAAACGTCTTTCCCAGTAATAGTTACTTATGGGTTTCCTTTTAATATCCTGGAATAATCGAACTCACGTTCAAACTGGACCCATTCGTCAAGTGCTAGCTGGGGGCCTCCCACACACGTGCCAGGAACAGTTCCAGGCACCAGCAATCTAGAGCCGAACAAAACAAAGTGCCTACCTATGCTCCTAAGGCTTAGATTGTGGAAGAAAATGACCAAAGCAGATTTTTAATATGCTAAGATCACTCTTGACAAAGCAGATTTTTAATATGCTAAGATCACTCTTGACATACATGTAAAACACCACTGAAAAAATTATGAGCCTTAATTTATAAAACTTTATATTCTGTAGATGTGATGATCCTTAGTTTGACTTATTTCAAAATTCAACAGCACTGAGCTAATTAAAACCAAACATGGGTATTATTCATGTTCATGCTTTCCTAATCAATCAGCTTTCATCTTCTACATGAGGCTCACACACTATCAAAAAAAGATACTTCTGAAAAAGAAAAAAAAAGTATTTAGATCAAGCCTTTAAAAGAAACTGAGTTCTATTCTGACGCTTCACCCAACTAACTCAGTATTACACAACAAATTCATCTTTTCTCCATTAAAAATGTAAACACCTTCAGCTGAGCAACAGATCAAAAGAACAACATTATGTGACAAACTTTTCCTGGGTTTATCAAAAGATGAACATCACTGAGTAAGCATTTACTAAATACCAGCTTTGTGCCTAGCACTATCAGAAGACAAAGAAAGATGTCTGGGACTGCCTGATGTCAAGCAGCTTTAAGAGTAAAGGTACAAATAAAAATATTAAGAACTAAAAGCAAATGAATTTCAGAGGAACTTTTAACTAAGAATGTACAGTGGGACTGCTTTAAACACTTTAAAGTTAACCCAACTTTAAAGTCATTTTCCAAAGAGCTGTTCTTGCTTTCAACTAACCAAATGTCTTCAACTTACGAAAAAGAAAACATAACTTCCTGAAAGATTCCAGAATAACTGTTTACAAAGACTCAACTCCATGGGTCAAAAAACATACTGACTTGAAGGGATATGAGTACAATTCGCAGATCAGAACATTTTGCCACATATACATTTATTCCATCTGTCACTGTAAAGTTGTTCACCGCTCCTTTTACAATAGGAGAAAACCTCCTTTTCATTATGAGAAGAGCAACTGTTAACAATAGGCATTATTTTTCATTTTTTTCTTTTGTACGGAATAAGGGACTCTTGACACAAAACTAAAATGGTTTATTAATTCCCAAATGCTCTGATTTTTTAAGCCCATTTAAATAAAATCCAGTCTGTGAAGAAAGTTAACGTTATGATTAGAAGTCTGACAGATTATTCTACCTTAATAAATAAAAGCATGCTAGCAGAGCAGCAGAGGGTTTCCATGGTAAACTGCCAACACAAGAGATCAGATCCTGGCCTAGAGGGCTGCTTCACTTAAAAATAGATGTATTGTTAAAAAAAAAAGATATATTGTGTATTGTGTGTACTCCAATTATTTTACTATAATTGTCTTGTCACTTACACAGGAGACCAGGCTGATGACACAGGTTTGTAAAGAACTACAGGCCACTGCATCATTTGGAGGCGACAGAGTGTTCTGAATCATCTCAAGCACACACACAAGTATACAGGAAACTGGCTGCTACTCATCTACCGTACACTGGATCTACCTTATTTATAAAATAGCAATGACACCTACTGTGTAATAAGCACATGTTAGACTAAGAGCCATGAAGTGTATACAAATAGGTGCAGGCTGTTGAGCCTTGAATTTTCAAACGCATGTCACTATGACAGTCACTGTCGTCATCACCACTACCATTACCATCACCACCACCATCACCACCATCACCACCTCCATCACCACCACCATCACCACCACCATCACCACCACACCATCACCACCACCACCACCACCATTCTCCTTGCTATCTGATTCTCCTTCAGGAGAACTCATGAGGACTGGCAGCCCTGGAACTCCCAGAACAGAGAGATAAAAAACCAGAAATCCCGGGACATGAAGATTCAGCTCTTCACAAGCCTCCCGCTACAACAACCTAATTGCAGTCTCTGAAGACAGAATGTACAGTTTTCCACAGATTTTCGGAGGTTTCTGTGATGTCAAAACTATTAGGAACCAGTGCCTGGAAGTCTAGAAATGGACAGGAGGTAGGGGAAAGGTTTCCCTCAACCTTATGTGTACCATCATTAATATGGTACAATCGGTTTGTTTGTTGTGCAAACAAGGGCTACACATGGCCCTGTCGGCCACTGTGCTTAGGAGAGGCTAGAAAAGGAGACAAGACTACTCTGTCCTTGAGTTCTGGGACACAGACAAGAAAGAGATAAACAACACCCTGACATGTGACAGAAGAACATACAGAAAGTGCTCCTGGAACAAAGCAGACTACCTGTTCCAAGAGAGGCAACAATGGCTTGAGAGGCCGACCTAACCAATGCTTACTGGGTGCCTCTTTTATGAGTCTAGTGGTTAACGACTTAGCATCCACACACACAAGAAGCTCACAATTTAGGGGAAAAAGGACAAATACACATTCAAACAAGAGTGATACTTACAGTAATATATATATAAAAAAAAAAGACATACAGAAAAAGAAGAAAAATGAGCTCCCTAAGAAGGAGAAGGCTTGTCAGGAGAGATTTATTATGCAGTCAGGGTTAATAAGAGCCCATCTAGTGGTCAATGTGTCACCCAAAGGCAAGGAGATAGGACACAATGGGGCAGAGCAGGGCGGGGAGGGCCTGGCCCTGTTAGGCTGAAGCACAGGGGGACGGATGGAGCGAAGGAGAGAACAAGAGACTAGTGGGAGAGGGAGGCATGTCAGCGCACACTAAAAACTTTGGGCTTTATGTAAGGGAGACACCAAATGGTTTTTAGAAAGATCTGATGAGAGACAGAAGGCCCCTGTTTCAAGAATCAGGACTGTATGACCACAATACCCTCAAAGCCCACTTCAAACCACATCGATCTTTATTATACCACTTTCTCTCTCTCTCTCTCTCTCTCTCTCTCACACACACACACACACTGCAAAATTCAATGGCACGAGGTCAGTATGTACCATCATCCCCATCGCTCATCGTATCTTTAGAATTTCATACAGGCCCTACATGAACACAGCATATTACTGTCTAATTTTACTCACGAATTATTGGGATGATCTAGGGAGATAACTTAGTAAAAGAACTTGAAAACAGTGCTGGTTCACAACAGGCATCCAATTAATGTGACCTATCATTATATACAGATGATGATAAAAAAAAGCTCGGGCACCTGGGTGGCTCAGTTGAGTAAGCCACTGCCTTTGGTTCAGGTCATGATCCTAGCGTCCCAGGATC
This sequence comes from Martes martes, assembly GCF_963455335.1. NCBI lineage: Eukaryota > Metazoa > Chordata > Mammalia > Carnivora > Mustelidae > Martes > Martes martes. Next base: position 26,952,259 of record NC_137889.1, on the reverse strand, counting down.
GAGTACCACATCAGGCCCCCTGCTCAGTGGGGAGTCTGCTTCTCTCTCTGACCCGCTCCCCTCTCAAGCACTCTCTCTCTCTCTCAAATAAATAAAATCTTTAAAAAAAGAAAAAGTTCATCAGCAATCAAAAGATAATATGGTTAAATAACCACAAATGAGAAAGAATTCTTAAGAAACTACGGAAACTGCTGGGTAACTTTTTTCAAAAAAAGAAAAAAAAATCATTGAGGCTGAAACTAAAAAGATGACAATCCTGACGAATCTCTTCGGACAGGTCAGATCACTCAGCCACGCAGAGGCCCTGCCATGCAGCGGGTTCCACACCCTCCTCAGGTTTTCCCGGAGCGGCCACCGTGTCGCTGGCAAGGCAACTTCACCGAGCAGGCTGCCCCAGCAAGTGCACGTGTGAAGAGTTCCCTGGACCTCCTGTCACTGCCGTTACACTGGGGACCTGCCAATTCAGCAAGTACAGGCATGTGCCTGCGAAGAGGAAGCTTTCCGAGTCCATTTATTCCCGGGAACAAAGACATGAAAGACTACGCTTCGTGGCAGGCTGTCTCGGGCAGGATACACTATTTATAACCAACACTGCTTGACTTTTTAAAAAAAGTGCCATGAAGGTAGCTGCAAAACAACAGTGTACAACATACAAGCAAACAGATAATAAAATCTTGACAAATCCAGCCTTACAAATGAAAATAACCCACAAACTGGGACGCCTGGGTGGCTCAGTCAGTTAAGCCGCTGCCTTCGGCTCAGGTCATGATCCCAGGGTCCTGGGATCAAGTCCTGCATTGGGCTCCCACATCGGGCTCCTTGTCCAGCAGGAACCTGCTTCTCTCTCTGCCTCTGCCTGCCACTCTACCTGCTTATGCTCTCTCTCTGACAAATAAATAAATTTTTAAAAAATCTTAAAAAAAAAATAACACAAAACCAAAACAACAGGAACTCAATGGTTAAAAACCAAAATCCAACAAGGGACAAAACACTAAAATGTTTTAAGATCCACTCAATTTTCGTAATTGGGCAAGGTAGGCAATAGGAGGAAAACAAACAAACAAACAAACAAAAAACCAGGCCAGATATTAGCCGAGCATTAGATGTCTATACACAGAGGCCACTCATCAAGTTATGAACACTCAAGTCTTCAGCAAGTCTTGGAACATAAAATGGTCCCTTGCCAAGAGGGCTGAGAAGGAGAACAAGTTCACTGGCACAAACCAGATGGCCAGTGAGGACAGATGCTGAAGCCAAGACCTGCAATGAGGACACAGCCAGAAAACAAGGACTATCAGGACTGTGATTCAGTGGGGAAGTGGGGGACTGTTAAGTTAACGTCAGCTATTCATTCAGTGGGTTAAAATTAGTTTTAAAGGTTAGCCAGGACCCTAACAACCATCTAAAACATTGTTTCAATGAGAAAAAGTTCCAATTAACATCCTGTACAGTTCACACCAGCAGCATTTTTATTTATGAGATGACTGGACCTTCACAATTACAAACCGGTCCGACTTCACTAGTGAAAACTCACTGTCTGTACTCAGCACGATTCCCCCCACTACTAACCACTTCACTGGAATAATCTTAAATTGCTTAAATGCCACCCTACATATTTCTAAAATCCTGTTCACTTCAATGCTAAAGACTAACACATCACCTTGAGAAGAGATGATGGAAGAAGACTACTGGAGTCAATACTCCTTCAAGACCAAGTCTCAAACCTAGGATTCAGGTCTCCAGCCAGCTCCACTCAACCCAGTTCAGCCCAAAATCCCACTCCACTAGTTTTCGGGGGCAAGTAGGTGGCTCAGTAGGTCTATTAAGGGTCTGCCTTCCACTCAGGTCATGATCTCAGGGTCCTGGGATCGAGCCCCACATCAGGCTCCCTGCCTCTCCCTATGCCCCTCCCACTGTGCTCTCATAAATAAATCTTCAACTAGTGGTTTTCAAATGGGCTCCCTGAGGGCATCTCCAGATCACTCTGTAAAGGGTGAGAGGCAATGTAGTATAGTGTTGGGAGGCCAGCTGGTTCTGCCACTTAGTACCCAAGTGGTCCTGAGCAAGTGACTTCGCTTCTCTATGAATGTCCCCTCACCAATAACACGGGGATAGCTATCTATCTGGTAGTTGTGACAACTAAATTAATGGAAACACACAGAGTGCTTGGAACAGCCGCCAGTGGTGACAGTGTCTGTGGTTTATTCTAGGACGCCCTTCATCCTTACCATCATCATCACCGAAAGCACAGAGCATATTTTTAGTTGTTTCTATTCCATCCTGGATCTGGCCCCTACACATCCTTTAGGATTATATAAAGGCAATGCAGAGCTCCCCCACATTCTGCAGAATACCACCTGTATCTCAGCCCCGAGAGATTTACAACCCAACTCCTCCCCCAACCAGTACTCAATCAGGGCCTCAAGCACCAACTTTACAAGTAACTAAAGAGAAGCAGATCCTGTTTTCTCTTAAAACAAAATGAACTTCTGGGGTGCCTGGGTGGCTCAGTGGGTTAAAGCCTCTGCCTTCGGCTCGGGTCGTGATCCCAGGGTCCTGGGATCAAGCCCCGCATCGGGCTCTCAGCTCGGCGGGAGGCCTGCTTCCTCCTCTCTCTCTGCCTGCCTCTCTGCCTACTTGTGATCTCTCTCTGTCATATAAATAAATAAAATCTTAAAAAAAAAAAAGAGTTTAAAAGCAAAATGACCTTCTTTTGGATTCCTAATTAGATTCTATTTTCACCTTAACATCCCCCAGCTTCAGAGGAGGCACCTACCCCTGACAGAAATGACATGCCCTCCCTGCCTGAACTCAGACAGACAGACACACACATGCACACACGCACGCGTGCGTGCACTGACTGTTACTCCTAAACCTAGCAACAGCACATTATCATCACATAATTTCTGCCAAGCCCTGATTTTCAATCTCACTGTGGCTAAGAAGTCGGTTTCTTTTCTGTTCAACTTCCCGAGAAAGAGAACAAAAAGAACAGGACAGGAGATGCCCACACCAAAGCCCCTCCAGCAACAAATCTGTGGACTCCCTCACGCGGCCTCCCCCAGTCTCTATTCCAGTCCCTGCCAGACACTCTAGACGCAGCTCCAGCAGCAGAACGGGTCCCTCCACAGACAGCACACTCCTCAGGACCACCCAGCTGTTAGCCATTCTTACAGACTTTTTGGTCCCAACACTTGAGGTCATTAATATCATTCTTTGCATTTTATGTCCTGTCATGCCAGCAGGCCCTAGGAAAAAACCCTGGCTGTATGCATGATACCCTACTTTGAGTTAGGAAAGTGTTTTGTTTTGTTTTAACTGGAGTAATTAAGATAATTAAAATATTCAGACTTCTGCCAGATCAGAAAGAAGCCCCGGAAACATTTGCCCTCTCACTGAGGTCAACAATAAGGTTAGCCTGGATTGAGGGGCGCCTGGGTGGCTCAGTGGGTTGAGCCTCTGCCTTGGGCTCAGGTCATGATCCCAGGGTCCTGCAATCGGGCCCCCGCATCGGGCTCTCTGCTCAGTGGGGGGCCTGCTTCTCCCTCTCTCTGCCTGCCTCTCTGCCTATTTGTGATCTCTCTGTCAAATAAATAAATAAATCTTAAAAAAAAAAAAAAAGTTAGCCTGGATTGAAATTCCCTTCTGGTCCCACTATACAAATCTGTTCATTCTGTGTCCCCTAACCAAGGAGAGCCAGGAGCCAGTCCCTAGATGGGTAATCCAGGAACCGAGCAGTAACACTCCCTCATGGTGTGAATGCAACCATGGACTCTCGTGCCTATTTTCCCTCCCATACTTCATGAATGGTGATTTATCTTGTTGCAACAGCTGTACTTCCATATTAATTCTTCCCAAGTCTTTTCACCGAAACATAAATTTCAATTCTGAAACCACAACTGAGATTCTAAGAGCAACACGGTATTAGTAAATTTAGAAATTTGTTAAGTTTAGAAAATTGCTCTTATCTTAATGAAAAACATGGTCTCCCCAAATAAGTAGAGAAGTAGAAGTGGAAAAGGGCAACCCTCTTACTGGGCTGCATTATACTAACAGCCACAAACTGTACCAAAGTACTCTAGACCAATGAAAACATACTTAAGCCATCTCATAATAATACATACATCAGGGGACTAGACCCCAATTACCAACAATTAAAAAAAAAAAAAATCTTTTGGCCAAGCATGTTTCTAGACATTACCTTAGGTTAAAGGCTAATAAGAAGCTGCACCTTTTTACTGATGCTCAAGTAATAATTAACTTGATGTGTACCTATCGGCCAAGAACACTAAGCTGAATTTATTCCCTAAGTCTGCAAGAGGGATCCTCCAGATTCTGTTCTGCTCAAGTCTAAAGCTGACAACAAAGCAACTGGGCACATACTTGAACTGAAAATGGGGGTGAATGATGAGAAGCAAAAAGTCAGACAAATAAAAATCTAAATATGAAATTACACATGCTTCAGAGATCTTCCACTAACATTTGTTAAATCTGGTTTATGACCAGCCCTGTAGGTTTTTCAGGAGACAAAAGGGAGGAGGTGATTTTAAGAAGAGCCCTGGAGATTGGCTCTCTAACAAGACCTATTTCCCAAATTGTTTTTCACCGAACCTCTAAACCCAAAAGAGACGAGCCATCATGTGGGCACAGATTTGTCAGACAGTTCACCAACATCCAGAGGCCAATCCAGGGAAAGCATGGGACACAGTGAGACATTCTCAGAGGAGTCAAATGACAATCACCCCCACGCCGGGATTCCATTTACCTCCTTGCAAAGCAATTAGCAAAATATGTACAAAATGCAGAGCTAACAGGGCTGTACATTTGCCTACATATTTTAGGTAGTTCATAGAATTTCTAGTTTAAAAAAAAATAACTAAAAAACTACTTTTCAGGGGACGTTTCAAATTTAAGTACTTTTTTAAAGAACAGGACCATAAAAATAGTAAGAACTAAATTCAGATTGCTAATTATATTCTCTGTTCTATGAAAAGAATGCAAATGATACACCTATTTGACAATGCTGAAATAGGTACAATACCCAGAAAACTTACTTATATTACTCAACCCACACTATTGTTCAAAGTTAAGTCAAAGGCAAAAAGCAAACAGTTAAGTGGGCAAGTTCATGGTCCTGCACAGGCCCTTTCTTGGCAATTAGCCCAGTACAACATGTTACACTAAAAAACAAAGTAACAGCGTGAAAGACACAGGCAATGAACAGCATCTGAAGTTCTAGAAAGGTGCTATTAAAGCTGACCTGAGCCAGGCCATCTTCAACTCGTGCTGAATTTAGTCAACTCATGCTGACTTCATGTCCTATGGGCCCCCCCGCCTGTGTTCCTGATTTTCTACTTTTCTTCATCTGATGGGTACCTCTCCACACTTTTGACCTGCACTAGGAATTCGTTAGACAAACCCCTCAAAGAGAACATACCTAATTTTACTATTTCTACTGCACCAAACATATTGACTTTTCCTGAAAGAATTCTGTACCATGACAACAACTGTCTTGCCAAGAATCTCTAAAATAACTTGGGCTGATAATTCTATTGCCAAAAACACATCTTACAATGTGTAACAGGCCAATGTGTAAATACTACTAGATAATTTTGATTCAATTCCAGAAAAACAGATAAACATTAATCTACTGTGTTATTAAGTACTTTTTTCTGTAAAGTCCAAGACTACACAACAGATGACCAAGAAATTTCCAACTTTGCACCTTCAAATCTCAGTATTTATAGAGATACTCAACAGTTTCTTACACACTCACCCTACTGCCCAGTCTCACTTCTTCCCCTCATCCCCCTCTAAGTACCACCAGGAAGCTCTGACACTGCCATTCAGCTCTGAAAACCACTATAGATTTCAGAACACGGACCTATTTGGTTGGTTGTTTCCCCTTTTTTCCTGGTAGTAAGTATATCCCAATCTCTTAAATTTATAGGCAAAAAAAAATACTCATTTCTAAATGAGTCTTTAAAAAGCAACAAAAGTTGTGCCTGGGCAGCTCAGTGGGTTAAGTGGCTAACTCTCGACTCCAGCTTGGGGAGCCCCACACCAGGCTCTGTGCTGAGCATGGAGCCCACTTGAGGTTCTCTCTCCCTTGCCCCTGCTCATATGTGCTTTCGATCTCTTTTAAAAATAATACATACAAACATAAAAAGCAACAATAAAAATACTCTTTCCCCTTGAAAGAAAAACCCAAAAGGCGTGCTCACATAATTTAAGTCATCAGGTAATGTAGAGTAAGACTATGGTTCTATTTTCTGTCTCAACTTTAACTTGTACCAATTCTTTTTAGGCTTTCAAGAGCGAAAAGGAAAAAAGGAAAAAAAAAAAAAAGGTAGGAATAATGATCCTTAGGAAATTCACAAACATTGTTTCAGCTGCAGTTCTTAAATTTTGGATATTCTTGCATGTTGACCCTGTACCTGAAAATTCAAATTAATATTGGACAGTATGACTATATGTAAATATATATATACATATATATATGTATATATATATATAAAAATTTCTCTTCAGGTGAGTGACTAAAAGAAAACAGCATAAGCAACAGCAGTCAGTTAAACTATTATTTAAAAATCTGGCTCTAGCAGCCATCTTGTGTCCCCAGGGGTAAGCACCTCATCTCAGCTGGGCCACTGGAGACCCACGCTGAGCACCAACCCTACTCCCCTGTCTCTATGTCATCCTCCCGACCCTGTCCCAATGTCATCCCTCCGACCCTGCCCCTGCAGTCCCACCTCCGCTCCAACAGGATGAGAGACGTGATGGTGAACCAGGAGAAGCTTGCCAAACAGTGAACACAAATGCACATCGGGGGGAGAAGACATGCTCGTCAAAAGAAGGTGTTTCACAGAACAGCTACAGCAGATGATAAAAAACTTCCATTCTGCTTGAAGAAGTTAGAGGGAAACATGATCTCCAGTATGAAAGGAGTGACTGTGCTCAGAAACCAAGGAGCAGGGATGCGGCTGGCCACTGTTGCTGTGCAGGCCTCCCCTGCAGAAAACACTCGTGGTGACCACACCGAGACACAGCCAAGACAGAAACACTACCCGACATCTCAAAGCAACTAGGTGCAGATGGTCTGACCAGTCCAAGACGACAGGCTGCCGCTCTGCCCAAACAACCTGAGGATGGCAAAGCCCCCCTTACTGCTGGAGACCAGGGTAATGGGGACATTCCAGATCGTGTGCCAGTTAAGAACAAAGCAAAGTGAAAGGAGTCAACTTCTAAAGAAGACAGAACCTGAAGAAGTTACTGGAAATGGCTATCTTGTATGAGCACTCCTTCTTAAAATGTGGTTCTGGGGTCCGATAAAATCTAGAGCCCCAATATTTTTAAGTCCAAGCCCCGTGGACACTGCAGCTCTTTTCAGTTTTTGCTTAGACACAATTCATTCTTTGCAGCTAATTATGCTGAAGAAGCTGGGAATAATGTTTGAAACAAGGCTAATAAAATTCTTTGCCCAGTATACAGTTTTATTTTTTAGGCCATGGACACTAATTTGTACATGAAAGCAAAGTGGTTTACCGAAAGCTAATCATGGCCCCATCATACAGCTGACAATCTCATGAAATTTGATTAAAGATTATAAACAGCAGTATAATATAAAAAAAATAAAAATGTGGTATTTTATACATTACACTGAAATTAAAAAGTAAAAAAAAAGAAAATCTCTAGAAACTAAAAGAATAAGTAAAAAATGAAAAATAAATAAAAATCTGGTATTTTAGATGAGTGGCATATAATCCATAGATACATCTAACACAGGTGAGTGGTATATAACTCATTAGAAAAGAATCCCTTTAATAAACAAAGGTACATTAAAATATAATAGCCTCTAAAATAACTGATTTCTAGTATAATTACATGCTTCCTGTACTTTATACATATTAGATGTACACATGGTTGGTGGGGTAGGTGTTAAGAAAAGAATTTACTTGTGGTATTACTGAATATAAACTTAAATTTTCAACATATTAAGAAAAGCATCTTTTTTAGAATGGATATATTCACAAAGGAAACATCAAGGAGATTAATAAACTGAATTCCATCTAGGGCAGTTCACCTAGCACTGTGATTACTACCCAGTTTCCTTCTATTTCCACTATCATTCTCAGAGGGCAGGACGTTCAAAGCCAAAATAATCATTAATTTACTCATATGTTTGTTTAACATTTAATGAGCAGTTTCTACATGCCTGGTACTTCTTGCTAGGGCTAAGGACAGAAAATACAGGCGCTAAAAGCCTCTCCTGGAAGGTGGTATGGGGCTGACTGTGTCCCCCAAAATTCATGCGTTCAAGTCCCAATTCCCAGTACCTCAGAACGTGATTTGGAGATAAGAACTTAAAAGAGAGAAATAAAATGAGGTCATCAGGGTGGTCCCTAATCCAATGGAACTGGTGTCCTTATATGATATCAGGACCCAGACAGAGGGTGTGAAGACAGAGGGAGAAGGCAAGCCAAGGAGAAAAGACTCCAAGAAAACCATGCCCACACCTCCAACTCCGACTTCTAGCCTCCCGAACTGTGACAACACCAATGTCTGTGGTTTAAGTCACCCCATCTGTGCACTCTGCTACGGCAGCCCTCTCCATCAGGGAGATGGACCTGTAACTCCAGTGTCTGTGAAAAGCAGCTACATTAGAGATCTGCACAAAGTACGAAACAATAAACACTCTAGCCTAAACTGGATGTCTTGGAAATTCTGGTTTTAGGCTCTTACTTCAGGTGGAAGAGTCCCATAACAAAGCATTCCTACCATCTCTAAGACCCAGGAACAGACTCTAACACATGCTGGGCAGACTTCACACGTTATTGCACTTTATCGCCCATTCATCTTGCAGCCATTTTGAGTGTCCCCATCTCAGAGAAGACGTCCGTTTCAGTAAGATAACTAACTTGTCAAGATCACCCTGAAAAGAGCCAAGTTCCCTCCATGGGACACAGCCTTGCCTGCTTCTGATCCTCAAACAAAACCTGGGGTACACCTCTCAGAGATTATTGTACCCCTGGGAGACAACGCAGTGCACAGAGAGCCCATGACGTGGGCTGCTATCCTTAGGAGGTCCTCCAGGTAGCACGAGGGGCTGTTCTAAATCTGCGAAGAGTCTGAAAGGGTTTCTCGAAGTTACAGCAAAACCACAATCATGCCTCTGATAATACAGAGCACAAATTAAAAGATCAGTATCAGTGGTGATGATGACAATTTTCTCCTGTTTTTTTTGTTTTGTTTTGTTTCATTTTTTTGTTTGACTCATTTTATGCCAAGTCATTCAGGTTCCTTAATTCCAAACTCGTTGCTTACTACACACAGAGACACCTATAAAAGGACAAAAAGCATGCAATGTGTACCCTGACAGTGGTCAATGGTAAAGCAGCTAGCACTGGGCAGAAATTTCCTTTAGGAAAACCAGAGTAGTAAGGACATATTTACCTGTTTCTTCATCTATTTTGAAAACACCAACACCGGAACCATCTCTAATGGAATAGCGGATCTCTCCGTCTCGTCCTGTGTCCTCATCATGAGCAGATACTGTCAATATGGAGGAGCCAATCGGGACATCTTCTTTCACGACACCCTTTTCCACGAAGCTGGAAAACACTGGTGGGTGTAAGTTCTCGTTCACATCAATGACCTCCACTTCAACATAGCAAGTGGAAGACAGAGAAACTGGCTTCCCTTTGTCTTTGGCCCTCACGGTGAGATTATACACTTGCTTCTTCTCAAAGTCCAAATGGTGTGCAATTCTGACTGCTCCGCTGAGTTTATCCACATCAAAGTGTTCTTCTCCATGGTCCAGAAGACTGTATCTCACTTGGCTAGACTGGCCTAAGTCAGGATCATAGGCCTCCAACCACATGATTATGGTTCCTTCTGGAAGGTCCTCTCGAACTTTCACACGGTAATTAGGGGGGATGAATCTAGGTGGGTTGTCATTAACATCCTCTAATGATACCTTCAAAAGCACAGTGGAAAGCAACTGAGGCTCTTCTTGGGCTTGATCCCTGGCCTCAATCTTTAAGTAATGTACATGCTGTACTTCTCGATCCAAAGGGTACACGATTTTAACAACTCCAGTCATGCTGTCAATGGAAAATTTATCTGTGTCTGTAAGAATAGAGTAGGTCACATGTCCATTGGGCCCTAAATCTTTATCCGTGGCTTCAACCTGGATGATTTCACTATTCAGCTCTTTGTCTTCGCTCACTTCAACAAAATAGCTCTCCTGCAAAAACTCTGGGGGATTATCATTGGCATCCAGAACTCTGATGTCTAGGAGACGCCAAGCGGCCTTCTGTGGTATACCAAGGTCAGAGACTGTAATGTTCAGGGTGTACTTGTCTGTTGTTTCACGGTCAAGTGGTGATAAAATTTTTAGCATTCCAGTTTCCATGTCAATAATGAAGCAACTATCCTCATTTCCTCCAGAAATAGCATAGACCAGTTTTCCATTGAAGCCAGTGTCAAGGTCAGTAGCATTCATGAAAATTACGTTGGAACCCACCGGATGGTTTTCTTTTACATCAATGCCAGTTGGAAGGGTACTTCTGAACCGAGGTGCATGCGCATTGACAGAGTGGGAATCAAAGAAAATATCCTCGACCTCTCCCTGACTGTGTAACTTATTTGCCTGCAGGAGCTTCTCTGCCAGCATTTTGGCAACGCCGGTCTCTTCACACTGCAAGTGCACTGGCTTGCGCCTGGCAGCCACGGTTAGGTTGATGTATAACGGGGTGGCGAAATTTTCTCCATCTGTAGCTGTGATTCTCAGGCTCTGAAAGGACACCCTGGTCCCTACGCCATCCAGGAGCGACTGCTTCAGGGACAACACCCCAGAGTTGGGGTTTAAGCTAAACAGATCCAGTTCATTTCCGGCTTCAATCTGGTATTGGACCAACTGAAGTTCGTCGGCATCGATGGCGGAGACGGTGGTTATCTGCTCCCCGACACCTAGATCCCTGGGAATCGTCCCCTCACAGTTGATTTTCTCAAACAAGGGTGTGTTGTCATTCAAGTTATTCAGAGTCACTGTGGCAAGGACTTCAACTTCCCGGCGGTACGGCAAGCCCCAGTCTGATGCACGGATCCTCAGAGTATAAACTCGAGGCATCAGCTCATAGTCCAAGTCTTCTGAAGTGCTCACAGCACCAGTGAAATGGTTAATGACAAACGGCACGTGATTTAAGTTTGCAATGCTGTAGGTCACATACCCGTTCTCACCCTCGTCAGGGTCTGCCGCACTCACGCTCAAGACCGTCGTCCCAATGGGCACATTCTCATCAAAAGAGGCTTTGTAAGCAGTCTGGGTAAATTCAGGGGGATTGCTATTCGCACTTAAGACTTTAACCAAGACTCTGGCGGAGGCTCTTCTGTCACTTGTTGTTACCTCGAGTTCAAAATGGGACGCCTGCTGTCTTTTAATTGGTTCTAAAATGGAAATGAGACCAGTGTTGTGATTTAAACTGAATTTAGCTTTTCCGGGTGTACTTTTAAAAACATACCTCAAATGAGAGTAACTAGGCGTGACTTTCACCATGACCACAGGTGTATTGGAAGGAGCAAATTCACTGATCTCTGCTCTATAAACATCTTTTTCAAACTTGACCGGACCAGCTTTGAACTGCGGAGAAGTCACACGAATGACTTTTACGGAAGAGAACTGGGGAGGAGTCCCTTTATCTTTAGCCTGTAGTGTCAGATTATAGCCAAAAGGATGACTGTCCCAGTCGATGGCACCCACTGCTTTGACTTTATATTCTTTGCTCCCCGGGGAGGACCTCACCGTTCTAAACTGTTGAAGGAGGTCGCCGGCCACGATGCTTAAGGAAGCTATTTCCCCGTTGGGACCCTGATCGCAGTCCTCCACGGTTACGATGGCGTACGTTGGGTCCTTGTCCAGCTCTGACGGGGACAGTGTCACCGCAGTTATGACAGGAGCACACCCGTTGGCCTGCTCCACGTGGACGGTCAGCTTGGCCATGCTGCTGATACCACTGCTTCCGTACAGTTTCATCCCACGGTCCACAGCAAGAATCTCCATTTCATAAAGCCTGGTCTCCGCATAATCGAGTCTACCAGTTAAAACTACCACACCGCTGGTTGGGTGAATTGCAAACATGTCTGTTCGGTCTTTGAAACTGTAGTAAAACTCTCCATTGGTTCCTATGTCTGCATCCGTGGCGCTGACTCTTGCAATGCTGGTCCTTATAGCTGTGTTTTCAGGCAAGGAAACACTATACGAGGTGGGTGAGAAGAGAGGTCTCAAGTCATTTGTATCCAGCACTTGCACCCTGACCTTTGCTCGGGCTTCAGCGTTAGTATTTTTTTCAACAGCTTTGACTATCAGGGTGTAATGGTCTTTCACTTCTCTATTCAGAATAGCTGTATTTCCTCCTTTGGTCCTTATTCTTAAGAAGCAAAAGTCCCCAAGAATGTACTCTTCAGCTTTGAAAAGGTTCTCGTTGTCTCCAGAGACAATTTTGTACCGTAACTCCCACGATGGATTTGTAAGGTAAATACCCATCTTCACAGGATGCCCCACATAGGTTTTTGCTGCGGAGTTCTCGTGCACCGTGACATTGTACTGGAAATGCGTAAACTGGAGAGGCATCTGGGCAAGTGTTTGGCTTCCGCCACCATCTTCAAAATGCTGGAGGAGGAGGAGAAGAAGCGGAAGCAAGACCAGGGGTCTCCCCATCGCTTAGCCCTCAGGAACCTAAAACAGAACAAAGAAGAATCAAGACCTCAAAGAAATGAAACAAATAATGTAAATTTGTTCTGTTAGTTTGTCTGGGACCTTACATCTTAATAAAGTATTGTACATCTGTATGAAATGTAAATAAATGTAATAGTTATTAGTTATTAGGTTTTTCCCTGTTTTCCAGGTATCAACACTTCTAACATGTCTGGAATTACTAGGTTTAGGAGAATCTTTTTCTCATACTTTGATGACTCAAGTTAAAGAATCGTAAGGCGCGTCAAAGACTGCCAACTGTTAAGAACTAAGTTGTATTCTTTTTTTTTTTTTTTAAGAACTAAGTTGTATTCTTATATTTAAATCTTCAAGACAAATATAGCCAATTGTTAACAAAGGGAGACATCAAACATTTTTTAGCTTTACTCATACACAATAAGTTTAATGCCCCAAAGCTCACAAATTTAATGCCACTATAGTACCCTAAGCTCAAGAAGCTTTGAACAATTAATTTAGAACAAAAACTCTAAAAGGTGGTTTCCTATGACCTCCCATAATGACATAATATAATCTCCTTTCAAAATTTATCCTGAAATTATTTCTTTATAAGAGTAATTAAGTTCACTCCCTACAAAATTTAAGGGCTTATTGTCTTGTTTAGCACTACATAACTACTTAAGGGTATTAAAATAATTATAAAATAATTACATCATTTTGATACTGAGGTCACTTCTAAAACAACATGAGTCAAAAAAAGAGTCCACTTACAAATGGGAAACCAGTAGCTTAATGTCAAAGAGAACTTTTCCTAGGTCAGCAAAGCAAATTTCATCAACCACGTCAATGTTTTCTCACCACTGCTGTCAACAACCAGTGTTCACTACTGAATACAAGACATGCACATACGCACACAGCTAAAGCATCTAAGCTAAACACATGGAGAGGGCCCAGTCAAGGCAGCAAGATGGCGGGCGCTGTAGGAAGGTCAGAGGGTGACATGGAAGGCAAGGGGGCATCTGAGACAGGACATGCCTTTAACGCAAGAAGGTGGGAAGGCAGAAAGGCCTCTGGGCTAACCTACTGGGTGAGCAGAACAATTATTTTCAGACCGACTGCTCCTCTACATGCCAACAAATTCACCTTGCAAATCAAGGGAGCCTCACAAAACATCCCAGTACTCAGCAGAGGGCAGGACTGCACCTTGGCGAAATAACTCTCAGATGAAGAGTCACGGAATGGGAGCCCCACCCAAAGGTGAAAGCGGCAGCAGACTGGAGTGTGAGTTCAAAGGCCAGCTGAAATTAGCACGGCGCCATTAATTTACAGCATCTTAATTGTACCACTGCCAACTTTGCCCCATTAGTCACTTTAGGAGGAGGAAAAAAAGAAGCCCTGATATGTGCAAAACAGTAAGAAGCTTCACTGATACTGAATTACGCTGCTGCTGGGCAACCCACCTTGTTCTTTAGCTATCCTGCCATATCCTCGGCCAATAAAGTCAGGAGATTACATAGATTTTTGGCTTCCAGGAGAACAATCATCATTTAAACAAAGTATGAAAACGATTTTTTCCCCAATCTCTTCAACAGGTCAACAGGTCAACAGGTCAACCTGTTGTCAATTAGACAACAGGTCTAATATCCAGGGAAATTTTAATTATGTAATGATCCAATGATTTTATCAAAACAAGGGAAAACTTCAACTTAATCTACAGGTATTGGGAATCTGCTATCATGTAAAGTACGTGGAACTGAAGGTCATTTCCTGATCCTGAGGCATTTACAAACTAGGAATAATATGTGTGTGTGCGGGTGTGTGTGTATATATGTGTATATAAATATATGTATAGAAAATGCTTTTGAAAACACTTAAAAAGCTGATGTTTAACAAGCACTGTCTTTTGTTATACAAGATCTATTACTGCTATCTACTTTACAACAAGGTATTATGGCGGATTCTACTGTAAACAATTATTTTTGCTATATTCTACATATAAAATATTATACAGCCATTGAAAGGAGTAAGACAGCACTCTACATGTTGCTCTGTGGAGACCGTCCAGATATATTAACTGGCAAAATGAAACTGACCCCATTTATGTTTTAAAAAGGGACAGGAGATGAATTGTGTGCGTAAGACATGAATGCGCTGAAAAATGAACAGAAAAATTCTGGACAGATAAAAAATAAACTGTCAAAAGTGGTAACTTCTGGAGAATGGGCAGCTGAGGGGGAATGTTCACGCTCCACTTTCACTCTTCTATCTGAATTTTTTAGCACAGGTCCATGGTATCTGTATCAATCATTCACTCCCCTCACCCAATTATTTGATTCATTCAGCAACTATGTAATGAACACCTGCTATGGGCTAGGAGTAGTTCTAGATGTTGGGGATACAAAAGTGAGCCAAACTGGCCACAAAGACTCATGGAAGACACATTTCCTGGTGAGAAACAAGCAGAGAGTGTATCACATGCTGATGAGGAGGCAGTTAAGCAGGAAAACAAAGAAGGGGAAGCAACTGTGGTCAGGAACCTGAAGGGAAAGAGAAAACCCTAAAAATTCGAAAGGCCCAGGATACATTTTAGGATGTTTAGTATTATCCTGGTCTCTACCCGACTAAAAGCCTGTTGGATCTCGTCCACTTCACTCCACACTCCCCCATCCGAAAAAAGTTTCTAGACACTGCCAATGTTCCTTGGGGCTCCAAATCACCTCCAGCAGAGAAGCAGGAGTTAGAGAAACACCAGAGACCACTGAGACTGGGGCACATTGGTTGGGGGTTGGGCAGTAAGGGAGATTTTTTTTTCCTATGAATTTTTAATTTTAGAAGCATTTTTAGATTTGCAGAAAAGTTACAAAGATAGTTTGCCCTATTGTTAACATCTCACATTATTATGGTACACTAGTCACAACTAGTGAACTAGTACTGATACACTGTTATTAGCCAGTTAGAAAACTACTGCAGTAATAGAAGTGACAGGCCTTGGTGGCTTAGCCTAGAAATGCTAATACTGGAGGTGGGGAGCAGCAGTTAAATTCTGGATGAATAGGAGGGACAGGGTGGGGGGGAGGGAGCAAGAGGAGAGAGAGGGGACAAAGGAGACAGGTACCAAGATTCCAAGGACTGGGTGCTGAGCATGGAGAAAGGAGCTGCCAGGCACTCCGAGAGAAACAGGATCTAGTGATTAAGATCAGGAGTTCAGTCCTGGAAAGTTAAAGTGGAAATGCCCACCGTTACCCAACTAATGATTTCAAGTGAGCAGGGAGATGTGTGGGCGAGGTCCAGCCTGGAGACAAAAATTTGAGAGTTGCCTGAAAATACAGAAGATGCTATTTAAAACCAAAAACTGAATCAGATCACCCAGGGAGAGAGCACAGATGGGGAGGCAAAGAAAACCAAGCCCTGATGCTCCCCAAGATGTGGAGGACAGAGGAGAAGAACCAGCACAGGAGACAGGCCACAGTCACTGACGCAGAAGCAGGAAACGGTGGCATGGTAAAGACAGGACAGGTCCAACAATCTCTGAAGAGCTGAAGTCCAACATCAGAACTTGGAAATGACCCAGAAACACTGGCTGGCCCCACGCTGCTGCCTGACCCCAGACGCCTTCTCAGCCAGTAACCCCCACCCAAGGGGAGACCCAACACATCACTTCACTGATTCTGTCCTCCCTCCACTGCAGCTCAGCCACTCGGGCTCTGCCCGCACCACTCCACTCTCACAGCACCCTTCCCGAGCCTGGACCACCTTCCTCAACCCACCCACCAGCTCTCCTCAGGGACACCTTAAAGCCGAGGACACCTGATGGACCACACCCATCACAGAAACCTTTCCACCCCCGGAACTGACTCTCGACTCTGGCAGACCTGGCTGACAGAATGCCGCTGTGATTACTATCAATTGTTAGAGGCAATCCTTTGGATCAGGAGAAGAAAAAATCCATTTTTAAGTACTCCTACTTACTGTTAACCTTTAGTAATGTAACCCAGAACTGTGAACTCAGGTTCTGCTAGAAAATGCCACCACCCAAGAAATGGTGGCCATTCCTCTGCGCCAAACAAACCACAAGGTTGAAGGGGAAAAGAGAAAAAAAAAAAAAAACAACAAAAACCCATAAAGATACTAGTATCATTTTATCTGAAAACTACATTACCTAGAGTTCAGGCTCATGAAAGCTACAATGATTTTAGCTGAAAACAACATTTTGATATTTGGAAGGTGATCATACTCCTTGAACTCACAGTAAGTTAGCAGTTCTGCTATACATTTTCCAAAGTGAAAACCAAGAGTGTTTACTTAGTTCAGCCCTTACAGAAAAGGACCTCAGGTCCACAGCTGAAAAATCTTTAGCACAGATTTCTGAAAATCCATAAATAAGAGAGAAAGATAATTTTTCTAGTAGAAATCAGATATTAAAATGCTCATATTTCTTCATTCAGGAGACCTTCACGTCAAGTATTCTGAGTCAATGACTGTGACCGCACATTCTTCACAAAACAGAACACAGCCCGGGCGCTGAGAACGTAACTGCATCAATTCAAATACTTGGGTCTAAGCTGAAGATTCAGGCCTGTTTCGTATGCTCCTGAGACAGGATTAGGGGGGATGCAGCACTACACATACATAAATTCTATAAAATGCTGTACATTTATTATTTAAAGGTCCCAATTCTTAATAGCCTGTTAGTCCTCCACGCCATAGGGAAACAGTATCAATTCCACGCGTGGTGACGAAAATACATAAAAATATTCACACGAAGAACTCTGTGTTCTCCCTCCGCGTGCTCTCTCCCACACACTCCCATTTTGTATCAGCAGCAGTAAGAGTGTCACTGGAGTTGAACTTATTAACAGAAATTCAGAGCTTAATGCTCAGTTTGAATAGTGTCACATTTTTAAAGTATTTTTGAAGATGTCTAAACTGCAGGGAAGATACCTACATTTTCAAAGAAAAATGTCACAAAAATGTCAAAGAAAACATGAAATGTAAGTGACTCTTGTTTTTTAAAAATATAGTATATTAAATAAACGTTTAATGGCCTCTAAAATCACTTAAGAATCAGAAAAAAGACTGTATCCTACTAAGGAAATCTGTTAATACAGCTATGACCAATTCGCAGCTTCATAACATAGACAAGAGAAAAAAAAATCATTTCCCTAATAAATTATAATAGCCATGAACAGGACTCTTAAAAGTTTTTATTGTTACACTGAAAAAATTAATGGGTAGGTCTTCTTTATTTTCTGGGTGCATACCAGATTTTTTTAAGTCTTGTTAAGGCATCCGTCAGTAAAAATAGGAGTGGAGAGCCCAGCTATGATGCAGAACGGAAGAGCAGCCTTAGGCTTGGTATGTATCACTTAACTGCTTCTAGTAATTCTGCATGTTGTTAGTTCTGATTGGAGCTGCAGTAAGCCTGATTACTCTCGCAAAGACATGACTGAGATATTGTCTTTAAACGATCAACAACTGATTTCAATCTACCTCTGAGCAGTCTCCAAACTACTAATACTGACAGGTTAGAACTCCACGTCTCTCCCCTCAGCACCTCAGAACTCTTCTTCAGGACTTTAAACCTTAAGAAAGTTAGAGACCTCCTAATGTTTAAGTAGCCTCCATATAAAATCTGCTACGTGATTTACCTCCCATATGAATCTATAAGTCATGTCTGTGGGTATCTCAAGAGGATGGTCTCTGGCTGTTCCTAGCTACTGTGACATAAAAGAAGTCAGGAGAACGCTGGGGGCATACACATTTCTGGCTGGGCTAGGGATGCCTCGCTTTTCACTTCTCTCCTCTTTTTACAGACAAGACGTGACCACTACCTGTTACTCACCTCCAACCACTTTCTCCTCACCCACGCTCCAGGGCAAATGTTGCTCAGAGAGGCTCCATAAACATAGTTTACCCCCCGTGATTTAAGATCATCTCACCTAATGTATTTTTTTCTGCAAACAGGAATCACTTAAATGTCACGTAGCCAGTAATTAACACCGGCCACTTCCTTTACTACCAAATTAGTAAAGTTTTACTACTGGCCAAATAATAATTATAGTTATTTTCAGGTGTATGTACAGGTATTTCACTAAATAGATCAGGAATGTGAATAGTTCCCTGTATGGTAAGAAAATGCAAAGTCTGCGGGGGAGAGTCCCTCCTCTTCTTCTCCTTAAAATGCTCTCTTCCCTTAGTCTCCCTTTTTCCCACCTCTTAGCAAAGATGGGATCCACCCCAGCTACAAATAAAGACACCCTGTGAGGCCAAAAAATTCTGCCTTTTCTGAAGCTCTTCTCTAAATCATCACTCCCTCTCAAGCATCACACTCAAATGAGTGCCCCTCTCAAAAGGCCCCTTTGTGTACACACACACACACACACACACACACACACCCCTTCGTCCCTTCTGGAAAAAAAACTTCATTCAAACCTTCCCGTCCTTCAAACTCACACCTTAGGTTTTGCTTTCTTGTTCAGGCAAAGTTCTAAAACTGTATGGGCTCTGGGCTACTTTGACTTCTGCCTCCTGTAAAGAAGACCATTTCTCCCCCTCGATGGCTCTCCGGGGCCTCCCAAACAGCTTCTCCTGGTGTCACAAGCCAATGGCAAATCAGATGTCCTTTTCTCAGCACTCCCTGACACAAGGTCATACTACTCACACCCTCCCCAATACCGCTGTGTCCTTTATGCGTCACAGACTACCTAAAACATGGCAATCCACAGCACAACACGTGAATGATGAATGACACTAAGTTTTCCTGATTCTCTTCAACACTCTTTTGCCTTCAAGTCTGTCATGACGAACTTGTCCTTCCGACTGCTGACACATGCACAAGGTATCATCCTCAAAGACCTCACCTACTACCTCACTTTGGAATCCCACATTCCAGCCTTACCTCCCTTAAGAGCGGGAACACCTTCCTGAGATACCATCAGACCTGCGGGGACCCAGCCTTTCACCCACTCCCAATTGCAAAACACCAGCTATTGCGCTCCATTATTCCACTGCACTATTTCTATGCCATTGAAGAGTTTCACCACTTCCCAAACCACAGATCACTCGGGCTTGCAACCTAAGAAATCAAGTAAGAAAAAACGGGCTGGCAGAGATAAAAACTGTGATCTTGCCCAGGCTTTGTCCCTAACCAATTCTGTGGATTGAAGGAAATTACCTAATCCTTGGATTCCATTTCTTTATTCGCAAAGCTAGAGATCGTACTAAAATCTTTACAGCCTCCTCCCTCCAGGGAGATACTTCTCTCCTCCCCACCCTGCCCCCACCACTTCCCTCTGTCTCGCTAGCATGTTCTCTTTCTCTCTCTCTTACACACACACACCCCTTTTATTTCTAACTACCAAACCTTCCTATCTAAAGTTATCGAGACTGGACTTTTCCCCCTCAATTTCTGAAAATTGTTCCCTTTCTATTTCTGCTGCTGCCTCCTAGTTCTTGTATTTGCTCAGGCACAGTATTTCCTAGCTTCCCAGTATTCCGACTTTCTGGCCTCCATGCTACTTGGCCTATCAACCACAATCTCACAAAAACTTCTTTGCGACATTAGTCCCTAGTCTGCGAATACTCAGTGTTTCCCCTTAGCCTGCTTATTAAGTGTATTCTTCTTGGCCTTGTAGTAAAGACCTCTGATAACTTTACTTCTACCCAGTTTACTAATTGAATCTCTAATTAGCTTACTTTCTATTTCAAACCAAAAAGGCTTACTTCCCTCAGGCTGGGAACAACCAAGCTGTCCAGAGCACATGACACCACCTGGTGGTGAGGGTTCTAAACTTAAAAAATCTCCACTCCCACCTTCTTATAAAAGATAAGCTAAACATTGTTTTATTCTGCCCTTTACTCCTCACATTTAGTTACTGTCACCTGTCTTCTAAATTTCTTTCTTTCCTTCCCTTTTAACGCCTGCCCCATAAAAAACTATCCCTCCTGTCTATAAAGCAATGTAAGCCCAAGTCATGGATTTTCTATTTTCTCCTTGTGCTAAAAAAAAGAAAAAAAAAGTATAAGTCATAAGTCATATAAAAACGGGATCGAAGAGACATCTATAATCCACCAACCCTTTTCCTAACAATAACAAATCATGTCACAACTAGGGTTTCTAAGATCTGCTTTGCACATGTCATTTCGGGTCCTTGCATTATTCCCTTCTGATTCACTCTTCCCCCACAACTCACCCTAATAATCAACCTCTCCGTCCCTGCCCAGCTCACCGAGATGCTCGGATGAACTACTGTGTTTTTATCACAGTGGATATAAACAACTGCTTATTTGTCCTTCTCCCCCACAGGACTGTAAGCTCTGTGAGGGCAGAAAATGTGATCTGTTCACCCTGTATCCTGTGTTTGGCTCAGTGTTTGGCCCAGAGAAGATCCACAGTTGCTGAGTTCATGAATGCATGGAGACTGGGAGGCAGGGGTCAAGTAGGGGACGGGAGGGAAGGAGGGATAACATGGGAAAATGCACATCCATCCTTCTGAAAATCCTGGTGCAACCACCACCAGGCCAGTAACAGTGCAGATGGCTGCCCTAGAGATGGCTCTGATTTCTAGCAGCTGAGAAAGAGGTCACCACCCACCTCAGAATGCTTCCAAACCTGCTATAGCAGATGCTAGATCAGTTTCTGCGATGCAGAGCTTATTCTGAAGCTCTCTGCTTGAATAGTCTATGAAGGGTAAGGCTCCAATTCTGCCTCATTTTCCTAAATAATTCGCAAAAAAACATCCAGCCATAGATACTTATCCACACATAAAATAAATCTTTGGGATTAAGCAAAAATTTGGGAATATATTTAAATCTGGACTTAAAGGTAAGTTTTTCTTAAAAAGTTTAAAATGTGAAATATACAGATTCTTCCTCTGACGGACTACATTTGAAATCAGAAGACAAAACAGCAATGTACAGATCTTAAACGAATAACCTGGATCACTCATTTCAAAAACTCCTTTTCAGTGCCTAAGGATAAACTAACACTTGCAAATTGACCAATTAAGTGAGACAAAAAAAAAAGTTTGGCTTCATCATTTATACAATTGGTCAAAAGAAAGCTTACCTACTGCAATTTCCCACTCATAAAGATTAAACAGACACCTAGCCTTATGGCTTCCTGCTATTAAGTCAGGTCCTTTAGGCCACAAATTAGACCACTGAGACAACATTTAATGCAACAATAATGCACTAATTTGATTCAGTTTACTGAGTCTATGTAAAATCAGCCAAACTGGGGTGGAAAACAGGTGGTGGCAGACTTGACAGTGAGGTTAAATGACCGGTAAGATCCCTTTCACCTCTAACATTCAAAGAAACAACTGCTTCAGCGGTGGCTCAAAAGCTAAGTCTACAGAGATACACAAGAGAGGCAGGGGAGCTGGGGACGGAAAACAGTATTAGTTTACACATAATTTTCAGATTCCCCTTTGGCACTTGTCCACAACATGGATTAAATGATCTATTAACATGATGATAACCCACTGGGGGAACTTCTAATGACTAATTAAAAGATACAAGGAATATACAGGTGGCCTGAATGCTTTTATTAAGTCCTCTAACAATCCTGCTTCCGCTCAGAATGATAAAAGAATGTGGCTCATTTAAGATGTTCCTTTTTTAAGAAATGGGTACACAAACGCATACTTTATTCAAATCAAACCTTACACTGAGCTTGTTAAATGCCATGTTTAGCTTAACTTAGAGTTATGTCAACTGTTGTTTTTTTAAAAAGTATGCAATACTTTAAATATTTTTAAATCCATCTTAAGGTTTAATAGTACAAAAAGGACAGAGGAATAATAATTCTAGTTGTGGAACCAGAGCCGTTCTTTTAAAACCCAAAGATAAAGCCAAATATATTTCATGTATATTAACCTATACAACTGCAGAAACACATTTTCATGAACAACTGTAACAACTGGACATGATGGACAACAACCACAACTCTAAAAATATGGAAAAAATACTACCATAACCTAGTTTTAACACGTGCATGTATCTCCAACTATGGAACCCAAGTCTGAACGTACCAAGCCTTAAGAAGCTGCCTTTATTAAAGATAAACAAATGAAGATCATTTGCCTTTTAAATTTTTTCCGATTTTAATATTCACTGTAAATATCTAATAAAAAAGGAAAATAAAACCCACTCTACCAAGCACCAGAGTGGTTTAACAAAAGCCACTTAATGAAACCGTAGTTCAAACACATGCAAAAAAAAAAAAAAGCTTCAGTGCATTAAAAAATATTTGAGTTTACTCTCCTAAAACATACAATTGCGTCCTTGTTTTCAAAGCTCTGCAACTCACATCACTGGGAACAAAAAATCTCACGGAGACAACAAAGTTAGCTTCCTAGAAGAAAGCACTGCGAGTAAGAGAAAGCAGTGAAGAATGAGAATCCCTTCTTAAAAACAAAACAAAACAAAACAACAACACACACAAAAAAAACAAGTTTCTCTTCTAGGGGGGAAAAAAAAAACCCCCAAACTAAGAAGCAGCACGGTTTTGCAAAGGTTTATTAGCCCTCGCAAGTTATCTATCGCACCAATTCTATCTACTCTGAATCAGTTAGTACTTAAAACCCTCAGGGCAGCGATCCCTCGGGGCACAAAACATCTGAGAGAACTCCGGGACTCCATTTCAAAGATCCCATCTCTTTGGCTGCCGGCCTCTCCTTTCATCTCACCTACGCCGGGACTCTTATAAATTGGAAGAATTAACCTAGGGGCGAGATCAGTTAAGTCATTAGCAGGCGCGAGAGTTACCGGGGAGAGCGCGCGGGGCGCGGCGGTGAAGTTTCCGAGCTCCGGGGCGCAGCGGAAGTCCTCGCCCTCCTGCCGCCCGGTAGCCCCGCGCCGCGGCCGCCGCTTTGATTTCCAGCAATGGCTCCAGGACCGGACCCGCGCAGCCCCGGGCCGCCGCCGCCACAGCCCGCAATCGGCTCGCAGCGGCACTCGGGTAGGTAATTACCATTCGGCGCACGTTGCAAATTATCCCCCTCCCACCCCTCCGCCCCCACGTCCTCCCCGCCGCCGGAATCCCGAGCCGGTCCCGAACTTTCCAGGCCGGCAGGCGCCGCGGCACTGTACCACCTTCCAGCCGAGCTTGCTTTCATCCCATCTCCCAGAGCACCGGCCCGAGCGCCGTCCTGGGCTGGACAGCGAGGGAAAAGCACCCAGGGAGCCTAACGTCCGCCACCCCGAAGCAGCAAGTTGCATGCCTCCTGGGCGCAGACGGCTCCGCCCCGGCCGCGCACTGGCAGCCACGGCGCCTCGCTGCGCCCCCCGTTCAGCCGGCCCTCCAGCCCCAACTTCGTTCTATCAAACTTACAGCAAAGTTGGCCCCAAGTGGCTGCGGCACTCTCGGGGACGCGCGCCTCTTCGCCTCAGCGCGCCCCCGAGTGGGGGCCGGGTCCTCCGGGGGCTTCACTGGACGGGCGGGTCCGCATGGTGACGGCGGCCCTCCCTCGCTCCCCGCGCGCCCCGCTCCGAGGCCGCTGCTCGCCGTCCGCGCACCCGCTGCGCGGCCGCCCTGCTCGGCACCGGCGCCTCACGCGCCCGGCGCCGAATATATCCCTCCGCCCGCAGCCACGCCCGCGAGCGCCGGCGCTCGTTTCTCCCGCGCGGAAACTCGATCTGACTTTCCCTGGCGGCCAGACTCTGAGGTCGCGGGTCCCGAGCAGCGACTCCCTGCCGCGGGTCAGTGATCCCCTGCCGCTAGAGCGGCTCACTCCTCCGAGGAGACCAGCGAGTGCCCAGGGTGCTCTTGCGATACTCCGAGGAACGGTGTGGGGCTTGTTGTAGTGCGGCCGTTAGTTACGGCTAGTACACAGATTTGTGCAGGGAATTAGTATGGAATATTTCCTGCTAGGAAAGGGGAAACAGTTTAGTTTAAAAAAAAAAAAAAAAAAGCCAGCTAAGGCTAATAAAGCTTCCCCCGGCTCCCCTTAGATTCTCTAGAACCTTCGGAGAATTCCTAAATCTGCATTTGAAAGCCGCTGTTCTGGGTCTCCAATTGCTCGGTGGAATAAAATCTTCCAAAAGGTCTCAAAAGGAATGCAGTCGGATCGGATCTACTTCCTTCTTCGGTCTACACGAAGATCCAGGGAAAATGAAAGCGCTTCCTCCGCCACTTCATGGTACAGAGCTAGTTAAATAACCTCCCCGACCCGGGTTACGAACCCCAACGCCGGCCTCTTCCGGCAGACACCCCAGACTCCCACGTCTGCGGGACAAAAGGCTGCTGTGTCGCCTCGTGCGCCTTCCCAGCCGGCAAGTCCACCGCACAAACTGTGAACCCAGCCTAACGTGGAACTACAAGTTCCCTAGGGAGAAGGGGAAGCCCCGGGCGCTGGACGCCTCACTCGGGGAAGCCCCCCTCCAACCCAAGCCCGAGCGGGCGGTCCGGGGACTGTGGGCCCATCCTCAGCGCCGGCAAACCTCCAGACGCAGGCTCCGCAGAAGCCCGGCGTGCCCCTGAGCGTTGGAAAACAGCCCAGAGAAGAGGGCGGACATGACCTCGGAAAGTTTGTGGGACTCGAACATTTAACACTGTGAAGACAAAGAGATCTGATTTCCCCGGAACCGGTGGAGGGGGCTGCTGGGGGAGCTGCGAGGCAGATGCGGGCGGGAAGGTCTAGGGTTAAAGAGAGAAATTCCTTGGTTCAAAGTTAATGCAGTCTTTTTTTAAACCACCCCAAAGAATGTGCTTGAAAAAATAAAGGTGTCCAGCAGGTTATGGCTGGGAAGGAAAGATAATGCCTGCAGAATGAATGTGCTGATCCGTAGCACTAAGAGTATGTGGCGTATTCCCTGCGCAGTATTTGGAATACACGTAAATCCACACACCCAGCAAACACCATCCTCCAAACCCTTGGCCATGGCCATAAATGCGCAAAGTGCTCCTGGAGTTACAGGTCAATTGTATACTTCGAACACGTAGAACATAGGTCACCTGATCTCCAAGCTCTACCGGCTTGCGCCCCTTGCTGAATTCTAACTCTCAACAAATCAGTCACACAAGAACGCCAACAGTTTGCTGGCGGAGGGAGGTAGAGTTGGAAGGGAAAGAATAGTAAAAAGTAAAAAGACATCATCCCGTAACATAAAATCACAAGATGTCTTAAATGGCACAAAAGAAGTCCTGAAAAAAACTACCATTCATTAGTAAGTAAAAACCCTCACTCGAGCTAAAAACATCTGCTTGGGAATCCCGATTTTCCAGGCTCACTGCGAAACCTAACTGCCTGGAAGAAGTTGCACTTTTTCGCCACAGGAACAGCCGAGAGCCAGAGATGGAGATTTCCGACCCTGGCGCTGCTGCGTTTTTCTGCTCTTTTAACCCTAACGAAATAGTGATGCCTCTCAGCCACCATCGAATTACCTTCACAAGAAAGAAAAATGTAGTTCAAGCTCCACGTTTGTCCTTTCGGTCGTTGGCCCTCCCTAACCCTGTCCCCAAAGGCTTTTGGAAATTAGGGGAATAGGGGACGGTTCCAGAAAAAAACGCTTTCCTCCGGTACGGCCTCTCCAACCAGTCCACCCAAGCTAGTATTTGAAAATTAGATAGCGAACGGGCCGGGGCGGGTGGTGAGTGAAGGCTGGGAGCTCACGCCCACGTCCCTGGAGCGCCCAGCAGGTCCAAGTTCTCGGTCCGCGCGGAACCCAGTAGGGATCGCGCGCCTTGCCGGGTGCCCGGACTAGAGGGCGCTGCGCCACTGCAGATAGCGCGGCCCCAAGTTGCGCCCTCCCTGGGCACCATTTCTATAATAAGTTACATTCAAAATAATGCACAAACAGTATAGCTTTTCAAGTTCTTTTGAACAGTGCTATGCATGTATTTTATGAATTCCAAAACCTGTGCAGACTGATCTTTCCATTCCCGAGCCATGTACAACCAGAGGGGTGTGCAGCTCGCTAGGAAGAGAGCCTGTAGGATGCACACGCTTCCGTGCACTAGCTCAGAGCAAACACCCCCACGTAATTTCATTTACGTTTTAAACTTAAATACAAAAGGCTTACACTAAACGAAGAACTCACCAGTCCAGCCGCTCGAGTCCTTGGGTGCTGGTTTTAAAGTCCTCGGCAGCTCCGTAATCCCCACGCAATTTGGATATTTGTTAAAAGCCGTATGTGAAGTACCAACTTTGCCTCCCTCCGATCTTCAACATGTCCCCAAAGAGAGTGCGATCCGCCCGCGCTGCCGGGACCCAGGTGGCCACATCTCCGGAGGCTCCCGTCCTGGGTGGAAAGTTGAGCACTAAGAGGAGGCGAAATGAGAGTGCGCGAGGGCTACGGAACAGGGCCGAGGAGAAGCCAAGTTTGTCAGGACATGTCCAGGCAGCAAGCCGCCCGAGTTTAGGAGTTGCGGCCGGGAACTGCGGCGGATCACTGCCTTTTCCCCCACTCCCTCCCTCTTGGAGAAGGTGGGGGAGGGGAGGTGACGTCAGCGCCCCGCCTCGCCCCCCGCCCCGCGGCGCGGACGGGATTCTCCTGCGGGGTCCGCCTCCCCGACAGTAGCTACGAGCGAGCACCGGGCTGGGGAGGCCTCCCCTGCCGCAGCGCTGTGTACCCAGAAGCGCGTATCCCTCTCCACCGTGCGGCGTCTCCTCCGCTCCGCCGAGCGCTGGCGTTCCTCGCACTCAACACCGGAGCGGCCCCGGAGCCCCGCGGCGCGCACCTCTCCGGTGTTCTTTCTTGCAAGCCCCCTCCCGCAGCGTTTTCCCACGCGTCGAACTGCAGGTGATGCTCTTCCTCTTCAGCAGCTGAAATTCGTCGCGACGTGTCGCCTGCCGGGTTTTTGCAGGGCGGAAGCAAGCACAGTCTCTGCAGACTGGCCTGGACGACTTGTACTTTGTAGCCCTCCAACTTCTGGATGTGATGTATTTTAAATAATTCTTGTGCTCTAGCGCTGTTTGTGGTCTTTGTGTTGAAAATCACAGAGCCATATTTTAATTTTCAAATGCTTTCCAAACGCGCCTACGTTTTTACACGGTACTCCGAAACGTAGAAGGTTCCGAGAGGTGTGGGGAAGAGATGGAGGAGGAGCCAATTTTTAATGTGTCTTACAAACCATACATAGTGATAGGGGCCAAGACACAAATCAGTCGTCTACTCCTAATGTAGACTAAGACAAATGCAAACACTATTGAAATTCAATTTATAAATGAACGCGTCGTTTTTATGTAGGCGTCCAGACTCCAGGAAAAATATCTACTGTGGAGTGTGTGTGTGTGTGTGTGTGTGTGTGTGTGTGTGTTTTAATGCCGCTAAAGTACCAAAATAAAATCAGGAGAGATCAGCGTGAAATTCCCAGGGAGCCATTTCTGTGAGTTGACACTGTCCACAGAAGGTTGGCATTAAAATTCAGAGAACCCTGGAAAGGGCGAGGACGCTGGGAGCGGGTTCTATCAGTATATTTGCAGCCATTGATGTAAATCTGGTCTGTTTAGCTGGTCGTTCTCCTTGCTGGGTAAAGAGCAAAACCCTGAGGACACAGGAAACAAGGCAAGGAGTTAAACAGTTACCAGACAAGGAAGATTAAATGTTGGAGTAGTGTGTATGAGGAAGTCGTGTAACCTCTCTAAATTTCAGTTTCCTCATCTGTGATAAGGAATCATATTTATTTCAAACGGTAAAAATGCATTCGTGTATTTATCCATTCAAAAAAAAAATTACTGAATGCCATGTATTTGCCAGGGAGATAACATTCATTCATGCCGGCAACACTTTCACTGAGCATCATCTAAAATGTCTAGGAAGCACACCAGCTGTCAGTCAGTAGCCCTTTTCTTACCCTCCCTATCCTTTGCAGTGGGTCACCTTTCTCATTTCTAAAATTCGGAAGAGTAAAAGGGAGGTTATCACAAGTAATTCAAGATAGGTTTTGATTTAGAAGGGAGGAGAGGGCAGTGAGGAGCTAGGAGACAGAGAATTTTGGGAAAGGACCTTAGGGGCCTCTGCAGACCAGAGGGCAGCCGGAAGGTGCAAGATTCCTGAGGAGGGAGGGGGCAATCAAAAGAAAGACTGGTTTGGGAGGCCAGCCTGTCAGTGCTGAGGACACACTTCTCACGCTTCACTATTTCAAGTACACAGGCTCACTCCTTTTATGTTAATAGTTGAAGTTAGAAATTGACCACATAGTACAAGTTCTTATTAATGAGGCACATACATTTTTCCCATGATGCTGCTGTGCAAGTCAATTTGATCTTTAGAGTTACCATAGGTAAATCAAAGTATTTACATTTTTTTTTAAAAAAAGAAAAAAACACAAAAGGAACTTATCTAGAATTGATGGTACCAACCAAAATAGCTATTTTTAAAAACAAAGAGAGAGGGGCAGAAAACTCTTAACAACCTCCAGACCTGCGTGCTCTGATACCATAGGTATTATTAGGTAGATACTAGCCACAAGTGGTTGTTTAAATTAATTTAAAATTCAGTTATTTTTGTCTCACTGGATACATTTCAAGTATATGATGTCAGCTTGTGGCTAGTGGCTACCTATTGTTCAGGGCCGATGAAAGAATATTTTTGTCATGACAGAGAATTCTATTGGACAGCATTATTACAGACTTTGCTGTTGTTTTTGGAACGCTACATCAAGTATTATAGTTTTTCATGCACCCAATATTGAGTCACTTCCAAAGTAAAATAAAAACAAAAACAAATAAAAAAAAAAAACCAACCAGAATTATAGAAGGATTCACTCATTCTGCAAATATTTATCAAGTACCCACAAAATGCTATGAGAAATTATAAAGGGCTCAAATTTTAATGAGTTAGAGATGTTTAGTGATTAAGAAATATTAACACGGCCTAACATGGACTTTTAGTTGTTTGCTTTCATTGCCAAATACTAAAACCAGAGAAAATCACTAAACTTAAAGCAGAAAAGAATTCTAAGACACTTCTAGGTCTAGTCCTAGGATTAAATAATTCTAAGTAGTCTGACTGACTTCTCTATTCCTTGTCCCTGCTCTCACATCTATCCACCTGAGCTCCCTTTCTGCCGACACTTCTGGACACCCTCTTCCGCCCTCTCAGCTTCCCCAGCTTTGGAATTATTTTACTCTTTGCATTCAAATACAGCTCTCCTCTGGGATCTGCTTGTACTCTCCAAGGGGTCCATTAGAACGGACAACTACTAGATCTGATAAGAATCAGTAGTGGTTAACTAGGGGTGTGAATATGTTAATATTCTTAGTCCCTTCCAAGTGCCTTGTATCAAGGGCTTTCTTAAAGCTAAAACTTAATGGCAAAATGTTATTCTAATGGTGAAATTCCAGATGCCATGGCCAGTTGGGCAAATATTTGGCGGCATTACAGATCACTTACGGGATGGCTATTAAAAAAAAGTGTACCTTCATTTTAGGAATAAATACATAGTAGAATAGGCTGGTTGTGAACATTCTGTCCCTACAAAAATAAAATCAACATCCCCAAGTGGTTTGGAAAGGGATCTTGCTGGATAAATAGAATTCTTACGATGTTTACTCAGCTCAGTGACTGAAGGATCCCAAGTCTACCTTTTTGAACAGTAAGCAATGAATCTTTTCAGAAAATGTTAAAACACTTTCTCCATAAAGGTAAGGGAAAGGGAAAGAACACTGCACTCAAGGTCAGTAGATCTGGTTTGAGTCTAGTCTTTGCCAAAAAATCTAATTCTTGGTTATTACTGAATTTGAGAGTCTCACTTTCCTTTACAAAGATGCATTTCTAAGAACACCAAAAAAACCCCAAACAAACAATAAAAAACACCAAAAACCAAAAACTCCCTTGACAGTTGTGAGATACTAATAAACAGTGTTGATAATGACTATAATATCAGTATTCTCCTCAAATTTCTCACCCTGTCACTCCATTCCAGCTATGAGGCTTTGTAGACCCAGTAGTAAAAAGTAACCTTGATTTGGGACGCCTGGGTGGCTCAGTTGGTTAAGCGGCTGCCTTCAGCTCAGGTCATGATCCCGGGGTCCTGGGATTGAGTCCTGCATCGGGCTCCTTGCTTGGTGGGGAGCCTGCTTCTCTCTCTCCCTCTGCCTGCTTGTGCCCTCTCTCTGTCAAATAAATAAATAAAATCTTAAAAAAAAAAAAATAAAGTAACCTTGATTTGAAGCCAATTGTGCCCCAGACTCTGCTTCATAAAGTCTTTATGAAGCCATAAAGACTTCTTCATATGTATCATCTCCTGTAATTCTTAGGAAATTCTACATTTCCTAGTAATTAATACCCTATTACCTTGTTCCAGATGAGAAACTAAAGTTTAGGTAGATTAGGTAATACTCTTTATCAATTTAATACACTAATTCATATACCCTTTACCTCGTTTGAGCCCTTTATGAACCAAGGTGGTTGTTACGGTTTGAGAAGCAACCTAAGAGAAGCACAAAAATCTATCAAATGACGGCTGGAGGAAGCTGTTCCTTTGTAGCAGCTACATGGAGTATGGAGAAGAAATTGTTTAAAAGCGGGTCCTTTGGGGCACCTGGGTGGCTCAGATGGTTAAGTGTCTTCTCTGGTAGTGATCTCCACGTCCTGGGATGGAGCCCCACTGGGGTCCCAGTTCAGCGGGGACTCTGCTTCTCCCTCTCCCCCTGCTCATGCTCTCTCTCTCTCTCTCTCTGTATCTCTCTTTCTCAAATGAATAAATGAAACCTTTAAAGAATAATAATAAAATAAAAGTGAGATCACAGAATGAGAGCATCACTGATGGGCTTTAGGAGTATCTCTATGTAATACACTCATTACTTGCTTGGCTTTCCTAAGCAATAATGTGTAAAAAGCCTCTTCTCTTCTCCTCTGTTTGGCTTTCCTATTTTCTAGATAGATATACATATTCTTAAACATATTTTGATTCAAAATCATTGTCTGGCTCTTAACTTGTTTAGTCTGAACAGCAGAAAAATACACGCCAATGGTTCTCAATGACTTCTGGCAAGGACTATCTCACAGAACTTCCTGATCAGCATTTCAGTTTATACTTCACTTTTCCTTTTCCTGATCCGCAACCACAAGTGTGTCCTTTCTTTCTTTCTTTTTTACTTTCCTATATGACAATGTGGGAAATTCCATCTACAGATACTTGTGGACCATTACGATCCCATCACCTTTTCCTGGTAGAATTTTTTTGGTCATAAAAGCTAATATGAGACTAAAAGGATCCCATTTCGGAAATGGGAATTGTAATAGTCCCCCAAAATCCTTTCTCTAAAAAATGATCTATCTAAGCCCAAGGGGTAGTTCTGTAGCCTTGGTCATGGGTATGTGGACCAACCGCAGCCAATGAGATATTAGAGAAAGTTTGCCAGAGGCTTCTGGAAAAAAAAAAAAAAATGTTCTACCTCCTAAGAAAGATCCAAAAGAGACATTATGTCTTTCTTTGGACAATGTCAGATTAGAAATTCATGCCTGGGACTATTATAGTTATCCTACTTGCTGAGGATGAGACCTAAACCACGGAAGGCAAATAAAGTTCTCAATGACATTGAATCAACCATCTTTAAAGGCCATCTTAACTCAAGATTTCTTTAATGGGAGATCATAAATTTCCATCTTATTTAATCTGGATTGTGTCAGGATTTGGGGTGCTTGCACCTGACATCATCTCCCACAGCTAGATAATCCTCTTTAAAATATAGTAGGAATTGTTTGGAAAAAATAAGTGGATGTCCCTCCCCAACTCATTGATCATTAAGAATTCAGCCTGACTCTAATGACAAGATGGAAGGACATCTGGAGATTTTTCCTTAATGGTGAGAAAGAAGTTTTTAGATACAAAATGATTCAGTCTTGCATACTGTCCGTTTTTCAACCATGAGGAAGATGAATATAAGGATATGAAATTTTATCTATTCAACTAAAACTTTTTCCTTCATTCCTACTGTTCTTTCCTTGCAAGTGCCAAAATCTTTTTAGCGTATTTCCCAATATCTTTGTAATGAACACCCAGAAGTAATTTCTTGGAGTCTACAGTGAATGTTAACCAAACTAGGATTTAAAATAATTATCAGAGGATAAAACAGTCAGCTGTATTGCCCACTAGCAGTAAATCCATGACATTTGGAATTTGTATCTATTTGTTCCTCCGATTGCCTATGCCCCGATGCCAAGCCCCAAAATGAAATCAGTTTATATTCACCATGGCCCACTCTGTCCACACTTTGCCCTTTATTGAAATGGAATCATTAAAAAAAATTTTTTTTAATTAATATGTGCTATGGTTGAAGATACAGTGATCTTTAAATCAGCTTTATTGTTTTATATGTGTAGGAAAGGAGATAGTCTGCCTTCGCCCCTTTCCTAAGCAGCAATGTGTAAAAAAGCCTCTTCTCTTCTCTGTAAGTAGACAAATAACAAAGCAATCTTTGTAAGGTAAGGGGAGTGAGAGAGGAATCTGGCCAAATGAATGGGGCAGGATTCTTGCTGAAGGCAGCCAAGATGTGATCCAATATTACCTGGGAGATGGTGGGGATGACGACATTTGATCACATAGCCAAGGTGGGGGATTCTGACTAAGCCAACTTAACAGATTTCTTGCTACAACTGAGTGTTGCTGGCCTGACAAGGACAGATATCAAGGTCAAAGCCTAGAGGGCTTAAAGAAGCCTTTCTAGAGTTTGGCCCAGGAGAGTCTTTGTCAGTAGCAGGCTCCTTCTGTTCTTTCTACTCTCCTGTAATCATTTTTCCTGAATCAAGCAAAGAAAAGGAGAGGAATAACTGTTAGTAATCGAGCCTCTAAGACCTTCTGAATCTCAGCTGTAATGTTTGCAGGTTAACATTATTAGTCTGTGTCACTGGTTTATAAAAATGCCAGACTGTTCGAAGAGGTTGAGATAGTGCCTAAACGTATGAAAGCAAAGTACTGGAGAAGAAAGGAGTTAAAAGTCAAAGGATATAAGGGAGAATTTTGCCTCTAACATTTACTGGCAAGATACTAAGCTTCATAAATAGCCATATGATTTGCTGGACTACAAGATGGGCCCCTATGATCTCCATTCTTTCACTTTTTTGTGCGTGTTATCTCCTCCCACATCTTGCCAACCAGGGTCTGTGACCGTAGAAAAAGCCTTCGTGATGGTATGTCACCTTTGAGATTAGGTTATAAAAGACAATGAGCTCTATTTGTCTCTCTTTTTCATTATTTGCTCTGGGGCAAGCTCCAAACCCCCATAGTGAAGAACTGAAGGCTTTTTCCAACAACCACGATTCCAACCAACCTGGAACCAACCAACTTGGAACGCCAAAGCTGAGGTTGATCCACCAGCCCCAGTCAAACCTTCAGAGGCGTGCAGCCCCTGGAGACAGCTTGATTGCAGACTCATGATTGACCCTGAGCTAGAGCACCCAATGAAGCTGCTCCCAGACTCCTACTCCACAGAAACGATGTGAGATAATAAATGTTTGTTATTTTAAAGTGCTGTGTTAGGGGGACTTTGTTGCTCAGCAACGGGTAAAGAAATTTGGAAAAATGCCTTCCTACCAAGAACACAGTGAGGACTCAGTATTATCATGGATGAGAAAACCTTAAAGTATACGTGTATGTTAGAGCCATACAAATACAATGGGAGAACATGTCTAGAACACCACTATCCAAAAGAACTTTATGTGTAGGTAGGAATGTTCAATCTCTGCCGTTCTGTATGTGCTGAGCACTTGACATATGGCTAGTGCAAAATGAGGGATTGGATTTTTTATTTTATTTAATTTTGAATCATTTAAATTTAAATAGTCATAGGTGGCTAATGGCTACCATTTTGGACAGAACAGGTCTAGAGGTTTCTAATCCAACAAATGACAATTCTTTTTTTTTTTTTTTAAGATTTTATTTATTTATTTATTTATTTGACAGACAGAGATCATAAGTAGGCAGAGAGAGAGAGAAGGAAGCAGGCTCCCTGCTGAGCAGAGAGCCCAATGTGGGGCTCAATCTCAGGACCCTGGGATCATGATCTGAGCCTAAGACAGAGGCTTTAACCCACTGAGCCACCCAGGTGCCCCAGCAACAAATGACTATTCTAAAAAAGAGTCAAAAAGAACCCAGCATATAAAATTCACAAGCACGCTATCTTTACCAGTTATGACTTTCTAAGAAAAGACATGTTTTTAAGAAGTTCAGAAATTATGGGTTGAGTTTAAGTAATATTTCCTTCCTTGCAGGAAAAGAAATCATGCATTTTGTAAAACTGGGTTTTTTGAGACCTCAGATAGATTTCTCTTTGTGTGTATGTATGCAATTTATTAAACATGAAATTATCGAATCAATGGACTGGCTCACACAACTGGCTAATTTGTGTGGTCGATTGAAAAGGCATGCAATGAACCAAATGTGCCCACTGTTACCTTAACTACACAGGGCACTGCTGATTCATCTACCTGATGGGTGAGGAAGAGTTAATGACCTGAGTGTTTCTTGGCACCACTTTATTTAGTGAGGTCGTTTGGTAATTATGAGACTCCAAATGCCAAAACAACTACTGTAAGTTACTTGCAATGATAGTTAAATCTAACTAGAGATAGACTTAAGTGTATACAAGATCGTATTAGTTGAGGCTTGTAGGACGCCATGCATGTTATGTTGTTAGCAGGGCAGGAATGTTCATCTGGATTTTCTTATTCTTTCTAAATGACCTATGTTGAATTGTGCTCTGTAATAAAGCTGATGTCATTTAAATGTTGACTGTATCCTTAACATAAAATCCCTTCTCATGTCAGATCATGCCTTATAGCCTCAAGCTTGCAGTCCACTGCTACTCCTGACACTGACACAGGATGAAGGCGAGTGGTTATCCCCCTCCACGGAGAAAAGTAAAATTAGATTCTTAGCTCAAACTACGCACAAAAGCTTTCCCTTGATGAATTAAAAATGTAAGGCTCTAAGGCCAACTAAAAATATTTAGAAGAAAATATAAGAAAAAAAATTATTTGGGACTATGAAAGGATTTACTAGATAAGACAGACGATGTTCTAACCATGAAAGAAAAGACTGAAAAGTTCAATTCATAAAAATTAAGAACCTCTGTTTATCAAAAGACATCACTTTACTTATTTATCTATTTATTTAAATTTATGTGTTTATAGAGAGAGACTACTAGCAGGAGGGGCACAAGGATAGGGAGAGAAAATCTCAAGCAGACTCCATGCAGAGCACAAAGCCCAACTCTGGGCTTAATCTCATGACCCTGAGATCATAACCTGAGCTGGAACCAAGAGTCTGACGCTTAACTGACTACATCACCCAGGCACCCCAAAAGATATCATTTTATTATCTACTTATTTATTTTTAAGGATTTTATTGATTTATTGGGGGGGGCATGAATGGGGGAGGGGAAGAAGGAGAGGGACAAGCAGACTTCCTGCTGAGCGGGGAGCCCCACATGTGGCTCTACCCCAAGACCGGGAGATCATGACCTGAGATGAAGTCAGATGCTCAACGAACTGAGCCACTGAGGTGCCCCCAAAGACATCATTTTAAAAAGTGTAAATGCAATCCACGGGTTGGGATAATGTTCATTAAATAGATATAATTAGCAAAAAAATAGTATTTTTACTATAAAGAAGTCCTACAAATCAAAAACAAAAAGACTCAATAGAAAAATAGAAAAGATTCAATAGAATAATGGGGAAGATCATAAACCTGTAATTTGGAAGAAGACATGAATGATGATTATACATGTAGTGGGTTAAATTGTGGCTTGCAAAATATCTTTCCATGTCTGGTGTGCCTGGATGGCTCAGTGGGTTAAGCCTCTGCCTTCGGCTCAGGTCATGATCTCAGGGTCCTGGGATCAAGCCCCGAATCAAGCCCTGCATCAGGCTCTCTGCTTGGCGGGGAGCCTGCTTCCCCATCTCTATTTGCTTGCCTCTCTGCCTACTTGTGATCTCTCTCTCTGTCAAATAAATACAAAAAATCTTAAAAAAAAAATCTTTCTATGTCCTAATCCCTAAAACCCGTGAATGTGACCTTTTTGGAAAAAGAGTTTTTGCCGATATAATGAAATTAAGAATCTTGATCCTTTCAATCATCCTTGATTATTCAGGTGAGCCTAAATCCAGTGGCCAGTGAGAGACACGTGGAGCTAAAGACCACAGGAAGGCAAAGGCAGAGATTGGGTCCATGCAGCCACAAACCAAGGAACGCCTGGTGCTACCAGAAACTGGAAGGTGCAAAGAAGAATCCTTCCTGAGAGTCATCAGAAGGAGCACAACTCGACCGACACCTTGATTTTGGACTTCTGGCCTCCAGAACCATGGAAGAATACATTTTTGTTGTTTCAAGTCACCCAGTAATGGTAATTTGTAAAAGACAGCCCTCAGAAACTAATACGGTGCATAAGAAGAGAAACTTGCTAGAGAAGTTATTAGAGAAATATAAGTTAAGAGAAATAAGTTAAGAGAAATATAGTTATTAGAGAAATATAAGTTAAGTCCTCAGTGTAATACCCTTATAGACAAACCATATCGGCAAAAATTAAGACGTCTGATCGTATCCAAGGTGATGAAGCTATGGTTCAACAGGAACTCTCATACGATACTGGTAGGATTCTAAATTGGTGCATGTATGTTGCAGAACAATTGGGTCTTGCCTTGTGAAGATGAATCTACACATATCCTGCTAATTAAGCTATTCCACCACTAGGTTTAACACACCCCAGAGGCACTCTAAAACACACACCCAAGAGATACGTATAAGAAAATTTTCAGCAGTTTTTTTTTTTTTTAAAGATTTCATATTTAAACAATCTCTACACCCCACATGGGGCTCAAACTCACAACCCTGAGATCAAGAGTCGAAGGGTCCATCAAATAAGCCTGCCAGGTGCCCCCCAAAATTTATCAGTTTTTTTCATACTGACAAAAAACTGGAAACCGTACACACAACAAGAGTATGCAACATGCTAATGAAAAAATAATTTGCAGCATGTTCACAGGGATTTTCACAGGGAAAAATGAATGTGCTATTGTTACATGTAACAATATTTATTGTAATAACATGAATGATTTTTAAGGTGTATGGAGGGAGAAATAGAAATTGCAGAAAATTTGTTCAAAATCCAGCAAAGCTAAAAAATATGTTGCTTATGAAAACATGTGTAAGATACCATATTTGTTTTTAAAAATGTTCATGGCTACTTGAGAGAAGGCTGGTGGATGAGATGGGGAGATACATTCTGGTACAGAATATTTGAGACCTGAGATGGAGGAATGAGTTCCCAGATGATTATATTTGTTCTGTGTTTATTAACTTAAACATTTTATGTAAGCTTTTCTTAAAGATATATTACTATTAAAAATACGTAATACCGGGGCGCCTGGGTGGTTCAGTGGGTTAAAGCCTCTGCCTTCGGCTCGGGTCATGATCTCAGGGTCCTGGGATCGAGCCCCTCGTCAGGCTCTCTGCTCGGCGGGGAGCCTGCTTCCTCCTCTCTCTCTGCCTGCCTCTCCTCCTACTTGTGAGCTTTGTCTGCCAAATAAATAAATAAAATATTTTAAAAAAATACCCAATACCAAAATGAAATGAGCAAAGGAAAATGCTATAATATTCAGTGCTACATAGAGAGCATCTGTAACCCAAAGCCATCAGCACGTCTGTTGAATACCTTTTGACAGGTATTTGGAGAAATGGAAGGTTAGCAAGAATGAGTATAACCTCAAATTTAGAAATGGAGAGAAATAAAATGACCCTGTGCACATGTGTTGAAGTGAGAAGAGGCTATCAGAGTAGGTAGTAGGGAAATGGGCCATATCTTAGAAGAAGGCAGACAGGACGACCTAGATAAAAGTCTGACCCATCACAAAAAGCTTTCCTAGACACTAAAAATCTTAAAAGTCAGCTTTGAGTAAAGATGAATTAGTGGGATCAAGAGGCCAAAGCTACCAGTTACTCTTAGGGAAAAAACAAACAAAGTTGCAGAATATACAGCTAGGATACCTACCTTGGTCTTCTAGCCAGAGTACAGTTGTAACCTCGTAAGTTGACCTTGTGTCAGCTGTTTTAAATGAGTGTGTGTGAAGATGAGCAGAGTTCAGTTTTTTAACCTGTGTGCTTAGGTCTTTGGTACAAAACCTCAGGGCCTAACAAGCTTTGCACGTTCACTTATTGGCTGTAGGGAATTATCTTATTTGAAGTGTGCCATCTGTTTCCAGTTGGGACCCTAACTGATACAAGCAGGTCTATTAATTATCTCTCTCAAACCAGCTGTTGGCAACCCTGGGAGTGGTTTCCTGGCAGCTATTACCATACACCATTTGCCTATATTCTTTGTAAACAAAGGTGTCGGTATAGAGCAGTGATTCTCAAAGTGTAGTCTCCTACCAGCAGCACCAACATTACCAGGGAATTTGTTAGAAATGTAAAGTGTGGCTGCACCCAAGACCTACTGAGTCCAGACCTCTGGTAGTGGGCCAAGCAATCTGCTTTAATAAACCTTTCAGGTGATTCCAATATGTGTTAAAGCATGCGAACCATGAACCTACGGGAATCACAACGGATACAGCAGCATCCTGCAGCCAATAGCAACGGAACGTCTATTTTTAAAATAAAAGCTGTATATGTCTACAACATGATGCTTCGATATACATGCACATAGAAAAAGGATTACTAAAGTCAAACCAGTCAACATACCCAGCTCCTCGGGGCGCCTGGGTGGTTCAGTGGCTTAAATGTCTGCCTTAGGCTCAGGTCATGATCCTGGGGTACAGGGATGGAGCACTGCGTGGGTCCCTGCTCCATGGGGAGTCTGCTTCTACCTCTCCTTCTGCTCTCCCCCACCCCCCTCAAGCTCACTCTTTTGCACTCTCTGTCTCTCTCAAATAAAATCTTAAAAAGAAAAAAAAATAGCTATCTCCTCACATAATTATTTTTTGTGTGTGTGCGTGCTAAGAGCACCTTCTGAGATCTACTGTCTGAGCAGATCTCTGCTGTACAATACAGTACTATTAGCTGTAGTCATCCTGGTGTACATTAGATATCTAGAATTTATTCATCCCACAAACTTAAACTTTGTACCCTTTGACTAATATCTCCCCATTTCCTCATCTCCCCACCCCTGTTAACTATTATTCTACTCTGCTTCTATAATTTTGACTTTTTGTAGATCCCACACCTAAGTGAGATCATACAGTATTTTTCTTTCTGTGTCTGGCTTATTTCACTCAGCATAATATCTTCCAGATTCATCCGTGTTGTTGCAAATGGCAGGATCTCCTTTTTAAAGGCTGAATAATATTCCTATATATGTAAACCACCATTTCTTTATCCATTTATCTACCCATCAATGGAGACTAAAGCTGTTCCATATCTTGGCTGTTGCAAATAATGTTGCAGTAAACACGGGCATGCAGATATCCCTTCAAGGTATTGGTTTAATTTCCTTTGGCTATCTGCCTAGAAGAGGGATTGCTGAATCATATGGTGGTTCTATTTTTAATTTTTATGGAGAGAAACCTCCATACTGTTTTCCATAGTGGATGTACCAATTTACATTCCCACCAACAGTGACCAAGGGCTCCTCTTTTTCTCCACATCCTCACTTCACTTCATTTATCTTCTGTCTTTTTGATAACGACCATCCAAACAAGTAGGAAGTGATCTCTCATTGTGGTTTTGATTTGCATTTCCCTGGTGATGAGTGATGTTGAACATCTTTTCATGTGTCTGCTGGCCATCTGGATGTCTTCTTTGAAAAAATGTCTATTCAAGTCCTGTCCACATTTTTTAACCATCTTATTCTTATTATCATTATTATTCTGGCTATTCAGTTGTATGAGTTCCTTATATATTTTGGATACTAACCCCTTTTCAGATATATGGCTGGCAAATATCTTCTCCCATTCTTTAAGCTGCCTTTTCATTTTGTTGTTTTCTTTGACATGCAGAAGCTTTCTAGTTTGACATAGCCTCTGTTTATTTTTGCTTTTATGTTGCTTTTGTTGCTTGTACTCTTCATATCCAAAAAATCATAGATAAGAATGTCAAGGAGTTTCCCCTGTATATTACAAGGAGTTTGACCCATTACGGGTCTTATGTTTAAGTGTTCAACCCATCTGGAGTACATTTTTGTGTTTGATATAAGATCTAATTTCATTCTTTTGCTCATGGATATTTAGTTTTCTCAGCACCATTTACTGAAGAGACTCTCTTTTAAACCCCACTGTATATTTTAGATGTCCGTGTTGAAAATTGGTTAACACTGGGGCACCTGGCTGGGTCAATCGAGCACACGACTCTTGATCTCAGGGCTGTGGGCTCGAGCCCCATGTTGGCTATGGAGATCGCTTAAAAATAAAATTAATAGGGGCGCCTGGGTGGCTCAGTGGGTTAGGCCGCTGCCTTCGGCTCGGGTCATGATCTCAGGGTCCTGGGATCGGGTCCCGCATCGGGCTCTCTGCTCAGCGGGGAGCCTGCTTCCCTCTCTCTCTCTGCCTACCTCTCTGCTACTTGTGATCTCTGTCAAATAAACAAATAAAATCTTAAAAAAAATAAATAAAATAAAATTAATAAAAAAGAGCTAACACTGTGTGCTTGGGTTTATTTCTGGGCTTTCTATTCTTTTCCATTGGTCTGTTTTTGTGCAAGTACCATAGTGTTTTGATTACTATTAATTTGTAATATAATATAGCCTGAAGGGAGGAGGGAAGGGGGATGTTCCTAGAAAACAGGAAGACAAGAGTCAGGTTTAGCCACCTTGAGAAAGAAGTGACTGGCCTTGGAAGGACACAGGCAACCCAAGGTAACCACACAGGAAGGGAAACAGGGGAACAAGTACCCTGACTTCACAGCCTCCCTCCCCTAATTTCCATCTGAGCTCCTCGGATGGAAACCAAAGAGCAAAGAAGGCCATTGATATAATCCACAAGGCCCAATCTCCAAGACCGAGAGCCAAGTGTAGAAGGGTAGCAGGTAGAGGGGCAAGTGAAAGACATGAGGTTCCTGCCAACTCACGTCCTCTATTTAGCAGCCCTAACTGCAAGTGAAAGTTGACGGTGAGATGATGGGACCAGAGACAGGCAACACACGTTCGGGGTTCTTGTCCCAATTTTCTGCCATCATGTCAGGAAACAACACAGTCTGAGTCTGGCCGACCGACATTTATGGAATTCTCCAACACTGCAGAGATAGAAGAGGTTAGAAGGAAAGCTTTGACACCAGGAGAAAAACATTCCCT
This sequence comes from Martes martes, assembly GCF_963455335.1. Classification (NCBI taxonomy): domain Eukaryota; kingdom Metazoa; phylum Chordata; class Mammalia; order Carnivora; family Mustelidae; genus Martes; species Martes martes. Next base: position 26,910,379 of record NC_137889.1, on the reverse strand, counting down.
CTAGATTACTTTAATGTGGGGTGAGTCTCAGGGGATCATTACTCCATCGTGCTCAGTGACTCAAGGCTATTCTGACAATGTCCTAAATAGATTACTTTATTGGAGATGAATGAAGAAGGATCCTCTTGAAGAGAGTTGTGTTAATGGGATCATCCTCTAATTCTACAGCTCATACCGTCCCCAAATTTCATAGTGAGTGGGAAAAACAAAACAAAACAATTTCAGTGTGTGATAATTACTCTCCTTGAAATAACAGGGCAGAGGCAGGCCAGAGTCTAGTAGCTCCAGCTCAAGGAAGAACTTGGTAGTTTATTTGATGTTTACTATTTTTTTTTTAAGATTTTATTTCTTTACTTGAGATAGAGAGGGTGGAGGGAGGAGCAGAGGGAGAGGGACCGAAGCAGGCTTTCCACTGAGCAGGGAGCCCAATGCGGGGCTCTATTCCAAGACCCTGGGATCATGACCTGAACTGAAGCAGACCCTTAACCAACTGAGCCACCTAGGTGCCCTGGATATTTACTATGTTAATTTTATGAATTGGTTATGACTAAATATAAAGCTGTGACAATGGAGAGAAAAATGCCTCTTATCTTACAGCAGGATTTACCACTGGAGAGGGGCCTTCCAGGGACCTCAGCTCCCCCTTCTACATTCCAGTACGTCGTGGAGAAGCGACAAGCCAACAGTGTAAGTGGATGACATCATTGTGTCTGGGAGACCATTATGAGAGCTCAAAGAATGGTTCTCTAAAGCCCTATACATCTTAGATAATAACTAGAAATGATCCTTTGAAAAAGTAGTTTTGTCATGACCTCATAAATCACTTATAGCCTAATATTCCAAGATTGCTACCAGTACCACCTGGTCAGCTCCGAGGAAGTATGATCTTTTAGGGGTTCAATATTTAATGTTTACTGCACAGTGCATAGCACCTATGCAGAAAACCTATCAAAAACCTCATTGCTCAATCTTTAGTTTGATGAAAGTTACTAGTTATTCATTTTTAACATTTCTTGATTTTTTTATTTTTGGAAAGCCTCCTTAATCATGTCATTTAATGACTCTCTGAGGTAAAGTGCATTTTGATTAAATAGTCTGCCATAAAATGCGTTTACATTGTGCTTCATTTGGCACTGACTCCCTGATATCATATTGCTTGGATATGAAATGAAAGGTTCTGGAAATGAATTGAATACTTTGACTACAGAAGCTAAAGTAACTGGCTTACCTCTGTTTTTTTATTTTTCTTTTTTGAGCTTGTACATTTGTCATCTGTGGTCTGTTTATTTTTACTGTGAAGAGACAACGAAGATATAGGTTTCTAAATTTTGTCTGGAATAAAGGAGAGATATATAATATATATATAAAGATATTTACATATCATATATGTGGTTATATATTAAAAATTATATATTATAATATATATCATTATATATTAACTATATATTTTAAATTATATATCTATTTAAAGATGTAAGTTATATCTTATACAATGATATAAAGATTGTATTGTATATTTTGCATATATATTTATAAAGATACCCATTTCCCCAGAAATGTTCTACTTCTGAAATGTCTTGTTTAAGTAAAAATGTATATAATACTATGTGTATGTATTTTGGACAGGTTTAGCTATGGGAATGTATTCTGGACTACCTTCAGGTCCGGATACTTCCTATTGAATAGTGATTTTTTAACAGTATTTTTTAATAGTGCTTTTATTTTAGTGCATGTTTTAAAAATACTAAGTGTATCTGTTAAGAGTGCTAACTTTTTGGTAGACTTTAGTCTACCAATTCAAGTAAACCCATTTCTGAAAATATCCAGGATGCCCTGAAACTCTTTCTTTGTAAACTTAATGTTCTTTGGAAATGGACGAAAAGCTCGTTTTTGAAGTCCATTATAAAGGCAACTTCTATTCGGTATTGCATTTTATTTTAACCCTTTAATCTGCCCAACTTCAGTTCCACAACTCGCCATGGGAAGCAAGAGTCTTATTAATAACAGCCGTGTTTAAATTGCTGAGTATCCGCTTTCCCGGTGCCGTCCCAGATAGGCCTCGTGCAGAGGACACAGTGACTCTGATCGTTGATACTTCTTGAGAAAGGACAAGGTAGACACACCATCCAGGAGGGTGGCCACGAATCCTTGGCTTTTTTCATTAAGGAGCTTTTTCACAGCAAATTATGCTACTGTGATCATTATCTTGGCATGCCGCCCTAATTCACTCTTGGACAAGATTTCATAGCCGAATGTAGAGAGCTAATTTGAATGTTTTTCATTCAACTTTAAAAAGTGGTGAATGTTTTTACACATTTTATGAACTTACCTACCAACTACCTTTATTTTAGGCTCAGATTTGACCCTTTGGTTGGCTATACTTATGCTGCACTTTCCATGTGCGAAAACTCCTTTTTTAACGCATCTACCCAGTCATTATTCTTTGAAAGTTCATGGAAAAATTGTTTTTGCTTAAGTATACAAGTGATACAGAGGAAAGAACATGGGATTTAGGCTGCCGCTTGTAACGTGAGACAAGTTATTTCACGGCTCGGAGCCTTAGTTTTCCTATCTAAACACTTATATGATAATATTTAGCCAATAGATTATTGAAATAACATGTGTAAGTACCTGAAAAAGTCTGAAACATAGCATGTCCTCAAATATAGGTTTCCACTTTCTCCCTTTTAAAATGTATTTGTTATCTATTAACTGTTGTAAAATGTATTCAAATTCTATTTATTTGAGCAATAACCTAAAAGTCTTTTTTATATCTTTAAAAAGCATAGATTAGAAAATTGTTATATAGGGAATTTTATCTCCTAGCATAATACAACTCTTCATGCTGAACTCTAATACGCTTTCTTCCAAAGATTTGGGTCTTTAAACTATCTTTAGCCCTGTTATCAGTATTTCAGATAGGGCCATTTGGATGCAAATTAGCCAGAAAATGAACTCTGGTAGAAGTATTCATTTAGAGACCAATATTGTAGTACTCTGATCCAAAGAACTTCCTCACAAAATGGGATCACACAAAGGTCAGTTGTAATAAAACAAAAGCATAAATCAAAGTAGAACCTTCCTATAAATCAACAGCAATACACTCCGTTATGACATCAATCAAGATTATTTATAAATATGTCGATAAATAGTGTACCATCTCTTGGTTTCTCTTCATGTTTCATCGTTTATACAATTTGAATACTTGTTAATGTAACCCATAACGTGAAAGAGAATCCCATTGTTTAATAAACACCCATCCATTCACCTACCCTAAGGAAATTAAAGAGAAACTCCTCTATGAATTTAATTACTGGTAATTCTTTATTGTTCTGTGCTGGGGGTTCTCAAACATTATCAGGCATCAGAGCCAGGACGAGCTGATCTAAACACAGATTGCCAAACCGCACCCTCAGATCTTCCATTCAGTAGGTGGGGTCCGGGCCTGAGAATCTGCATTTCCAGCCGGTTGTGGGGAGTGTGGAGGCCGCTCTTGCTCAGGCTGGGAGGGCAGGAAAGGGAGTGCGCATGCTCAGAGAGGGGAGGGAGCCCCGCCCCTTGTTTTCCTCTTCCTTTTCTTTTCTTTTTTTTTTTTTTTAAGATTTTATGTATTTATTTGACAGACAGAGATCACAAGAAGGCAGAGAGGCAGGCAGAGAGAGAGGGGGAAGCAGGCTCCCTGCTGAGCGGAGAGCCTGATGCGGGGCTCGATCTCAGGACCCTGAGATCATGACCTGAGCTGAAGGCAGAGGCTTAACCCACTGAGCCACCAAGGCGCCCCTTCTCTTCCTTTTCTGCGGTCTCTCTTGCCCCGGTCTTAAAACGGAGCTGGAGCCAGACCGCTGTCCCACTGATAGAAAAATAAGTGTTTTGTGTTACGAGCCTCTGAGATTTGGGGGTTGTTATCCCAACAAAACCCGACCAATACATACCCGTTTGTTGTGGCGTTGTTTTAACAGGGGCATTTGGAAATGGTCTAACGATTCTTTAAAAAGAATAAATAAATTGTAGAATATTCAGAGTGGAGTAAAAGTTAAATTGAATGAACAATCGCCTTCTCTACAAATATATAAACCTTAAAAACAAGGTTAAAAAAAAAAAGCCACCCTGCACAAAGCTACATACAGCATAATATAATTTATAGAAATTTTAGAAAATGCCAAATAGGATTCCATGTTCCTTATAGATATATCTGTAGTGAAACTAGTGTAAGGTGACTAGAATAATAAATTCCAAATTCAGAAAATTGGTTACTTCTCAGAGAAGAGTGAATAGAAAGATATTGAGGGGTAAAGAATAGAGAGCTTCTCCTAGATCTATAAAGTTTTGTTCCTCAAAAAAAAAAAAAAGGGCAGAATAAATGTCAAATATAGCAGATACACTGTCCTACCTGCTTTGCTTTATGATTGGAGTTGTTCGGCACAACAAAAAGTATCTTTTAAAGAAAAGTGCTTCCCTTAGTGCTGTTTTATTGACAGCTCCTTGGGTCCAGCAGCTCTAGGCGTGTGGTTGATGAGTGAGGCTGGGATTTTGAGATTCTCAGATTAAAAAACCGACACAATAGAAATAAGCGATTCAGACTATTTGCAGGTTGGGCCTCGTATGTTAAACATGGACAGATACCAAGCCGTGGAGTGTCAATAAGCATTCAGGACCTGTTATTTCCTTTTTCTTGAATGCCGTTTCACTTGCTTGGTTGGAAAATTTGATTTGATTTGAGTTCAGTAGAAATGCTCAGCTAGGCTTTGAGAGATTGCATTGGAAGCCCAATTTCCCCTCATTTTGTTTTAAGTGAAGACAAGAAAAGAGAACTACTGGGGTGGGTGTGATTATTTCTCACCCACTCCTTCAGCCAGTCCTTCCCTTCCCTTCAGGAGGAAGGGGGTATAGCGTTGCCTTCAAAACCCTGCAGCATGGGCGACTGGGTGGCTCAGTGGGTTAAGGCCTCTGCCTTCAGCTTGGGTCATGATCCCAGGGTCCTGGTATCAAGTCCAGCATCAGGGTCTCTGCTCAGTGGGGAGCCTACTTCCCTGCCTCTCTGCCTACTTGTGATCTCTGTCAAATAAATAAATAAAATCTTAAAAACAAACAAACAAACAAAAACACCCTACAGCATGTCAGAATAATCCGGAGAGCTCCCGGGAAGCACAATTTTCCAGGCCCCACCTCGGATCCTACCAAATCTGGATTTTCCAAATATAAGGCAGAGAATCTTTATTTTTTTCTTTCTTTCTTTTTTAAAGCTTCCTACAATTACTGTTACCGTCAAAGGATCACAATCCCCCAAGTCTCTACCAACTGAGAGTTTCTCTTCTGGATTTGCTCCTCACTGCTGGATGCTGTCCATTTTATCTGTTGTATAAAGCAGTAAGCAGGTGTTAAAAACAGAGCAAACCAGGAAATGCAAAACTAGTAACAAAAGTAATAACATTATATAAAAATTGATTTGCACAAGTATTATAAACTTATAAGGGAGGAGAGCAACCCAGTTACAGAGTTACCCTACTGAGCCTTGCATTTTGAGTTTCATTTACAAGTTGTCATGTATAAAAGATTTCCTCACAGCTGTGCTAAGAGTATTTGTGTTCCCTGGGTGTGAATGCCTTGTACCCAAAGTATGCACCACAACTCCGACTCAAGGTGTGGGATATGGAGATGCAAAGCCTGGCAGAACATTATTTTGGCAACTGGTATCTTTCAAACTGAAATATTGCAATGATAACATTTTACTGGTTTTCTTTTAAAGATCCCTGTGCTCTTAGCTGACAATGCTTTGCTGGCATTTATTAAAATATTAATATGTTTTTATCATTCAAACCTCTATGCTAACTCTTACTTGATGTGTGTAAGTGTTGCAACCCAGGGAAGCAAGCATAAAAATAAAACAAAGAAGCAGCAGAAAAAAGAGGGAAGTAAATACAAGATAGTATATCGCCAATTAGCCTCAGTTCTACTAGAAAACACAGCTGGTTGTCTGGTCATGAGGGATGGCTTCTGAGAGGTCATATGGAACTATTGCATCTTGGAACAATGTCAATGAGGAAGAAGGGTAAGGAATTTGCCAACTCCTTCCCTTCTCCCTTCTTGGGTTGGTCAGAGTTCCCCTGAGTTCCCGGTTCTCTTACCAAGGCCCTTCAAGGAGCCTGGGTAGCAGAGCCGCAGGGCACAAGGCAAACTCGTGAGCAGGTGCAGTTTACCACACCACTGTGTGAAGCCAGCAGCCTCGAGGCCCGCTAAGTGAGCAGAGGCACTTGAGTGATGACCGAGAAAGTCCAGGTGGGAGGGTAGAGGCATGCGGTCCGAGGCATGAGGTGAGGCGCTGTGGGGTCGTGCCCCGAGTGACTTGGAGGACTGGAAGCAGCTGCTGCAGCGAGCCCAGCTAGGCAGTGACAGGCCTCCACCACGCAGCTGGTGATGAAACTCACCGCAGCTGTCCTCACCGGAGCCTCTCGGTGCTTTAACGCTGGCTTGGCCTTCTTGGACCGTCTTCAGTAGCACTGAGCCAAAACCTCACAGCCGAGCAAATCCAGGGAGGCACATAAGCGGGGTCTGCTACACCAGATCTGCAGGGCCGGCAGCAGAGAAAATGATTCTGGGGCATCTTGTGTCAGAAAGGAAGGAGGCTGCCACAGCCAGGTCTTGCCAAAAGGACACAGGGGCCAACTGGAGAGAGTCTTTTGGCCAAAGACATGATAGTTTCAGCAGCAAAAAGAAGAGCAATGGATTGCAACACATCGAGTATATAAAATAAAAATTCCTAAGTTAATAGTGATACTCCAAAAAAATTAATTGTGGTTACTAGAGGCAGGGGTGGGGGGTGGTGGGAGTGGGTGAGGTTGGTCAAAGGTAAAACCACAGTTGTGAGATAAATAAGAACTGGGGACATAAGAAACAACGTGACTACAGTTAATGCTGCTATGTAGTACAGCTGAAAGTTGTTGAGAAGGTAGATCCTAAAAGCTCTCATCACAAGAAGAAAAAATTTGTAAATATGTTAGGTAATGAGTTTGGATGAGAGTTACTGTGATAAATGCATGTCATTTTGCAATACAAGCCTGTCAAGTCATTATGCTGTACATTTCAAATTTATTCGTGCAATATGTCACTTATGTCTCAATAAAACCGAAAATAAATAAGGGAATTCATTAACTAATAACTAAAATGCAAAAGAAATAATAGAATTTGAGAATGTTCATTTCACAAACTTTAATAAAACAATGGATCTAGGCAGTAAAAAACACGGGCTCCTGAAATCATTAGGTAGAAACTTAAAGAGAAAACTTTATAAGGGACGGAGCAGCCTGATAATATCTGAACCCACAGATCAGTCTTATCACTAAAAGTGGAACAGAACAGGGGGTGCCTGGGTGGCTCAGTGGGTTAAAGCCTCTGCCTTCAGCTCAGGTCATGATCCCAGGGTCCTGGGATCGAGCCCCGCATTGGGCTGTCTGCTCAGCAGGAAGCCTGCTTCCACCTCTCTCTCTGCCTGCCTCTCTGCCTATCTGTGATTTCTGTCTGTCAAATAAATAAATAAAAAATCTTAAAAAAAAAAAAAAAGGAACAGAACAGACAACCAGATATTAAGTATCTCCTATGTAGTATTTGTGTCTCAAAAATTGAACCTGAATCTAATTAAGCATTTTGATCCACCAATTTATAAGAAACATGAGGAAAAGAGGAACATATAAACTGATACTTTGAGGATGAAATCTGCCAAATTGAGAATAAGGGAAATCTTCAAAGATAGAAAAACCCATTTTTCAACAAACAAATGGCATAAAGACAATGAGAGTGGGGACAGGAAGACAGTACATATCTAAAGAGGCTTAGAAAACATGTCAACCAAATACCATCTTAGGATCTTATTTGGATTTTGATCCCAACAAACCAACTTTAAAATACATCTTAAAAAAAATCTGGGAAAATCGAACACAAACTGGGTGTTGGATGATATTAAGACTTTGCTGATAATTTGTCAAGTGTGAGCATGAAACTATGATTATGTTTTTTGGTTTTTTTTTTTGTTTTTTAGAAAGTCCTTATCTGCTAGGGATATGTAACTACCTCTGTGGGTGAAATGATATGGTGACTGGAATTTGCTTTTAAAAAATTCAGAAGAGGGCAAAAAGAAATGGGGAAAGATAAATAAGAAAATATGGACAAAATGTGACTGCCTTGTTGAACCAAGGTGGGAACACAGGGCATTCATTCTATTGCAGTCTCTCCTTTTGTGCACGTTTGTAAATGTCTATAATAAAAGGCTAAAAAATTAAAATACATGAACAAGTTCTTTTTAAACAAACATAAAGACTCCCCAGTTGATTCCAATGAGCCAGCCAGCTTTGGGAATCATTTGGGTAGAGAGGGCCTTGGAAGGAAGGAGAGGCAGGCGTAGAGAAGCTGAAACAGCACCCCTCTCCCCCTGCCACTGTCCCCAGGTGCTTGCCCACTTCCTGTGACAGCTCTCCTGGGGTCGGGCAGCAGGTCATTCTCAAGGACTCACAATCTCAGTGATGAGAAGACAGTGCAAAAGAATTCAAGATGTTTGATGGGAGAGCTAGTGGTTCTATTAAAATTCCTTCTCAGATATAAAAAAAAAAGATTAATGGGTGTTCATATTTAGCTCCTACTTCCATGAGAAAGCCTGTGGAAAAGCGTCTATGGTAACTAATCTGGAAAATAAATCAAATTAGTCACTGTTGAGGCTGGCATTATGATCCAAAATAAGATATATTTTGTTGTTGTTGTTGTTGAGTGGCTTAGCTTGAGGGTAGAAGTTTATGGTGGGTTTTTATGACACAAAATTTACTATTTATTATTTCAGAGTTTGTTTAGTTCATACTCTAGTATAATTCTATGGAAATAGCCCTGAACTGGATGTCTTGAGACCCAAGTTTTGATTCTGGATTTTGCCCTGACAAGCTTGTGACTTTCTTCAGTTTACTCTCTCTGAGGCTTAATTTTCTCATTTCTAAACCAAAGAGGTCTGGGGTCCTTCCAAGCTTTAAAATTCAATTTGTGAATAAATTCCTCATTCCTCAAGGAATCTATTTTGTAGAAATGCTCTTATTGTATCTTACCAATGATGATTTGTATTGAGTGCAAAATTTTTATAATGGTTAGAGAAATCCAATTTCCCTAATGTTTCATTTCTCATATTCATTCCTCATATAATTGAATTAAGTTTTCTTTAAGGTTGGGAATTTAGATTATTTACAGTTTGTTTTCACACCTAATACCAATTTTAACATTCTTATGTAGACCTTAGATGTTTTCTTAGAAAATAATTTTATCCTGGAATTGTCGGGTCAAAGTATGTGAATATTTTCAAGAGCTTCTCACTACTAATCTGTAAAAAAGAGGAGATTTCACAAAATCATTACCAATGCTTACCATTATCATTTTAAAAGTTTTTCTTCCGGGGCGCCTGGGTGGCTCAGTGGGTTAAGCCTCAGCCTCTGGCTCAGGTCATGATCTCAGGGTCCTGGAATCAAGCCCTGCGTCGGGCTTTCTGCTCAGCGGGGAGCCTGCTTCCCCTCTCTCTCTTCCTGTCTCTCTGCTTACTTGTGTTCTCTCTCGCAGTCAAATAAATAAATTAAAAAAAATCTTTAAAAGAAAAAGTTTTTCTTCCTCTAAAAGCAATTAAAAGTTCTAATAAAATCTAGCTTAAAAAAATGTACTCATTCCTTTGCATGCACTGTTTCATTTACTCCTAACAACAAACTTATACCACAAGTAGTTTTATTATTTGTACTCGACAGATGTAGAAATAGAATTAAAGAGAATAAAAATCTGATAAAACAGATTCTCAATAGATGCTGAACAATGAAAGTTTAGGGGTGCTCCAATTTTTATTCTCACAGAAATATCCAGTCATTGACTTTTCATGCATGGTAGTGCTCATTTTTAGTAGTTGAGACTCAAAGGATTAGACATTTGAAGTCTTTTGAAGCTCTGAAACATTAAAAAAATTGGATTTCTCTAACCATTATAAAAATTTTGCATCTCAATACGAACCCTCATTTGTAAGACACAATAAGAGCATTTCACAAAATAGATTCTTTCCATCTGGATTTGTGTGCACACATGTGTACAAAAGTAAATGTCTTAAAATTTCAGGGGAATCAAGTGAATCAATAGTATGTATTAGGTCTAAGATGTCTTAAAAAATAAGTGAAAGTTCTCTAAATTTAAAAAGATGAAACTCATTCATGTAACAAGTATTTAGTACGCATTTACTATGGGCCTCTTTATTCCAAGTGACTCTGAACCTTTAGTGTGTCTCAAGAGCTACCTGGACAAGAGCGGGGTCAACTCTCATGGAGGCGCCGTGGGATAGAGCCTGGGGTCCAGGTTCATTGTCCTTTAGACCACACACAATGCATTTTAGCCCTGTGAGGCACATCCCGGCATCCACAAGAAAGTTTGAAATGCCAGACCATTTGTGGTCTAGAACAGAACCTTGCACATAATACAGGTATGCCGTGAGTCAACACTGAATTAAAGATAACATGAAGATTTGCTTCTTGAGGAAAAAATCGGCCAAATCAAAGGCCATTCTAGCAGGTGGGATTTCAGATGGCAATATATAAATCATGTTATTATCATAAGGGCAATGCATATCTGGTTCTTTGTGGCTTTTCTTGTGCCAAACCAAACCTGCGCTGTTCTAAAGATTTGATTTTCTCAGTGACAATGAGAGTAAAGATACTTGTTTCTCACTTTATACACTTTTTTTTTTTTTTGGTTTCTGTTAACAATCATGGATGAGCATCGACTGTGACTATTTTTTTTTAAGAAAGTATCAGTGACTGGCTGCATGAGCTGATTTCTAGAGATGATTGCTTTTTTTTTGTTTTTTAAGGTTTTACTTATTTATTTGACAGAGAGGGTGAAAACAGGGGGAATGACAGGCAGAGGGGAGAAGGGAGAAGCAGGCTCCCCACTGAGCAGGAAGCCCAAAGTAAAGCTCGATTCCAGGACCCTGGGATCATGACCCAAGCCAAAGGCAGCCGCTTAACCCACTGAGCCATCCAGACACAGCAACAGATGATGGCTTTCTAGGCAGCTTTCACACAGCCACCCCTATGGCTAGCACCAGGTGCACCCGGAGTAAAAGAAACAGTGTCTCTAATCTTGAGGAAGTCACCACCTCACTGACATCCAGTCCCCTGTGGATGAGCCACAATGAGAAGACGCTTTTTGCAACTTTTTATTTCATGCTTGTGAAAGCACTTTGGTTCTGTTATCTCCTTTGATTTTTAATGTCAATTCTTTTTTCTTTAAAGATTTTGTTTACTTATTTATTTGTCAGGGAGAGAGAGAGAGAGAGCGAGCGAGCGAGCGAGCACAAGTAGGGGGAGTGGCAGGCAGAGGGAGAAGCAGGCTCCTCACTGAGCAAGGAGCCTGATGTGGGACTTGATCTCAGGACCGTGGGATCATGACCCAGGCTGAAGGTAGACACTTAACCGACTGAGCCACCCAGGTTTCCCCTTAATGTCAATTCTTGAATGACACTTGCAGGCAAGCATCAGCTGAAATCTTATGTGGAAGATGGTCCAACCTCATTTTTTTTTGTGATAGCATTTTCCTGCAGAGAATTAACGTCACAGAAGGAATAGAGGAACACAGTGAAGGCGGCACTGGCTTACACATTATGTGAGCAGTGTACAGTTACAACACTGACATTGTTGGCTAAAAAAATCCTGAAATCCTTGGTGGGGGAGACTTCTTTCATGCTAATGTCACCTATTAAGCTCTTGGATTCCCTGGTGAACCGGAGGGGAACTTTGAGGGCTGTTAAATTGACAGGCGTGCTACTCTGTTTTAAGTTGTATGACCAAGAAAATTATAAGTCTTTACAAAACCAGTTTTCTAATTTACAGTGTATTTTAATAAGCATAATTCAGTTATTTAACTCCCAGTAACACAGAACAGAAAGTAACACTGTAGGTGGCTGATTAATAATTTGTCTATCTTTAGTAACTAACCATGTCACCATGAGAAGATGTTCTGAAAGAAACAGCATATTCAAAACAGACTTCCTAGGCTATGTCATTTCTTTGGGATAGTTCATTTTTCAAAGTGTTTATATGAAAGCTTTAAAAAATGTGCTACCTATCCCAATAGTATTTGTACTACACATTTAATGCAATTTATATAAATGGTTAAGGATGGAAAATTATCGACTCAACAACTGTTTAAGGAAATTTCTTTCCTGTTATCATCTGCTATATTGATAGTTTCTTCCTATACAGTTTCTTCCAAAGCATATTAAAGTCTGAATGTCTTTTTGAACATTGTTTAGATCTTCAGACTTTAATATGCTTTGGAAGAAACTATATAGGCCCAGGTCATTTCCTTCTAAACTTCTCAAAGTTATTCCAGATTTTCCATTGAGTTAGCAATAAACAAGTTATTATTTTGTCCTGTGCCATCATGTCTGCCTAATTGATGTGTTCCCAACCCCTCACAAGTTGCTGGGTACATCAAATCTTTTTTCCGGTGATACATACTATTTAGTAGAAGGTTTGATCTTTCTTAAAGGAAGCAACCCCAGTCAGTATCATCACTAAGATGATTTAGGTAAACTTATTGACAAGAAAGACCATATTTTATAAATATTTATAAAATATTCCAAATATTTAACCACTGATAAGTCTAGGATACTGACCAATCAGAATAGACCTGAGCCATAAAGGTGAACAAGGTCCAGCAGGGCCCTTTAGCGACAGATGTGAACCCTTTGGTTGTGGGATCCTAAGAAGGTGGGAGGAGTAAGCCAAGCGAGAGGCAGAGGAGGGAGGGGAAACTCGTAGAGGGGGCTCGTAACAGCGACTACACACCAAGGATCTGAATGTTTGACATTTTGGGACCAATGATTTCTTTGTTTTTGGGAGCTGTGCTGTGCGTTGTAGAAGGCATAACTGTGTCTCTGGTTTCTATCCACTAGGTTCCATTGTCACTTCGCCCTCAGCCGTGACAACCAGAAGTATCTTCAGATATTGTCAAACATCTCCCGGGAGGCAAAATCACCCTAGCTGAAAACCACTGTTTTTTATGCCATCTAGTATAGAAATATTTTAATATATTAAAAACTGTTACACTCACAGCGTCACCCACAGTGTCTTGAACCGTTGCCTGCCTTGTGGTGCTTAACAGAGATTTGATGAACAGACAGATGACTCATGCGAGTAGTTAAACCAGTGGGTATAACCTTAGAGGAAAGGTCGACTTACAGGTTGTCTCTTGTGCTTTGAGTGCGGGTACATCTTGATTTATGACTAAACAGGTGTTCAGGGAGACCCTTCAACATGGTGACCACAGCATTTGACACTGGGGAGGCTTCTGGAGCGTGAGGCTGGGGTGCGCTGTCTGCAATTCTTCTCCCTCTGTACACTCTGGTTTCTTTCTCCCGCCGTCCTGGTTGTCACTGACGCGCAGATAGAGTCTACATGTGTACCTCTATGCCTCATCCTCTTTCTGAACGTAAGCAGCATTTCTTCCGGCCCTGTGCGTATTAGACCCTCCACATGAAACCTAGACAACTGACCTCAGATTTTGCCTCCCTTCCCTGTATCTATACAAACTCCATGTCCTGCTTTGCTTAAATGAATTAATTAGGTCATTATTGCCTCCCTCAGGGGGTGATTTAGAGAGAACACACTCTCTCTCTCACAACTCCTACCTGCAAACGATAATCACCAAGTCCACTAAACCCACCAAACAGCCTGGATTTTCTTCTCTTCTCTTATTCGCTGCCCATTTGAGTTAGTTCACGTCTCTCCGGACTGGTCTTGCAGGCTCTGGTGCGTTCTCTCTCAAATTCAAGCTTCACACTGCCTCTGGTGTCATCTCTCTAAATGGCAACTTAAGGCCAATTAAAATGCTTCTGTTTTCTAAAGGATAACATCGCGAAGCTCTTCAGCACAGCTCTCTAGACCTGGCCTATGCTGTCTCAGAGCTTCCGACGTGGCCTTTCCTGCTCTTCAAATCTGAGCAGCTGTCAATTCGCTGCGACTCTAGGGTCCACTTCTTCCTTTGATCTGCAATGTCCTCTTGACCCTTTGTCACCAAACCAACTCCAAATCCTTTAGTTCAGGTGACACCTCTTCTGGGCAGTCTTTCTTGAATTGCTTATCCTGGACTCAGAGGCTCTTTGGTTTACTGTATTCTGAGGCCTCCTAAATTGTAGCATTATCATCCTGGGTTGAAATAATCTGTTTAACTATTACATGGTTTATCACTCGGGCTGAGACTATGTCTTATGCATCTTTATATCCTTAGTTGCTGCCAAAGGGGCTTAAGAAATGCTTCTGGTATGATTTCAATGCCGGAAGAAAGAAAAAAGCTAGATAAACAGAAAAAAAAAAAGACTGGAAGAATACCCACGTAACAATGCTAAACTCTATACTTTGGACATTTTATTGGAACTTCCTCCCACCTTGGCCAAAAGAAGTGTCAGTGTGAGGCTAATGCACATTACCACATGACACACAGAAAACACAGTCGCTTTGCAAACCTGGGGAAGGCTGGAAAGAAATTAGGTGAAGGGGGAGAAAGGGAAGAAGGAAACAGCAGCAATAATAAAGCATAAACTTTGTTAATCGTATCACAGTAAATCCAAACCTATAACCCTACTTCTAGCGAGAAAAATTTAAAAAGCAGAATGCAAGTCCAACTATAAGAGTTCTGTTCACTTCCTTCATAAATTGTGAACAATGCCCACCCTTCCTTTCTCACCATCCTGCACGCCCCCCTCCCCAGATCAACCTTACTGAAATAAAAATTAAGTTTTGTGATTTTTTTTCCTGCTGTTTTCAAGGACTCAAGCTCAATTGAGGACATAAGGCTAGCAGATGGCATAGTTTTAAAGAAGTTATAATATTTGGGTTGAAATTCCCTACTCTGTTAATTATGGCCCTGAAGACTTCTTGTCACAAAAGCAAAATTTTACAACCCCTTGACATTAAGAATGTCGATACTCAGGCCCTAGTGCAGCTGCCTGTGCATGAGGCCAACAGATGGGTGTAGCGTTTTTAAAGAAATAAAAGGCCGCGTTGCTAAGGTTTAAATTCTCTAATCCAGTCACCGAGGCTCTGTTAGCTCACTGCATGAAAAGAGGTCTGCTGCTTCCTCATGTGAAGAACCTACTGGCTCTTTGGGGCCTTTCCTGCCCCAGCCCAGCTTCCTACTTGGAGCCACTGGGAGAAGAAGGTTAAGAAGCCATAACAAACTCAATTAGTGTATCATGGAAGACATTCCTGCGGTTGGCTCATTACCATGAGCCCACCCTCACCTGGCGCTCGTCTGGAGGAACACTTAGGAATGGGGATAAAGGCAACAATGTGGAAACCCCACACATTACCATATTTCCACATTGTTTCTAGAACATGGCATTACATTTGCAACTCAATGGGGATCTATTTATAGTCCACCAGCAAACAACAAGATCAGCTCCGCAGACCCTTTTATTCACAACAGCCTCATAGGAGATACATTTCAGTGCAGTCCATGTGCAAGTTGACTAAGCTTGAGAAATATCACAAAATATGGGATGATGAATATAGAATCAAAATGTCTGCCACCTAAAGGAAGCCCAACTAAATCACCAGAGAAGCCAAGTTTTTGCTTCAGCAACATGGTGTGGTAGATAAAGCCCACCTTGTCAACCGGTCTGGCCTCAGATCAGATCGGGGTTCTGGCACATACCAGCGTGTGATTTTAAGGGAATCACTCCATCTCCTGACCCCTGGGGTTTATTCATATGTAACACTGGAGAAATCATACCTCCCTGGCAGATCTTGCTGGGCTTGAAAATTTGAGTTTAAGGTATTATTGCTCATTAGCTGGGGCTTCTTCTTAATGAAGATTCAATTTGTTCACCAGAGGTTCACACCCCGTCTTTCAAAGGCCCAATGTGTGGCCCTAAGGCCTTACCGCAACTTTTGCTTCACATCTCCTCTTCCTTGGCTTTGGACCAGAAACAGTCATTTTACTGTTCTGTTTCACCCCTGGTTCTGTAGGCTGGGGTATGGTACGCTCTTCTGCACTAGAGGGATGTTTTGGATGTGACCATCTATTTTTATTTTCTGTTTTGAAGGAAGTGACAAGTATCCAAGGTATGAATTTTACTTATTTAGAAGAAGATAATGTTTCCTCGCCCAACACACTGATACTACATTTTGAAGGGATGAAACAACAAGTGTTGGTGAGGACGTGGAGGAAAAGGAACCCTCAGGCCTTACTGGTGGGAATGCAAACTGGTACAGCCACGGTGGAAAAAATATACGGAGGTTCCTCAAAAAGTTAAAAATAGAACTAGCTTATGATCTAGGAATTGCATACTGGGTATTGATCCAAAGGATATAAAAAGACTAATTAGAAGGGACATATGCAACCCTACATTTATAGCAGCATCATTTACAACAACCAAATTATGGAAGCAGCCCAAGCATCCAGTGACAGATGAATGAATAAAGAGGATAATGGAATATTATTCAGCCATAAAAAAGAATGAAATCTTGCCATTTGCAACAATATGGATGGAGCTAGAGAGGATAATGCTAAGCAAAATAACTCAATCAGAGAAACACAGATACTACATGATTTCATTCATATGTGGAAATTAAGAGACAAAACAAATGAACAAAAAGAGAAAGAGAAAGAAACAAATCAAGAAATAGACTCTTAACTATAGAGAACAAACTGATCGTTGCCAGAGGGGAGGTGGGTGGGGACACGGGGGAAATAGGTGATAGGGATTAAGGAGTGCACTTGTCTTAAGGAGCACTGGGTATTGTATGGAAGTGGTCAATCACTCTATTGTACAGCTAAAACACACTATGTTGACTATACTGGAATGAAACTAAAAACATTTAAAACATTTTTTATGGAATGAAAAAACTAGCTATGAAAGAAGTCTGAAAACATTAAAAGCCACAGGTATTCTTGGGATAAGTATGAAATATTAATGAATTAAATAAAAAATTAAACAATAAATTAAATATTAAGAATATTAATTGAACATTGCATGGATATTAACTGGGACTCTCACACATATTGACGGAAGAACCTCCTCATGGCAGACATACCAATACTGGACTGCCTGCCAAGTGGTTCCAACATTTGTGGGTGGCCAAATGCAGTTTGCTTTAGTTAATGAGGTGAAGTACAGTGTGGGGGTGGGGGGGAGAAGAATTAGGGAAATCCTTTGTTCTTACTGATTCTAGAAGAACAAGCTGCAGCAAGCCCCATTTGTTCTTTCCAAGAGTAAGTTTATACTTGAGTAGGGTTGAGAGAGAATCGATTTCTATTAGTCACCCAATGAGGGGAGGCTGTGGGATTGACTCTGGAGGCTTGGTTTAAGGAAGAGGGTTCAGAAACCTCATTTCTGTTGACTTTTGTGGACTGATTACCAGCAAGATCTGCTCTCCAGACACAGTTGCCCTCTCCCTGTGGAATTACTGGAACTCATCCCTCTTGTATCCATTTTGTCCCTAGAGGATGGAAAACCAAATGCAATTCTCTTCACTTACACACAAATCTAATTTAATCTTGGCTTTATACCTCAGCATCTTCTCATTCCTATTCCACCAAATCTGCTCTCAAGGTCTAACGCTTGAACATCCTTAACGAAGACACACTGGTCTTTGGGCCCCCAGCCATTATTACTAATTGTTACTCACCTATTACCCCCTCTGGGTTGCATTTCTCCTCCTCTGTCACCCCTTAGTCCCAGAGCACCTGTTCTCCACTGCCAGTTTCTGGAAACATTCTGAGCTCAGCAGTGCATAATTTAATTTGAATTTTAAAGTTAGAAGGGATCAGAGGCACTTGAATACCATGCACGGGGCCTTTTTGCGAAAGGGAAGGCTCTCCCCTCTGTTAATGGAATGTTAGGCATTAGCAAGCTGTATGGAAAGGTTTTTATATTGGGGTGGTGGGAAAGAGTGGGTGAGAAAATGGGATCTCCTGACTAATGAAGTGACTGAACACGGATTTAGTAAACATTGGGATGCATGGTTTGATGAACACAATTATTTTGAAAAGACAGTAGGATCGGACTTAGCCTTTCCGAATGATCTTCTGGGAAAATTCAGAATGGGGAATGAATGGCATGCAATATGCCCTGACTTGTTCTATCAAAAAGATACCATCACCGACGATGTAAATTCCTCCTTCCCTAAATTTACATCTGTTTTCTTTCTCCCCATCTTTCCTTGTCTTCAAAATCCTCCATTTAGAACCAAACCCCAGGCTTGAAATGTTTTTTTCTTAGTTGTACAGAGAAAAGTTTGTTCTGAATTTGATGCAGTGACCTCTGTATGTGCTACCTTTATTCAGTCACGTACTGGGTGTTCCAAGAAAGAGCTTTCTTTGAGATCTCTACATGAAATCGATCGTAAAAATATCAAGTGTTCTATTGAGGCTCATTCCCCGTGGGTGTGGCCTTGCCAGTTCCAGCAAGTATCAAAGATAAATAAAGATCTGCTTCCCTAACTGTCCTTTCACACGAGGAGGCAATAAGAGAAGCAGCAACAGTATTAACTAAATAATAAATTGTTGCTCGCTGAAGGCCTCCCAGGTGCCAGGCACTGTTCTAAGCACTTTCTGTGAATAAATGCATTTACTCTGCATGACGATCCTATGGGAAGGTACTCGTTCGTTACTCCTAAGGGACAACACTGAGGCCTGTGCCAATTGTCCACTTGTCTAAAGAGGTGGCAGGTTATGTGTTGTGCCTTTGGCCTAGCTCAAGAATAGTTCCCTGGCAAACAAGTGCCAACACCATCCCCTACAGGGATCCCCTACCAGAGGGTGACCCGGAGGCCTGAGGCCAACGTGGATTTGCAGACAATTTAATTTAATCCTCTTCATGGTTACTGAACACATCTTTTTTCCTAAGAAGAACAATGGAGTAAAGGAACTAAATGAGGGAAGTTAAATCAGATCCAAACATCTCACAAAATAATTAAATACTGAACATGACCTATTGAAGGCCAAATATGTCCATAATTAATACTAAATGAATGTCTGCAACACATTTCTAAAGTATGCTTTGTTTTACTAGCCACCGTAATTGGATTCAATTCAGTGATTCACTTAACTTTTTCCTTAAAGAATGGAATTGATGTGTTGAGGAATTGATGTGTGTTCTAATGATTGTTTTTGCTCAGCCTCTTGCTATTAAAAACCAAGTTATGGAACAAAATATTTAGTAAAGAGCACGTCCTACAGATTTTATCATAAATTGAACCCACTCCATTTCCCTATGCACTCGTACCCTGTGCTGCTATAGAAAGTCTGTGTTTTGACCTTGGGAAATCTGGCCTCCACTTGCATAACTCTGCTCAGTAGGAGGGGGCAGCCTTGGTTGGTGACGGCTGAAGTCCCTGCATGTTGGGCTGACTCAGATGAGTGAACAGGTACAGGTGGAATTCGGAATTATGGGTTGAAGTGAGCAAGGATTTGTTAAAGACTTTAAAGCTTTGAAGCTGAAGATTGGGCCTTCTCTTATCACAGCTGAAGAATGAAATTCTCTTAGCAAAAACACATATGAGTGATAAGATAATTTAGGTTGACATTTCCCACTAGCCTTACCTTCTACCTTTGAAGTTTGAAAAGCAAAGAAAAACCGGCCAATTGTGAATCATGACTTAAGTATTCATGAGGTATATGGTATATGTCAAAGAAAGGGATCAAAAATGTTTGATGTAGGGGTGCCTGGGTGGCTCAGTCAGTTAAGCGTCTGCGTTTGGCTCAGGTCATGATCTCAAGGTCCTAGTATCGAGTCCTGCATTGGGCTTCTTGCTCAACAGGGAGCCTGCTTCTCCCTCTCCCTCTGCTGTTCCCTCTGCTTGTGCTCTCTCTCTCTCTGTCAACTAATAAATAAAACCTTAAAAAATTAAAAAAAAATAAAAATGTTTGCTGTATTCTGCCTGAGAGACAAATATTACTTTGGGGTATATTAATTAACAGGCAGCAGTCCTATGTTCTAGGCTATGGAAAGCAAAGGATGAAAGTAAGTATCGTCTCTTACAGACTGAGCAATGCTTTGGGATAGGCATTTGTACTCCTCTGCCAAGGAGGGGGCTGCCAAATGTTGTATGAAACCTAAAAAGATGCTGGTGGGTTACCAACCTTTGCCTTTTCTGAATTTTCCTCAACATCTGGAACATTTACCAGGGTATAGTTTCTCTTTGCAGGTGAACTTGAAATTCCCACTGTTCAAGTTTAGGCCAATGGAGATAAATCAGAACCCACTTTGAAAAGAACAGGAATATGGCTCAAAATACTATCCCGATAAGCACCCACTGATACGTCAGCCTGGATTCTGACTGTCAGATCACCGGCTGAGATCCCCACACCCAGTGCCGCAGGGGAGGGACCTCTCAGAGAAAGCTGGGCTCATGCTGCAGGGAGCCCGGGGGCAGGGCATCTCACCCCACTGTCTCAGCATCGCTGTGAGGTAGTGCTGTCACCGTGGGCCTAGAAGGCACAACACTGACCCAAAGAGGATTATTCCTGAGCCTTAAGATCTAATGGAATTTACCTTGTTTGGGATCCATCTCCCTTGTTCTGTTTCCCCCTTTGAAATGGGAATGTCTGTCCTATACCTACCCCATCTTTGTATTTTGGGGGCACGTGATTTGTCCGCTTTCATAGGTTCACAGCTGGAGAGGAACTTTGCCTCAAGGATCCTTTCTCAAGTCTCCTCCATATGTGACTCAGATGATATGTAAACGAGGCTTTGGATCCTAGGCTTAAAGGGGCTCCTGGAATGAGTTAAGTCTTCTGGGGCTTTTGGGATGAAATGAGTGCATTTCACGTGAGAGGACATGAATTTGGGAAGAGCAGGGGCTGAATTCTATGCACTGAATTGTGCCCCCCCCCATATTCATGTGTCGAATCCCTAATTCCCAATGTGATGATATTTGGAGATGGGACATTTGGAAGGGAATGAAGTTTAGATGCGGTCATGAGATTGGAGCCCTGATAAGAAGAGACATCAGGGGACTTGCTTCCCGTCATTTTCTCCCCACCATCTGCCAGGACATTGGTCTTGCATTTCCCAGCCTCCAGCGCTGTGAGAAAAAAGTATTGCTTAAGCCACCCAGCCTATGGCGATTGTTTATAGCATCCAGAGCTGACTAAGACAGCAGGCTTCCTAGCTTTAGGCCTTAAAGACACGGGATCGTGTTAGCATTTTAAACCTAATAATTATGACTATAATAGTAATGGCCAACATTAACTGGGTGCTTACTGCATTCCAGGTGGGAGTGTAGCTGTGGGAAAGTCTCTAGACCTGGACTTGGTGGAGCCTTCCTGCAAGGACTCTGGGAGACATGGAAATGGGGCCATCTATAGGAAGCAAGGTGTTGAACTGTGATTTCAGCTGCGTCACAATTTTCATAGGGTAGGGATAGATTGTACTGTGCTTCAGAAGAAAAGAAAAAAGTTTTGAGATCCAAAATAATTACATGTTGACTTAATCACTAATCTTGATGACAATTTCATTTAAACTATGTGATTTCCATTTCGGGTATGATAAAAATGAAGTAGGTCTCCCTGCATGACTTGTGAATAATAAGCTTTTGAGTACCAATAATTTGACAGCAATGGGCTGAACAGAATAAGCGTTTTGATCTCTAATCAGAGAAATGAACACCTGGGAGAATAAGAATAGAAAGTCGTTGTAGGATCCACGTTTCCAGAGAACGTAACTGTTCAGGAGGAAGAGAAAAACCAACCTAAAAATTGCTACAAATCAGTGTTTGTTTGGTAGATACAGAATTGCTTTAGAATTCCTAGCCTTTAATTTTCTATTTTCTATAAAAAGTGTTATTTTTAAAGCAAACAATGGAAAAAAGAGAAAAGTTGGGAAATTTTCAACCCAGGCAGAGGGGAAGCAAGCATCCTTTGTTTTGCTGTAATGTTTTAAAACCACCTGG
Source organism: Martes martes (assembly GCF_963455335.1). NCBI lineage: Eukaryota > Metazoa > Chordata > Mammalia > Carnivora > Mustelidae > Martes > Martes martes. Next base: position 26,888,426 of record NC_137889.1, on the reverse strand, counting down.
ATATATTCTCCAAATAAAGGAGAAGTAGAGAGGGTGATAGTAAGAAAACATAAATCAACCCTGAAGTATGTAATTATTGTGAAGTATGACTTTCCCTTAAAACTTCGCTGAAAAAAATATAAGAAATAGTAAATACTCCTAAATTATTTATGCTCTCCTAATATGCTCTGACTTTCCATCTCTGCTTTTAGAAACTTTGGTTTTATACTGTTTGTTTTTATTTACTGGATGATGGGATAATGAGCACTATCATCATTGCACAAGTGACTTAGACTCTTCTAAGCTCTCCATCGGTGACCAGGGCACGCTTCAACATTTTTAAGAAAGGCTCAGTGGATAAAGTTGTAAGTGCTAAGCATCCTGGATGCCTAGGACTTCAACACCCCCGAGCATGCCCGGCTCCCAACACGTGTGGATTTCTGAGGGCTTTTTAGCAGGGGTTGGTGGTAATTGTTGCCTCTGTCAACTCTGTGAGTTTGTGTGGGGCTAGTCTGGCCGCAGCTTTGCCTCAAACCTCCCGTCCAGCCCAAGGAGTGGGACTGGGGCCTCCAGAAAAGAAGTCTGTGAAGGAGGGTTGTGCTGCGTGGTGCTGAGGCATATTTGAGTTCCAGCCCATGTCATCACGTATAAATTAAGACGGCTAGCCATTTCCACTCTCTGGTATGGTTTTTTTTTTTGTTTTGTTTTGTTTTTTGTTTTTTCCTTTTAAGAAGGAGAAACTATTTTTGAGCTTTTATGTAGCTGGTGCAGATTTGTTCTAAAAAATGTAGCACATTAGATGCAGTCATTTCATCCTGCTATTAATGATTAGGATGAATCACTACATGATTGACAGAACTCCATAGCCTGTTTTTTCATTCTGAGACCGTCAGGGTTAACTCGGCCTAATCATGTTTGTTTTCTGCACCATCACGGTCTGGTTGGCCCTTTGTCCTCTCCTGTTCTCCTGTTCTGTTCTGTTCTTTTTGGTGTGCTTGGGCGTGCTTGTGGCGCGGGCTGTGAGGCTCAGGACTGCACTCCTTCCCTTCACGCTCAGTGTCCCTGCTCCCTGCGGAATGACAGGCCTTCAATTGCGCCCTCTACGTGCCCTCGCTCTCTTTGCCCCTACCAGAGTCTTAATGGGAAGTGGCTTCAAATCCCTGCATTCAAGTTCATTGAAAGCTTTGTTTCTCTTGTGTAATCAAAGCATTCAGTCTCTCATTGATCAATCTACAGACCAACCAAGCGACTGAGAAAAAAAAATTCATCTTCGTTCTCAAAGGTTCACAGTGTTTGGAAACTACTGAACAGGTGGTAGACAGTTTCACTAACAAAAGGCAGAGCACCTGCCTAGGGTTGGGGATGGCGGAGGATAAGGATATGTTAAGGCCACCCCGGGCCCCCCCTCCAGCTGAAGAGAAGCCAGAAAGCACACAGACCCCTGATCAGTAAATGATGGGGACACTAGCATTTACCTTCTCAGGGACCAGATCATGTTAGGAGCCCTTGGTTAAGATCCCTTATCTGTTTTTAACTGGTTACCATCTTGATTCTCATTCCTGCCCCCACCCCTGTGGAAAGAGACTGGAGTGCACTCACTGATATGATCTAAATAGATCCTTTCATCTAGATGGGAAGAAGCTATTAAAACATATCCATAAAAGCACTGGATTCAGAAAAATCAAGGGTGTAGTACACTCTGTGATACGGGGAATTTTGACCTTGGAAATTGTCCTATTGTTCACCTAATTATTTGGGGATACTTTATGTTATTTTTAATATTTTATTTATCATTTGAGAGAAAGAGAGAGTATGTGTGCACAAGTAGGGGGAGGAGCTGAAGCAGACTACCCCCCTAAGTGGGAAGCCCGATGTGGGGCTCCATCTCAGGACCCTCAGATGTGGGGCTCGATCCCAGGATCCAGGATCATGACCTGAACCAAAGGTAGCCAATTAACTGACTGAACCACCCAGTGCTCCTGTTTTGGGATATTTTAAAGACTAGTCCTATTGTGAATTGACTTTGACCGTTAAATGGCACAATTAAAAGTAGACAACCAGAGATAATTCAATACCTTTAGCTTTGGCCCCTAACCAGGAAAATTACTTACTGCCTCATGATTTCTACCATGGTTTTGTTGTTTTTGTTAAGGAGCCTGTGGGAAGTGTATTAACGTAGGTTATCTCATTGAATCAATCCCAATATTATTATGAGATGGATATTATTTATCACTGTTTTCAAATGTGGCACCTGAGAAGACAACTTAAACTTCGTCTCGCATAAAGCCATGCTTCTTCCATTACTGCAAACACTCCTGTCTTGAAATGGGAGGAGAGCATAAGGAAGAGATCCACAGACATTTAATTTCTTTCTTTAAAATTATCCCACTGCTTGTTTCAGTTTGGTTCCACCTGCAGGACAATGTGCTTTGCTACCCGCGTTATGTTCCTCCTTCCCACGGCAGAGCCACGGCTCGGAGCGCATCCTAGCTCTAACAATGTCTCTGTTGTATTAATATTACTATTTTCAATCTCAGATTTGCACCATTTTAGTGGATGTTGGTCCACAGAACCTGACTCCTAAAATGAACTACTTGGAAAACCTATGGTCCTTTTAAAGAAGTGCACACCCTAAAATAAGTAGATGGGAAGTTAGTTAAATGGCAACTTAAACAATACTGTTTAATGGGATTCATGTAGCAGAAAGTTCCTCATTCCCTAAACATTTGTTCTCTCCTTAATAATAATCCAGTTTTCCTACATGCAGGGTTGCAAAGCTGGAGGCCGCATGTCACGTCCTCATGGCAACTAGGTTTGGTCATGTGACTAAGTTCTCACTGGTGGAACTTGAGTGGAAGTCATATGGACCACTGCTCTATCCCTTCTCCAAAAAGGAATCGCTTGCCCTCCATTTCTGCTCTCCTTCTTTCCTGAACGCTGGACTGTGGATGTGGCATTGATTCAAAGGCAGGCGAGGTAATGCCCTGAGGCAGCTGTTCTCAATCTGTTGTCTTCAGACCTCTAGGGATCCCGGAGACATTTTCAGTGGGTCCACACTGCCAAAACTCTTTCAGTAATAATACTAGGATGCTGTTTGCCTTATCCGCTTATCCACAGAAGAAAAATGACAGTTTCATTAAAAATACCCTTGATGAAGCAGTCACACACAGCAGTGAATATTGTTAAATCAAGGACCTTGAGTTCATGAGTTAAGTTTAATAGTATGTGTGAGGAAATGAAAGGTATGCCCAACACACCTGTGAATGCTGGGGTAGGATCGTCTTGAAGCAAATCACTTCTGCAACTGTTGAGTTGAGAATTGAACCGTTCACTTTTTTTCCCTAATGTCACACCATTTTTACTTGGAAAAACAACTGGCAGACAAACCATGGTTATTCAGACTTGGGTACTTGGCAGACATTTTCTTAAAAATGAATGAAGGAAGCTTATTGCTTCAAGAAAAAACAACTGACAGTGTTTGTTGCCAGAGATAAGATTCAAGTTTTAAAGGAAAAAAAAAAGGGAGTTGGAAAAGTTATATCTGCCTCTGTAATAACTTCCTAATGTTTAAAGAGTTTTCTAATGAGATTTGGTTGTGATATTCATAAATGTTGTTTAATGTTGTGTAATAAAGTGTTCTAATAGTCAAAAGATATGCACAATTCAGTGAACTGATATTTGCCAAATGATGAATTTATGATGTTATGAAATCATTCATGTGGAAAAATATCGAAGTGAAAGCTGGAACAGTGGATTCTCATGTGACAAGAGTATGAAAACTACATTAATACTGTTTTGGGCTCCACATTGCAGCCAACCTTTAATAAAATACCACTTGTCAAGTTGTGGTGTAGTATTAAATAAACCTACCCGTAATTATTTGAGAGGTCTTTTTTTTTTTTTTAAAGATTTTATTTATTTATTTGACAGACAGAGATCGCAAGTAGGCAGAGAGGCAGGCAGAGAGAGAGGAGGAAGCAGGCTCCCTGCTGAGCAGAGAGCCCAATATGGGGCTCGATCCCAGGACCCTGGGATCATGACCCGAGCTGAAGGCAGAGGCTTTAACCCACTGAGCCACCCAGGTGCCCCTTGAGAGGTCTTTTAAAATGTTCCTCCTTTTTACAGTTATAGGACTGTGAAAATGGATTTTTTTCACAGACTTCACCCAACATAACACATTACAACAGACTGAGTGCCGAAGCAGATATGAGAATCCAGTAGGTTTCTGCTAAGCAGATCTTTCATCGAAGAGATTGGCAAAATGTAAAATAATGTTATTCTTCTCACTCAACCTTACTTTGAGTTTTGGAAAATACACTTATTTTTCATTAAAATCTATCTTATTTATGTTAAAAATGATGATGTCAATGTCTGTGGTAAGCAGAATCATGGCGGCCTGAAGATAGCTACACCGTAATCGCTGGAACGTGTACGTAGGTTCCTTTAGAGCCGACTTTACAGATGTGATTGAATTAAGGATCTTGAGATTGGGAGAGGCTGTGGTTATATGGATGGGCACCACATAATCACTGGGTACTTACATGAGGGAGACAGGAGGGCCAGGAGCAAGAAAAGGAGATGTAATGAAGGAACTGGAGATTGCAGTGATGTACCTGGTAAATGGAGGAAAAGCCATCATCCACTTGATGCAGGCAGCCTCTGAAGCTGCAAAAGGCAAGGGGACGGATTCTCCTTGGAAGCTTCCAGAAGTAATGCTCCCCAGCCAAGATGTCCATTTCACTCATGGCTTCCAGAACTATAAGAAAGTAAACATATTGTTTTAAGTCCCAACTTTGCCTTAATTTGTTATAGCAGAAATAGGAAAAGAATATAATGTTATTTTTCAAAGAATGAAATAAATACTTAAAACATTTCTTAGTTTTCATTTTGCAGGCGCTAAATACTGATAGATATGATGCATAGAAACAAAAGCTCTTTGGAGTCCCAGGAATTTTCCAAAAGTGTAAAGCATTCTGAGGACAAAAGTTTGGGGAATTGTTGTCCTAAGAAATGGCAGAGCGCCAAGATGGAAGAAATATGAATCCCTGAATGAATTTGCAAGCTCAGCTGGCTTGCCAGCTTGGACTATCGGCCCGTCTCTGGATTGCTATTTGTGTAAGAGATAAACTATCTTAGTTAAATTACTGCCTTTGGGGTCTCTGAGTAACAGCAATCCAGCTGATATTTCAATAACTAAAGTTTTCCTCTAAACGCAGAATCCCATTTAAAAACCAATTATAATTGATTTCACAAAGATTTTTAATTTTTATCTGATCTTTAATTTAAAAAATGGCCCAAATAAAATGAGAGATAGTTTTAGAAAAATTTATCCTTTCCCTATTAAAATCTGTTTCTTGCTAATACTGAGAAATTATTTTCTCAGTTTTAGAGGAAAAAAAGAAGTCTTTAATATGATTTTCCTAATCCTTAGAATGAGATGAGAACTTCTACCAGCAATTATTGGTATGATCCCTTGCTGTTGAGTTTTTCGTTCATTCTTGCTATTCTTTGGAACTATCAGCAAACTAAAGTCATTTTGAGAAATTAAAATAATGATGCTTATAATTTTGCCTCTGAAAGTGTCTTGATTTTTTTTTTAAATTTCTAATCACCTGACAAGGCAGGTTGGGAAGATGTTATTAACACGTGGCAAGTGAGGATAGGATAGGAATGCAGAAAAAGTAAGAGACTTGAGTCAAATGACAGAAGTATCTCACAGCAGAGCCATCCAAAAACCAATTTTATGCAGATGTACTAAAAGAGCACAGTTTTGTTGATAACATACAACTGGGTATTTTCAGAATATTTGGTAGGTTATTAACTGGTAACTGTTTGAATTAGAAATAGCTGGTTTCCAAATAGCTTTTTAAATGTGGAACCCCATCTTATCAAAATTCCATAGGCAGTGAATATAGGTAATAACCATTAGAATAACAATTTAAGCACAGTAACAAATATTACCACAGTATCCTCAATTGTGTTGTTTACCTAAGAAAAGGCTTGAGGTCCAGAAGCTTTAAGTGAATAACACGAAACCCAAAAAAGTTACATCAATAAAGTAAAAATAAGCTAGAAGACTTAGTTAGAAAGACCACCAAGTCTGTATATATAAAAGGAAGCAGTGAGAGTAGACAAGATGTCCTATCACAGAACATAACTTTGTGAGAAAAAGCTAAGGTATTCAAAACAACAACGTCAGAACAAACTTGCATATATTCACATGGCACGTGACATTATGATTATTTTCTTCTGACAGAAATAAATTATATAAATAGGATCAAAAGGAGTATGTAGCTTTGATCTCATTTCTAATTAATTTCACCCAGAGAATTTTCAGATCACGTAAGTGTGGGATAGTAAGTGTTACTTATGTAAATAATTAATAAGCATCTATGATCTATTGGGCTTTTATCTGTCCTTCCAAAGGGGAAAGTTAGCTACAGTGCAGCCAGTAAGAAATAAACTCATCATTTAACTCTCTTCTCTAGGCTTATTTCTTTACAACTTGGAGAAATTTCCTCAGAAGCAAAGCCATTTCCATAATCTTGTTTAGAAGAGCATTTTCTAGAGCACAAGCTACAACTAAGTGTTCCTTTCTAAACATAAGAGAGGCAAGGAATTTTTGTTTGCCACCAACATCTGAGCTCTTCTTTTTCCTTAGAGATAGAATCATAGCTAGCTTGTCACTGCCCAGCAAGGGACATCATTTTCTAAGCCCCCAACAATGAGGTATGTCCATGGGACCATCGGATGTAGCAAAGGAATGTGAATGGAAGTGAGTCTTTACCACCGACTAATTTCCTAAAGAGGACATTTTTGTTCCTGGAGAGCTGTTGATGCCACCTTGAAAACCATGTGTTAAAGATGGCAAGGCTGTGGACACCTTGGGTCCCTGAAAGACTGTGCGGAACCTCCCTCTGACAAAGAACACTCACCTCACACTAACGAGAAAGAGAAATAAGCTTCTTTGTCGCTTAAGCCCCTTGCTAAGGCACTGCTGAAGAAATTAAATGGAATCAGATGGATTTTAAATTCTTTCTAATCCTTAGCTATACTTTATAAGCTCTAATCAGTCTAATTCTGCTTCTGTGAAACACGTGAAATAGACCTATAGAATTGGGTCTTGGTGATTTTCACTATTTGGTGTCGATTGTTTTGGGAGGGCAAGAATAAAAATTGGAGCCCTTCTTTTTTTTAAAAAATAGGCTCCAAGCTGGACTTCAACTCACGACCACGAGATCAAGACCTGAGCTGAGATCAGGAGTTGAACGCTTAACTGACTGAGTCACCCAAGCATCCCTGGAGCCATTCTTCATACAGCTTCAAATTCTCTCCACTTCAAGATTTCTCTGTTGGAGCCCCTGGGTGGCTCAGTCATTGGGCGTCTGCCTTCGGCTTGGATCATGATCCCAGGCTTCTGGGATCGAGTCCCGCATCAGGCTCCCTGCTCCATGGGAGGCCTGCTTCTCCCTCTCTCACTCCCCCTGCTTGTGTTCCCTCTCTCGCTGTGTCTTTCTCTGTCAAGTAAATAAATTTTTTTTTTAAGTTGTCTCTCTTTATATATGCCCTCTTTCTATATTCTTTTCACTGAAAATCTTTATCTAATGCCCTTCAAGCACTGGCTCATATTTTTCTCCCTCTGTCTTGGTTATCATATTTTTTATCATATTTTTTTTCCTTTGGTCTTTTCCTCTATGCACTGAGATATACTTGTGTCTTCCATATACTATAAAGCATTTTCTTTAGGTTGTAACTCTATTTCAAGTTATCACCTTATCTTTTTCTGTTCCTCTACTTTCTCCTTTTGTCCCACAATGTCTTTCTCAAAATTCCTTAAGGAATATATAACCCACTGTGCCCCACTTTCATATGATTAGTTTTCCATTATGTTCTTCTTTTTTTTTTTTTTAAAGATTATTTATTTATTTATTTGACAGACAGAGATCACAAGTAGGCAGAGAGGCAGGCAGGGGGTGGGGGGGAAGCAGGCTCCCCGCTGAGCAGAGTGAGCAGAGAGCCCGACGACACAGGGCTCGATCCCAGGACCCTGAGATCATGACCTGAGCCGAAGGCAGAGGCTTTAACCCACTGAGCCACCCAGGTGTCCCGTTCCATTACATTCTTATACAAAAACTTCTTTCTTTACTCACTACACATGAATCCAATTTTCTTTGTTAATGTTATTCTTTCTAAGGATGCGTACAATACTGACTGATATTATCTTTTTATTCTACTTCTTTGACCACTCCTCTGAAATTTCTACTTTGTCTCATCTCCACCAGGTTCAGCAAGTGTCTGTAACTCCTAAAACCTGTCCTTTAACTTCTCTTTCTCCCTCTTGACTATCATCTACCACCATGGATTGTCTTATGGGGGTAAACCTCCATCTATTATACATTGGTTTTGTACATTTATGTGGATGACTTACCAGCAACTCAAGCTCAACATTCCCCAAAGAGTAATCACCTTCCCTCTTACTCCTGATGTCTACATTTCTGCTCATGGTTACATTGCCTATCCCATACTCAGGCTTGAAATGTCACAATACATTTTTAACAAGTCTCTCCCTTTTCATTCCCAACATTTAGCTATCTGCTGTGTCTTTAGTCTTGTCTTTTTGTTTCTATTTTTGAAATAATCTTCCTGTTCATTCCTTTGTTGACCTGCCCCACTAATACTCTAATACAGGTTCAAATTCTTATTTTTCCTAGGCTTTTGCAATATTCTCATCTCTAAACCTTTTGTCCTTCTGTCTCATTCATATGTCACTGTTACAGTAATTTTCTTGGTGTGCAAAACTCAGCATATCATTTTTCTCAAAAAAAATCTCTACTAGCTCCCCATTGCTTATTTTTTATTTAACAACTTAATTAACATATTAAATGTATTATTAAATGAAGTGAAGATTTTTGTTGCATTACAAGATCCTTTGCATTCTGATTTTAAGGCACCTTCTAATCCTACTTTGTACAAGATGTAACCCATAAGCCAGACAAACTGATCTCTCAATCTCTCCCTGGTATGTCCTGCCCTTTCCCACCTCTGTGGCTTTCCTTATGTAATTCTCTTTCCTGGAATGCTACTGGCCTTGTCTACATTGGACAAATTCTTACTCCATCTTCAGGCTCAGCTTTAATGCTACCTCTATCAACAGAGGAAATAGTACCCTTGTCTAAACACTATAGGAAACTATTCTCATGTCACCCTTTGATGCTGGTGGAGCTCTTGTCATTTGGGGCAGGAGAAATAAGACGATAAATGAAGTGTAACAACAGCTTCAGTTTCGGCTCATCCACTGGGCGAGCAGGTTATTTTACCTCCCAAGTCCATTTTCCCATCTATGAAAGACAGATAAAAATATCTATTCTACTTCAGGATTTCTCAGAGGATCATATTAGACCATGTATGGAATAGAATTTGGCAAATTATTAAAACCTTATAAACATTACTTGTTAATATTATGATTATCTATTATTAGAATCTAACTTCTCCAAATATTTTTAAGCTTCTCAGAAATAGGATTAATGTGTCGCCTCTTTCTTCTCCCCTGATATAACTGCCAGGGTGAACTTGTACATAAAATTTGCTTAATAGGTTATTTGTTGAACAGCAACAACAATAAAAACAAACCTAGAATTAAAAGGAGAACTGAAAATTAATGTAAAACATTCAAATGGTCTGCCTATATAATAAAAACTCTACACCTGATCGTGATGACACAAAGTTTTTTATTTGACAAGTCATGTTATTTATATTGCTTAAGATTCAAAAGGACTATCTATACACATTAGTCTACAAAATAAGGAAAAGAAGTAGACACAAGTGTACTTCTCAAATATTAAAATACCCCTAAATACTTTAGAATGATTTTCCTCATCTCTAAAACAAAACAAAACAAAAGAAAAAAAAAACAAACAAAAAACAAAAAACAAAACCCAAAGATTTAATGTAGGTAGAAATGCCACAAACGAACATGCCAATTTCTTTAGAACATTAGGTGGATGGTAGTCATTATTTGCAGGCAAATCTGTGCAAGTGAAATCATCAGGCAAGAATTTGTTGATATCACACAGTGATTTGTATAAATCAAAACAAGAAAATCTCTGCTCAGACAATAAATTCCTCTGGAGGTTGATTAGAAAAAGAAAATTTTTAAAGAGGATTAGAAGATAATTTTCAGCAGGAGGCCCATAACATATAAAAACATAGTCATTAGCATTCTCTGGGGATGAATAAGAGTTAGACAAACTAGAAGAAACAAGGCATTCTGATCTCTGCTAAAGGGCTTCAAAATTAAGAGCCAGAACCATCTTATTGGAGATGGAGTGCTTTGTGTATAATTGTCTTACCAATAGATTTATGTCAAAGAAAACAATGAATAGATTCATATATCCTCAAATGAGAAAAAAAAAATGTATTTTTGTCCACATGAGCATATATTATTATAAGCAACTTAGAACTTTCACTACTTTATTTTTCTAACAAAAAGAACTGTGTCTAACACTTGAAACTGAGGCTAGATGGATGACTATTGACTTAATACATAAGTCTTTCAGATGGCGGTAAGATTGGCATTCTCCCACACTTCTCACTCACCCCTACCCCTTAGTCTTCCTTCCCCGATGGACAAAAGATGTTCAAAGCAGACACCCACAGACTCCCCTTTGTGCACCCATCAGGAATGTTGTTTATGAAAACCTCACCTGCTCCTTGGGTCTGGGTGAGGTTGCTCCAATGTGCAGGGCCCCCTGTACTCCTTGAACGTTCTTCCGGTGTTCTGTACCAGGCGTGGAATTCTCTGGAATCGCTTCTGTGAACTGCTGTTAACAAGGTCCCTGCATTATTCCCCTGGGCGTTTCTCTAATTTTATCCTCCAGATTCGCAGCACCAAAAATGCAGATGAAAAAGAACAGCTGGACCTTCCCCAGTGGTTCCAAAAGAGGTGCCTTGCAACAGATTTTCAAGGCAAAATGTTGACATACGTTGACATAACCATTGTTCAAAATACAGTGAAAGGAGGTTAGAGGAAAAGATGTGAACATGACTCTGGAATCCACATAGAAAGGAGTTTTGGTTGTTGTCTTTTTATACATGCAGACTGCTAATGTAGGTGCATCTCACGCACCCCTCCCTGGGCACGAGGGAGCCAGCATGGGCTCACTGCCCCCACCCGGGGACATTACTCTGCTGTTAGATTCTCACTTGCTCTCTGAGCAACTCTACTTCTCTATCATGTGTCTCTAGGCGCCCAGTCCCCCGATGTGTGGCTATACCTTATGTTTGGAAGTGCCGAGGTGAGGAGTGGCAGTTTCCTTAAGCAATACTGAATGTAATTCTCCAGGTTCCGAGCAAATGACAAACCTAAATGCTCAGTGGGCACAGGCTGTGCTGGTGAGCGTGATTTGGCCTTAAACCACCAGTGCGTCCCTCTCTTTTCCCTTCCTAGACTTGTTTGAGGACTTCTTTTTCTTTCTTTCTTTCTTCTTTGGCTTGGTGATGTTGTGAGCTCCCTAACTGCACGTCGTATCCCAGATCCCATGCAAGGCTGCCTCCGGGTTCGGACCTCTGTCACATACTCATTTGGTCATTTATGCCTCTGCTCCAATATTTGGTGGAAACTTCATTCACGAACAGAAATACAGTATTTCATGTCATTCAGAAGAATGCTTTCGGCACATTTAGACTCAAAATAACATTATACTTGGAGAAAAATGTGTACATAGGTACCCACAGACCCCTGAAACATTTCATATATTTTAATACAAGCTTCTTTATTTTCTGGCTTTGAAGTTAATATATTCCAATTCTTGGGGGATAAAAAAAATGTGGCAGGGTCATTCCTGATGTTCCATTTGGAAACTTTTCTCCACTTAATGTCCTGGCTCGGATCTGTCAGTCATTCATTTCTTTGTTCAACAAGTGTGTGTTTTTCTACTGCCTAGTAAGGGGCAAATACTAGACCCTTGCAGGTTTGGGGACCAGGGGTTTGGCCTCGGAGTGAGAAGCCGTGGCCTTTAAGACATTAGCTGTGCTGTGGGGGACTCATAACTTAAGAGAACTTAAGAGAGCAAAGAGATGGACATGTAAATAATTAATTTTGCCTCAACTCATTAAGTGTTGCAATAAAAGTAGATATAAAGTCCTGAGGCAGTAATTACCAGGGACTGTGTCTCAAGGAAGCAGGAAATGCCTCAGAGACTAGCCTCATAATTATGATGCTTCTGCTGTACTTTGTACCATTGTTTAAGATTTATGCCCAATCTAAAACCATATGACCTATTCTTTTTACTTGCTTGTGGTTCTTCTTGGGGAAGATGATGAAGGGAAGGAAGTAGAAATTACTTCAGCTACCTTTCTGCCCCAGGACAGCAGCCCTGACTTATTTTTGTAAACTTTCTGATGACATGTCCTGCACAAGAGAAATTTTATGCCTGGGGAGGTGGTTGGAGATGAGGCCCAAGGTTCAGTGTGGGGATCCTGGATCCCTCCCCATGTGCCAAGGGTTGTCCTGGGGAAACATCTAAGGAAGTAGAGAAGATAACATGTTCTTTGAAGGCAGAGAACGTTCACCTGGTAAATCCCTTTATTACTCCCTTTAGGACTCGGTTGTGTGTCTGCTGTCTCTCTCAGGTGACTGCAGGTCACTCTCTCAGAGTGACAACAGGTGGGCTGTCCTCTTGGTGGAATCAGAAACTTGCAAACAGGTATCATTCATCTTTTATGGGAGTCTCTGGGGTTTTTGTTTTTTTGTTTTTGGTTTTTGGTTTTTGTTTGTTGTTGTTGTTTTTAGCATTTCTTAGGCTCTGATGTTTCCTGAAGTAGTCTTTTCAAACTAGTCTGCCTATCCAGACATATCTTACACGAGGCTTCAGACACTGCAGTGCACACGAAGGCAATCTGTCCATTGGTGAATCCTGAAGGATTCAATCCATCAGTATTATCTTTTGCTGAAGAGATCCCTCTTTGACACCAGCATAAACTACCCATATTTCGGGTGGTAAGATAGAAATATCATTTTGCAAACAAATTCTAGAAAGACTCTTTCTTCTCTTGTCTCCCTTCTGATCAGAATGTGGTCACACATCTGCTAGCCAGGCCCCAGGGCTTTTTATTCACTCTCTTAAGTGATTTCCGGGGCAAAGCACAGGGATGAATTTTTCTTGCGTTTGCTTCTCAGCAATTTTTACACCTTTCCTAGCTTGCTGGGATTTTTTTCCCTCTGGAAGATTAAAAGGTTTGTTTTCCCCTATAGAGGACAAGTGTTTATCTTTTTTTTCCCTTTTTTTTTAGCCTTCCATTTGTCATTCAATACATTTTCAATCTTTCCTCCATCATTCCAAACTGTTTATTTTCCCCCCAATAGAAGAGAAATGCCATTCCCTGCTGGTCTTGTTGAAGCCTGTCCCTCTTCCTGCTCACAGTACCTCAATTGTTACGAGAGGTTTGCGTTCCTACATGTCTTTTTTGAGTCACAGACCGCAGTATTTAACTCGGGAAGATCACTGCTGTCGCTGTGCAGGAAATGGAGAACATTAGTGAAATTCCTTTCATTAAAAGAGCACATAAAAAAGGAACAGCATATCATTTTCATTTAATTATCTGAACACAGAGATTGTTCACTTACCAAAGCCAAACAGAAGGCCTTTCAAAAAACTGTTGTTTCCATGAACCTGTACTTGATTTCCTTCGGCTCATGTATGACATCTCAAGTTAGAATGGGTTGGCTGTCAACTTGCTGATCTATTTTGCATTGTCTTGGTGCTTTTTAGTTATTGGCTCAAAATATCTTTTTTTTTTTTTAAAGACTTTATTTATTTATTTGACAGACAGAGATCACAGGTAGGCAGAGAGGCAGGCATAGAGAGAGGAGGAAGCAGGCTCTCTGCTGAGCAGAGACCCCTGATGTGGGGCTCGATCCCAGGACCCTGAGATCATGACCTGAGCCGAAGGCAGAGGCTTAACCCACTGAGCCACCCAGGCACCCCTGGCTCAAAATATCTTTTACTCCTTACATATTTTGAAAATTTTCAAGGTAGACTTAGCATCGAAATACTAGAAAACTCTGTATCCATTTCTTTTCTCTCTGTATTCCATCACTTTGTTGTCTGTCCACCGTTTCAGTGACATGTTTCAAAGGAAGTTTAATGGGCATTTAATTTCCTATCTTAGATGTTCAGGATTAACTCTGTAATGATAATTAATTTTGGTCTTTTTTATCTGCATTTTTAAATTGTGTTATGTTAGTCACCATACAGCACATCGTTAGGTTTTGATATAGTAATTAAAGTAACCTGCTAAGAAACATACTGCAGGAGATACTACTGTGTTGTTTTTACCTTTTCCTCCTTCTATTTACTATGATACACATTACATGTGGTGATACACAAAGCGGCTAGTTGGAGGTCAGTCCCTATTACTTCCATGGATGGTGCCAGAGGTTGGCAACTGTCACAGAGTATTTCCATTTCCACCAACACTTCCAGCCACAACTCTGAGTTGCTTTCCGGTAGCAGGTTTCAATGTAGTTACATATCTGTGTTTCAGTTAGTAAAAATGATATCACTCCTCCGCTGACGGTGCCAGTATGGCAAATGTTTCGAATGTAAAGGAGATGAAAAATTATGTTTAAAGATCCTCGGAGAGCTGTTTTGTGTGAAAGGAAGGAAATAGCTCTGTTTATGGTCAACACAGATTCTGGGATAGAGTGCTTCCTCATTTCAGACTGGATTTTGACACCCCCTTCTCTCTCATTATCTCCAGTTTGTTTCCCTTTCCCCATGAATATTTATCTGGGGTCCTGTCCTATTCTCTGAAGCTCCAGGTAAGCACATTATAACTAGATTACTTGATAAGCTAACTTCATTGTTAATATTAATGACTCAGCTTGTTTCCCATACAATGTCTGCCTTAAAAAAAAAAAAAAAAAAGATTTAGGGGCCCCTGGGTGGCTCAGTAGGTTAAACGTCTGCCTTCAGCTCAGGTCATGATCTCAGGGGCCTGGGATCGAACCCCACATCAGGCTCTCTGCTCAGCGGGGAGCCTGCTTCCCCCTCTTTCTCTCTCAGCCTGCCTCTCTGCCTGCTTGTGATCTCTCTCTGTCAAATAAATAAATGAAATCTTTAAAAAAAAAAAAGATTTATTTATTTGAGAGCAAGAGAAAAAGAGAGAGTGTGTGTGCATTTGTAGGGAGGGGCAGAGAGAGAATCTTTAAGCAGATTTGCTGCTGAGCGTGGAGCCTGATGCAGGGCTCAATCCCACAACCCTGGATTTAATCCCACAACTCTGAGTTCATAACCCTGAGGTCACCACTTAAGTGGAAACGAAGAGTATGATGCTTAACCAACTGAGGCCCCCAAGTGCCTCACAATATCTGCCTTGATTCAGGGTTTCAAATCAGAGGAATGATCAATAAGAGAGTATCAGACACACTTATCTAGGTATTCCTATTTAATTATTTGCAGGATCTTTAAAACTTTAAAAGGAATAAGTGATTCAGCATTGGAAGAAACTCCTTCCCACTATTTCTAGGGACTGCCACAGTCTAGAGTGTGGCCGTCTTATTCACCCACATTTATTCACCCCAGAGTTTTTGCTTCTACTTTGTGTCTAGTACTTTATGAGTTATAGAGCAATGAATAAGGCGATAAGCTCAAAAAAGTGAGGTTTTCCACCCTCATATGTCAGAGGCCAGAGGTATCATCGAGAACTCAAGCTCTTTTTACCCTCCCGTTCTATCATCACAATGTGAGTTTCTTCCTCATGATCCTAAAATGTTGGGATGTCTTCCATTCAGACATCATGGGTCCAAGGAGAAAGGAAAGGGAAAGACAGAGGCGGAGGGCAAAAGGCAAAGGTACCTGCCAGTTGAGTCTTTCTCTTTAAAAAATCATTTTTGTAAGTCCTACTAGGAGACTTTCAATGGCCTCTTAGGACCAGAACTAAACCTCATGACCTCTGCTGCACAGAAAGTGAACATTTGGGCTGGTCACCTTGTTGCCCGAACACCATCTAGGTTCTGTTATTATGAAATATGGGGAGAGTGAATTCCACATAAGAAAGTAGCCATGTTACCACAGGAACCTAAACAGCTTGAGAGCTTGGGAAGGCCAGTCTTACAAGCAGTAGTATCACAAATACTACATGAAGAAGTGGCCAGACCAAAGCAAGAGTGAAGTTCAAGCTGAAAGAACAATCTGGAATGAAGGTTAAGTACTAGGATGGCTTGGAGCTTGGTACCTCAAAGAGTATAAAGAAAAAGACATTGAAAATAATGCTGGTGGCAAGAGAGGAGCATAACTCTCTATTAAGACTAGTAGGAGAAACAAAGTTCTCCTTTCAAGCAGCATTAGAACTTTTAGAGTTGAATCTGTGAGCACTGGAAAGTACTAACGTATTTTAATGAAGAATTGGCTTCATGAGTTTTGCATTTTTCAGAACACTTTGGATTTTTCTAATGGTGACTAATGAGGACAGAAGGGAATATGAAGCACCAGTCTTCCTCAACAGAGGAAAGAGCTGGTGTTAGCCTGGACTAAGCTAGAAGCCCGGAAATGGGAGAGTGGTAGAATCCTTTAGAATGACAGGACTTGGTGACTCCTTTGGTATGGTGTGTAAGAGACAGAGGGGACTTGTGAGAAAGAATGAAGAGCCCAGGACAATGCTTAGGTTGTTGACCCAGCAACAGAGTGATGGTGATGTGTGCTGAGCTGGGGAATGAAGCCTTTGGCGGAGGGTAGACAACTATGAGTTCCATCTTAAATGCTGGTGCTTGAGGTATCTGCTGAGTATTCAAGGGGAGTTCTTTAATGTACAGATGGACGTTATGGTCTAGAACTCAAGACAGAGCTCCAAACTCAGGTTAGAATATTTTGGATATAAAGATTATAACTGAAGCCATGGGAACGGATGAGATTGTTCTAGAAGAGTGGGTTGAGTGAGAAGCTCAAGACAGAACTCCTTGGAGTTTGGATGGAGGAAGCATTAAAGAAGGTGGCTGGAGGGACTGTGGTAAGTTGAAAAGGCAACTCCAAAAGGAGGACAGAGGTGTGAGAGAGTTTCCAAATGGATAATGTAACAGCATCTTGTTCTGATGCTGCAGGAATTTCAGGAATCAGCCAGCACTATGGACCTAGCCAAGTAGAGAAATCTGCCGCACTTGGGCTAACTCAGGCAGCATTCAGGCCAACACACTTTGTGCTTATCCAAGTAGAACACTGAAGACAGCAAGTGCATTTACATATCTCCAAGTTCCATCACTAAGGAGAGAGGTTCCTCAGGGAAGCTGTGAAGGACTTGAGCAAAGATCATGTCTCCTGCCTTTGGTCTGCTCTTCCTCTTTCCTTAGCTCCGGTGGCCTCCCTGCTCCCCTTCCAGCTCCTATTTTGTGTTTAGCTACAGAAATTTCTCTCAATTAAAATAAGACAGGCTCTAATTACAGTTATTTACTCTTTGTAGAAAGTGTGTTTATGCCAACATGTTATTTTCTAGGCTTAAAAAAAAAAAACCTTAAATTCTAATTGAACAATAAGATTTATTTTATTTTAAATCTGTAAATGAGAACTGCAGATTATTAGGATGGTGGAAGCTTAGAAAACAATCTTTCAAAGAATGCTCAGGTGATCAGGTAAGAACATTTGATAAATGTTCCCTCCCCTTCCTCAGTCTCCCCACTTGCCTAAAGAGGATGATCTCTGCATACAGGTCCTGGGGGTTTAGTGCTAAAGGCTCGGGACATGTCTGCCAGCTTTGGCTATATTTTTAAGCTATCCCTATAGGCTGTTCCCTCCTTGCTTCTCCACTCTGGTCTTACCACCCTGCCTCCATCCCTCTGCCTCAAGATTCCCTGATGCCCAGAGACCATTCTCTTGGGGTCCATCTCCTCTTTCTACTCTGTTGGCCACTGGCCAGGATTTCGCACCCTCCAAGCCGGGAGACTGGACTACTGCCCAAAGGGTGTGTCAGTTGTGTGTGACAGAGAGAGAGACATTGGCTGGGGACTTACAGCCCTTTATAAAACACAAAGAATCTCAGCTGGGTTGGGGGGGGGCTTTAGATATGACACCCCATGTGGAGAGTTGTAATTTCAGTTACTGAGAAATTACATTGGAAGATTTTGCCTATTTAAATTTGGATAATTTGTGTGTGTATGTGTGTGAGTGGGGAAAATGGGAGCTAGGATGGGGTGAATGGGACTGGCTGGTGCCAGGTTGACCAAGCTAAATAAAAAAATACACAGTTTCAGATTTTACATATTAGACTCAGGTTTCAGACATTGGAATAAGGGAGGAAATGCCTAAAACTCTGGTTCATGTTAAATTTTAATTTTTGTCATTAATGTGAACCCTTTTTATGCCTAATAATTATATAGTATAAAAAGAAGGCATATCCTATTGTATAGACAAGGATATATAAGCATATTTGACATATATGAATTGAATACACATGCATATATACATCTTTGGCCAGTTAAGAAATTCTGTATCAGCTGTCCCCTTCTCTTTATTTCATCAGCAATTTCCTTGAGCCACATCATTTTTAAATAGCTGACTTCTATGGCATTATATATGGAAGGCTCCAGAGCAAATGTTCTACCCCCTAATAATAGGTCCATAATCATAGAGTTGCATTATTAAAATGCTGCTCTTTTTTTTAAACAAAATTGCTTGAAAACCAATATAATAAAATTCCTTGTTGTCACCTCAAACAACCTAAATGAGAAATAATTAACAATGTAGAAGGAATGCAGAGGAATTTCCCTCTCTTCTACAGAATGGTGGCCATGGAGGGGACCATCTTTACTTTTCCTGAAAGCCAGTCTTTCAATGGCATTCACCTGTGATGATAAATTTCAGGCTTACACCAACAAAGAGAGTAGAGAGAAAAAAATGAAACCCTTTGCCAGAGCTAGGCTGGGCAGCTGTTATTTTTTTGTTAGGGATATTAGAGTTTAAAGAAAGTGCTCCTTAAGGAATGGAAAGCTTCTATGTACAATCTTTACAGAAGAAAGTCCTATGGAAAAACCTACTGGTAGAATCCTATAAATATACGTATGTAGAAACGGATGAGGAGGACCTATGACCTAATATAGCTTCACAAGCCAACAGAGTGCAAAATCATCCCACCTTCTTCCATTTTCCTTTCAAAAGTCATTTATTTCTATGTTTGTCTTTTCAAATAATGCCATGACAGGTCCTGACCTTGAATCTCTCAACCTGAGATCTGCAACTTCTCTCCTGGACGGGCTGCTTCTCTTCATTCCCATGGGGCCCAGAACGAACGCTTCGGCCTGTTGAACCTCTGGTGCTTTCAGAATGTGCAGATTTCCAACTCCCTGTCCAGCATTCTGATTTCACAGCTCTGAGATGAACACAGGGCTGCATGTTTAACAAACAAATCAGTGAATTTTCACACAGGGGGTTTAGGGAATCCCACCAAGTAAACACTGCCCCAGGGCTAAGCTTGTTATTAATTAGTTATTGTCAACTAAAAACATTTCTTCAGATGAGAAACAAAACCCAAACTTAAAGCTTCAGGGAAAATTGCAAATTGACAATTATTTTCTTGAGTATTGTTTTGACCCCAAATTTCAAGACCACCATTCCAGATAGTATTATTCTCATAGACTAATCAAACATTGAAGTTCTTTGTTTCACTTTGAAAGAATTTTTAGAAAGGTTAATTATCCACAGGCGAGACCTGGAATTTCTGTAGATTCAGTTTGTGCCTTTTTGCTCTAGCTCCAAACCCAACACACACAAGTGATGTTCGGAATTCCGTCTCTGAAATTCCACAACCTCTTGGCAGCAGGTGCCCTTAATTATTTACTGAGGCTGAGTTCCTAAAAGTGGAATTTCTGGATCAGAAGCTAATGTTTAATCTAAAGGCTTTGTATGTATAGCCAGGTCAGAATATGAAGAAGTAATCATCACAATGAAATCAAACATATGAATGCTTACAATGTGCTAGGTGCTGCATTTGAATCTTTACTATGACATTAAAATTTAATTTTACCATCATAGCCATTTTAAAGATAGTTTAAAAAAAAAAAACGAGGCCTAAAGGACTAAAAAAATTGGCCAATTTCACATATGCAGGAAGTAAGAAAACCAGAACTGGGACTTAGGTCTTCCTGAGTCCAAACTCTGGTTGCTAACCATTAGGCAATGCTGCCTTTTGAAAGATCGTGCCAATGGACACTCACACTAGAAGTGTATGAGAATTCCTATTTCCCTATACCCTAGTCAGCTTTGGATATTACTTTTCTATTTAAATTGCCAGTTCAGTGGGAACAATTACCGGTTTAAGGAATGAACTATTTTTTTTAATAGTAGTTCTAGAATTCAAGTTATACCCATATACAGAGACTAATTCCTCCCCCTCGAATTTCCTACTGTGCAGTTGCCCCAGGAGGCCAGATGCTAGTCTTCAAATACTTGGTGGTAAAATGGTTCTCAGACCCTTTCTGAGGCCATGTTTAGTTGAACTAAGTGCCATGGTGGGACTGGGAGTGATGGTGATGTGCCTGTCACTGATTATGTGACTTTAATTGAAGAATGGTGATTGGTTTTACTATAATCTATTTACATATGACTTCTGAGCTCAATTTCTCCGCACACGGATTTGATAGTGTTTTGAATCTTTGAGTACATAATAAATAAGACAATTCAAAAGAAAACAAAAGGACTAATTTTAGTTAAATGAAAAGTGGAAATAAATATAGCAGGTGCAGGGTTATGATAGAAGCCAAGTTCTAAATTTAGCTGAGTTCTTGACAAAGGAAACATAAAATGTTCTGTAGTTCCCATTGGCCTTTCCAAATGGAAGCACACAGGTTTTTCTGGAGAGCAAGCTTTCTGGCTCTAAAATAAAGCCTATGACATAAGTGTCCTTTGGTGGCACAGTGGGTTAAATGTCCTACTCTTGGTTTTTGTCTCAGGCCCTGATCAAGTTGTCAGATCGAGCCCTGTGTGGGGTTCCGTGCTTACAGTCTGCTTGGAGTTTCTCTCTCCCTCTCCTACTGCCCCTCCCCTGCATGTGCATGCACACTCATGCTTTGTCAAATAAATGAATCATTAAAAAAAATAAAAATAAAGGATACTAGATAAAATAATGGATGATGGCTTCAGGCAACAGTGTTGTAACAAAAAATCTTCAAAGGAGTACTTTTCATATGTGATGCAAACTAGATGCACTTTTTAATAAAACCATACTTGTCAAAATTGTCTTCTAAAAGTTTAAGAAAATGGGGTGACAACCTACTGCAAGTGGGAAATAATGACCCCAATGACTCAATTTCTACATGATTTAGTATTATCGGTTTTCTGATGCATGAACGTATAGTATTTCACAGTCTAAGCTCTTGTTGGTTATTGAGTAAGACACTGAAAATTATCTTAATATGGGCCATTCATGCTTCAAAACATATTAACTCTGGAAGCTTTTAGATGTACCTGAGTGTTGAAAATTCACAGCTTTTTCTCTAATCACAACAAGCTTGTAACTTCTGTATGGAATCCCTCCAAAAAAGCCCTTGCCATGCAGAGCTATTCTTGGGGACAATACAACAGAATTATATTATCTAGGCATAGGTCTAAGGTTATTTATATTTTTCCAAAGCCTAAATTTGTTATTAACACAGTCAGAATTAGAGTGCTGGCAGTCACCATTTTAGCTAATTTCCAAAGTGGTTTAAGCATGATTATTTTGAAGAATCAGGCATACCTTCCTTAAAATATAAGGTTGAAAACTTTTGACCTAGTATTTCTACTTTGGGATATTCATTCGATTCAAAATGTGGGGAAAATTTTGATTTTTAGTAGTGCTATATGGAACATGAGACATCATGAGCCCTGAATGTCCTCCTGATGGCATGGAAACATTTTTAATATGGTACTCTGGAGTACTTAGCTCTTGCTTATGGTTTAGAGAATGCTTCGAGTAGAAGCACCTTGAGGAAGGTAATTTTGTGTGTTTTGTTCTTTCCCATATCCCCGGTCAGAAGTGCTCATTATGCTTTCATGTGCACTCAATAAATATTTGCAGGATGAATGTGTATTTAGTCATTTATTAACTAAGTCTTAGTCAGCTAAACTTAAGTAAGTACCTGGCATTGTTCTAAGTACTTTAGACATATTAACTCTTCCAATTCTCACAACAAAACCATGAGGTAGTTATAACTATTGTCTTCATTTTACAAATAAGGACAGAGTGACCCATGCAGTTAGAGAACATGTTCGGGGTTACAGAGCTGTAAGTGTTTCAGCTGGCATTAGAACTCATGCGATTCATTTCCACTGTCCATGTTCTTAACAACTATTGCCTGGTTTAATGATGTATATTAAAACGGTAGTTTGAAAGAAGGGACAACTATTCTAATCTTTTAATTTGGCTTGTTGGGTGGACTGTAAAATATCCCTCCTTATCAGAACAAATGACAAGATTCCTTCTCTATGTCCAATGTATGGCTGGTCATGAAGCACCAGAGAATGATTTTAAAAAGCTGAGTTGGCAGACACCTGTGTGGCTCAGTCAGTTAAGCATCTGCTTTTGGCTCAGGTCATGATCCCAGGATCCTGGGATTGAGTCCCACATTGGGCTCCCTGCTTAGTGGAGAGCTTGCTTCTCTCTCTCCCTCTGTCCACCCCACCCACCCAGCCCCTGCTCTCTTGCACTCTGTCTCTTTCTCTCTCTCAAATAAATAAAAATAAAGTAAAAAAAAAAAAAAAAGCTGAGTTGGTTAGCTGAAACTGTTTGAAATAATATGTTAATATAATCTATTTACACAATTCCTCTTTCACAGTTGCCTGGAGGTAAAAACAAGGTTACTACAGTAGAAGCAAAATAGAGTTTCACTGACACCCTAGGCTTCCTCCACGGAAATCCCAACCAGCTCAAATTCTACCCTCAAATAGTTTTGAGATTCCTTTGGGGATGTTTTGGTGAAATACCATGATTTGCTCTAATTTTTTTTTCTGGACGATTCTTCCTCTTTGTTTTGATTAATTCTGCTAAGGGGGTATGCCTGAGTGGTCCTTTCTAAGGGTCTCTGACTAAAAAGCTTCTCCTGGATTTCCTGGCACTGGTGGGGCCAGCTGCCTCCTTCAGTTCACTGAGTTCTCAATTCTGACACTCTAAGATGAGCCACACTCTTACAAAAATATTAAAATAGTATTGTCTAGTAGTGATTTTGTTCTTAAAGGGATTGTAATTTATGGCTCTTTTGGATTTCATTCAGTTTTCTTGCAGCTCCTCTTCCTAGAACGTAAGCCTGGTGCCCCTGTACTCAAGAACATGTAAGAGACAGAAACCATCTTGTGCTCAGAATCACCTCTACAATGCACTCTGCTGTTCTTTCACTAAACATGTGTATCCTAATGTCCCCCTTAAGATGAATATATTTCGGAGCGCCTAGGTGGCTCAGTGGGTTAAAGCCTCTGCCTTCGGCTCAGGTCATGATCCCAGGGTCTTGGGATCGAGCCCCGCATCAGTCTCTCTGATCAGCGGGGAGCCTGCTTCCCCTTCTCTCTCTGCCTGTCTCTCTGCCTACTTGTGATCTCTGTCTGTCAAATAAATAAATAAAATCTTAAAAAAAAAATAAGATGAATATATTTCAAGGAATCTCCCTGCCTGTTATTTAAATAGAGCCCTGCCAGGTTGACCTGACTAGTCTTCCAGATATGCCCAGACATGTCGAATACTAGGTTTAACACAACTCTGGTTCAAACTGGATTTCATACTCACTAAGATAAAAATGACTACATTTTGCAGATAGTCTTGTTAGATTATTCCTGGTGGTGTCCCCTTCAACTTGAAATAGAGGTAAAGTTTGCCCTCCAGAAAGTTAAGCTGTAAGATCAATTCCTTAACTGATCATCTTGCATCATAGGAGAAGGGACAGTGACTTTGGGGTCTGTAAGACTGTAACTAGGTTAAGGGTGTTAGCATATCTAAGGGAAGAGTAGCAAAGATAATGACCCAAGAGAGGCTGGGCACGATGGGAAAGCTAGAAAAATGAAAGTTGAACAAGCAGATGATGGCAGAGCCACGGCCACTCTCAGAGGGAGAATGTACTTCAACTATTTCTATGCTAATCATAAGGACATTCCTAATAGAACAAGTTGCAAAATGTCCTTCTGTACAGACTATTTGAATTCCATTGGCAACACCATCCTACTTGCAAGAATGATGAATCGGATTATCATGCCTAATGCCATGAAATATTTAATTCAGTTACTTTCCCTTGTTCTGATTCATGTACTTTAATATTACAACTCTTCCTACTGCGACTACTACTGATTCTTTTGAATGCTTAATGTTTGACAGCATTCAAGTACTTTTCTCATTTAATCTTCTGATCATCCCTATGAAGAAGGTGACGATCATTGTCCTAAAGAACTGGGTGAAGAAACTGAGGTTTTAAGGTGTGAGTACAGATTTGTCTGACTAGGTTCAGTCTTTACCCTGAGATTTGACTTCAACAGGTGTCTGCCGTAGGAAAATAAGGGAAGACCAATGGGGCATTAATTATTTGTCTTATATAATAACTAAATTCTCCTTTGAGGACCAAGTGAATTACAAGCACCAAGCATCAAACACCGTGTATTCTCATTTAGGCCAAATACTTGCCTGCATTTTCAAAACATAAGATTTTATTTCCTTTTAACAAAATTGGATTTTTTTTTAGTCACAAGTTTTGTTTCTCAGATGTTATTTATTGTTTTAATAATGGTAGAAAAATGTACAGAGTATAAAATAATCCAAAGCGATTTACTATTGAAATTGTACCAATGGATCTAGGATTTATTGTTTTCATCCCCTAAAGTCCACATTTTTCTATTCTTTGGCTTATGGTTCCTTTCTGCCTCCACACACTTCATGATTATTTTGCTTTTAGTTCCTGTACAAGGTTAAAATTGATTTTTCAGAACTTCCAATAACAATTTATAAAGGCTATAACCCCAACGGTGGCATTTCCAGGCGAAGTGCTTAGCTTATATCTGTTAATTTAATATCACAAACTTCTTTCTTTAGCACAATAATTTATTTCTTAACAGAGGATGTGTGAAGGACAAAAAGTGGGCTAAGTTAAATGGTACTACTTCTGCCAAAGTGTTCTTGAGACACTGACATTATATATGGAATGTAATAGCTACGATCATTAACTCAGAAGAGCTTTGATGTGAAGGTAGACCTCTCACTAGTACAGACTTCACATTTACACCATGCTCCTTCTCCAAAATTCAGAATTCTTCATGGAATTCCATATCCACAGTTTACAAACAATAGTGTTAGTAAACAATAGCGTTTAACAATATAACAATAGCGTTTTAGATTTGCTCTTTCATATGCGATACACGACCTCGGAGCACATGACTTGTAAATTTTTAGTGTTTCTTTGGTCCTCTTTTTCTTTGAGGTCATTGGGCTATGCTCACTGTCCTTAGTTTAACATCTTGAAAGGCTCCATACAGACTGAACTGCTTTTCTAATCCTGTCTATTGCTCAATACTGGTATAATGAAAGGCGTTAGGAAAACCCAGTGCAAGAAGAGTCTTATCTATAGATTCCCAGTGTTTTTCTCCTTTCTTTCTTTTTTTACATTTTTTGAAAAGACTTACTTATTTATTTTAGAGAGAGCAGGGGGAGGGGCACAGGGAGAGGGAGAGAGAATCTTAAGCCAACTCTGCCCTGAGCATGGAGCTAAGATGGGGCTTGATCTTATGACCCTGAGACCAGGATCTGAGCCGAAACCAAGAGTGAGTTGCTTAACTAACTGTGCCATCCAGGCAGCGCCACATTTGTGTGTGTGTGTATATATACATATGTACATTTAACATATAATGTATTATTTGTTTCAGGGGTACAGGTCTGTGATTCATCAGTCTTAGAGAATTCACAGCACTCACCACAACACATACCCTCCCCAATGTCCATCACTCTGCGCCCCATTTCTCCAGCCCGCCTCCCCTCCAGCAACCCTCAGTTTGTTTCCTGAGGTTAAGAGTCTCTGATGCTTTGTCTCCCTCTCTGGTTTCGTCCTGTTTCGTTTTTCCCTCCCTTCCCCTATGATCCTCTGTCTTGTTTCTCAAATTCCTCTTATCAGTGAGATTATATGATAATTGTCTTTCTCTGACTGACTTGTTTTGCTTAGCCTAATACCCTCTAGTTCAATCCACATCTAAATGGCAAGATTTCGTTTTCTTGATGGCTGCATAATATCCCATTGTATATATATACACCACATTTTCTTTATCCATTCATCTGTTGATGGACATCTAGGCTCTGTCCATGGTGTGGCTATTTCAGACATTGCTGCTATAAACATTGGGGTACATGTGCCCCTTTGGGTCACTACATTTGTATCTTTAGGGTAAATACCCAGTAGTACAATTGTTGGGTCGTAGGGTAGCTCTAGATTCAACTCTTTGAGGAATCCCCATACTGTCTTCTAGAGTGGCTGTACCAGCTTGCATTTCCACCAACAGTGTAGGAGGGTTCCCCTTTCTCCACTCCTCACCAACACCGGTCCTTTCCTGATTTGTTAATTTTAGCCATTCTGACTGGTGCAAGGTGGTATCTATGGTTTTGATTTGTATTTCCCTGATGCCAAGTGATGTTGAGCACTTTCTCACATGTCTGTTGGCCATTTGGATGTCTTCTTTGTAGAAATGTCTGTTCAGGTCTTCTGCCCATTTCTTGATTGGATTATTTGTTCTTTGGGTGTTGAGTTTGATAAGATTCCCAATGTTTTTCAATCATGCTGTACCACCAATTTTTTTTTTTTTCCCCTTTTGGCATGTTGTTGTTCATATAGGGTAATAATTTTTTTTCAATTTTTTAAAAAGATTTTATTTATTTATTTGACAGAGAGATCACAAGTAGGCAGAGAGGCAGGCAGAGAGAGAGGGGAAGCAGGATCCCTGCTGAGCAGAAAGCCCAATGTGGGACTCAATCCCAGGACCCTGGGATCATGACCTGAGCTGAAGGCAGAGGCTTTAACCCACTGAGCCACCCAGGCACTCCCCCAATAATTGTTCTTATGATCAACTAATATGATGGCTTAGAAACATTGCAGCAATGACCAATATTAAAGTAGTTTTTGGACTTAAATCCTAAGGGAAAATTTCTGAACTCCATGGCAGTGTTGTTAAAAGATATTCATAATCATGCTTTTCTTTTTTCTTTTCTTTTTTTTCTTTCTTTCTCTTTCTTTCTTTCTATCTGTCTTTCTTTCTTTCTAAAAGATTGCTCTGAGTATTGTTTCAGTGTGAGTACTGGTTTGAAGTCATTGTAGGTCAGGACTCACTGTGGTATTCACAATGCCTAGGACCTGGCCCTTGCTGTCCTGTGACATGGTAGGTTTTGAAGGAATATCAGCTGTAGGTAGACTGGGGTTCACCTGAAAACAAGATCACTGATGTTCTAGAATCAAGTATTATATAGTGCCAGCACTTTTCCTCCTGAATGTATCTTAGAAAGGCCATATTAAAATCTTTATTAGGAGCCTCTCAAAGAAGGCTATAGCATTATTAAGCCCCAAAGACATTAGGTCTGTTTTATTATTTGCCAAGAATATGAGCAACATTCTAAAATAAATATTACAATATGCTCAGAAATTTTTGCAAGTCTTCTGAACTTTAAGCTAAGTGTGAGGGTTTTATGAAAGCTTAGTGAGTTGGCTGTGTTAGCTATCTAGCCTGGAGCAATGGAGAGACACGTAAATAAGAAACTAACTCTTAATTCTAGGGAATAAGCCTTTTTAAAAATAAGATATTCTTTGCCCACTTTTGTACTCTTATTAAGTTTTCCTTGAATTCTTTGGTCTCCCCTCCCTTCCTCTTTCCTAATTACTAAATGAGGTAAAGACATCACCAACCCATTCTGAAGTGAGAAGAATTAGTATAATATGGTGGATTTTAAAATAAGGTTATCATTTTTTCTTTTTGAAATACTGTTCTTTATTCTGAAATTGTGCCCTTCCCACTATTGTGATATTAGAACATAATTTTGAAATATGGTTGCTGTTCTAATGATTTTTTTTTTTTTTTGAGAGAGAGAGTGTGTGTGCACACAGGGGGCTCAGGGTGGGCGGAGGGAGAAAGAAAATCTTAAGCCGTGTCTATGACAAACGTGGAGCCCAACCTGGGGCTCCATCTCACAACCCCGAGATCATGACGTAAGCCGAAATCAAAAGTCAAATGCTTAATCGACTGAGGGACCCAGGTGCCTCGATTTTTCCTTTTAAAAGAAAAAAAAATTCTTACTGGGCAAAAGTTTTAAAGATGGGTGATGCTATGTTAATCCCCAAATTTATATTTATATGTGAAAGTTTATCAATTTATGAAGTTGAAAGTTGGCAACTTACTATAGACACAATCTGTTGTGTCCGTATTTCTCTGAAAGGAAACACACTTAGCAACAGATTTTAGAAATGCTTTCAAGAATATGACAGATGATTTTTTCACATCAACTAGGTGATGAGTCATTATCTGTCAAGTTTCTACCTGACCATTATCTTTTATCTAACATCTACCCTCTCTACACCTCTAATACATCATGGCTTTAGAACTTTTATGTTTACCCTGAAGACAGTCACCACTCGGGTCAAAATCCAAGAAAAGAAGCTACTGGATCTGTTTCGTCTTGTGGTTCTCATCTCATTTCAGGGTGTGATTTACAAATGATGCTGCTTTAGGCTGGATGGGGTCTCAAGCTACAACATTAA
Source organism: Martes martes (assembly GCF_963455335.1). NCBI lineage: Eukaryota > Metazoa > Chordata > Mammalia > Carnivora > Mustelidae > Martes > Martes martes. The sequence continues at coordinate 26,859,724 of NC_137889.1, read as the reverse complement.
GAGATGTTTTTAATATCATTTTCCCAATTCCTAAATAATTGTTTGAATACAACTAAAGCAGAGTTTGAGGACTGCATCACAAAGTTTAGTTTTGAGTTGTGGTTTATAATGAGTTGAGAATATATTTTTCTGTACGGTTTTCATTAGAAGATCACTTGGTAAATCTCACCATCTAACCAAGATAAATGGGGATTTTTAGTCCCAAACCTTCCATTAAGCTGATATTAGATCTTTTCTCCACCTCGCTGTTGGGTATAATGTACAATGGAATAGATACAATGTGTAGTTTTGCCAAATGCTAGTTATGGAAAAGAACTAAAGGCAGAATGAGTTTATAAAGACTAGATAAAGAAATGTTATTTTCTTTTTTAAAGACTTATTTATTTATTTAGAGAGCATGAGGTGGGGAGGGCAAAGGGCCCGGGAGAGACAGAATCTCAAGCTGACTTGAGGGTCCACTGAGCCCGGAGCCAAACATGGGGCTCGATATCACGATCCTAAGATCATCACCTGCACTGAAACCAAGAGTTGGAGGCTTAATCGCCTGTGCCACCCAGGTGCCCCAAGAATGTTATTTTCGAATATGAAATGTAACTCCTAAATATAACAGGTAGAAGGGGGCTACCATCCAAGGTATCAAAAACTATAAAAAGATTATTTTGTTATATACCACTATGCCTTACACATGAAAGGCAATAAGTATCTTTGAATGATTGAATGAATTGTTTCTATCAGTTTTATTTGCCATCACAAAATACACCAAACTGTATGGTATAAAATCATACATTATTCAATATGAATTTATAATTTGTCAAACACTTAAAAGTCCATAGAGAATCAAAGAAAGCATTATATAAAACCTATATTTTAAAGCATTTTAAAGTTATTTTATTACTAGAGTTAAGTCACATATAATTTCATATTCACCTTAATTTTTATCCATAGATAATACTTAAAAGAAAGCAATAAGGAAAAGCAAATTTTGAAATGAATTTACAATAATTTTATGTAGTCTAGGTACTGGCAAATGTTGTCTTTCAATTTTTTTTTCAAATACATTTTAAGTTCTGTGTCTAGTTACCATATATCACATAACAATATATAGAACTAAGTTTTAAAACCTGAGGCAGTTTATTACTGTGTTAAGTTACGGAATGGAAGAAAGAAGCCCTGAGGTCTAGTTCTGCCTTTTCTTCTATGAAGTAAGGCAACTGGATTATAACATCTTTAGCTTTATATGTATATATTTTAAGATTTATCTATTTTAGAAAGAGAGAGCATGAGAGCATAAGAGCGTGTGAGTGGGGGGAAAGGGCAGAGGAAGAAAGAGAGGGAGAATCCCAAGCAGACTCCCTGCTGAGGGGAGAGCCTGATGTGGGGCTCAATCCCAGAACCTGAGATCATGACCTGAGCTGAAATCTAGTCAGGCACATAACCAACTGAGCCACCCAGGTCCCCCTGCAACTTTATATTTCTATATAAGAAAGACATTCCAAACATTAGCTGAAAGGGAAGTAAAAATTAGCCAAAGATTCATTTAAAAATATGAATGTTAAATCAAAACTACAATAAGATACCACCTCACACCAGTCAGAATGGATAAAATTAACAAGACAGGAAATAACAAATACTGGCAAGGATGCAGAGGAAGGGGAACCCTCCTACACTGTTGGTGGGAATGCAAGCTGGTGCAGCCACTCTGGAAAACAGTATGGAGGTTCCTCAAGAAGTTAAAAATAGAGCTACCCTATGACCCAGCAATTGCACTACTAGGTATTTACCCCAAAGACACAAATGTAGTGAACTGAAGGGGTACCTGCACCCCAATGTTCATAGCAGCAATGTTCACAATAGCCAAACTATGGGCAGAGCCTAGATGTCCATCAACAGATGAATAGATAAGGAAAATGTGGTCCTTATATATGATGGAATATTACTCAGCCATCAGAAAGGATGAATACTTGCCATTTACATTGATATGGATGGAATTGGAAGATATTACGCTGATTGAAATAAGTCAAGCAGAGAAAGATAGTCGTCATATCATTTCATTCCTATGCGGAACATAAAAAAACAGCATGGAGGACTGTAGGGGAAGGGAGGGAAAACAGAATGGGAAGTCATCAGAGAGGGAGAAAAACCATGAAAGAATCTTAACTACAGAAACAAACTAAGGGTTGCAGGAATAAGGGTGGATGGGGGATGGGGTAACTGGGTGATGGGCATTAAGGAGGGCACATGATGTAGTGAGCACTGGGTGTTATACGGAACTGATAAGTTACTGTACACTCCATCTGAAACTAATGATGTACTATAAGTTGGTTAACTGAATTTAAACAAAAAACAAAATATGAATGTTATTCAATAGCTTTTGAACAATTCGATTAAATCCTTTCCACCTCAAGTTTGGCACCTCCTCCCTATTCCTTGTCTAATTTGCACAAAAATTCACTTAGAGTTTTTTAAGGAACCACTAGGGTTTTGTGTTTTGTATTTTGAATACAATGACATGTGTACATTAGCTGTCTTCCGTCCCGAAGCACAGGGACTGTACCACACTTTGTTCAGCTTTGGAATCCACACGATGCCTGGCATCGTGTCTTACACCAAACGCCAAGCAAATACTTATTAAATAATTGATTGAACTATTACAGGAGGTATTAGCCAGAGATTTGCTGGACAAGCTACAGCATTCAAATTATTCATTCATTCATTCATTCAACAAACACTTGCTGAAGGTTTACTGTGCACCCTATGCTGGGCTGGAGGCTAAAGAGAGAAGGGTAAATAGAGTTGCTGGAAGTAAGAGATCTCATAAAACCACAGGCTGACATTTAATAAATAAATTACCATACAGTGTGATACAGCAACAGCAGAGGGAGTGATTGTATATGGATGACAGGAAAGGGTCCTTGGGCTAGAGGGTGTTATCTCTGAGCGAGGTGGTAGAGGATTCCTATGTGTTTGTGAGGCTGACCCTGTGTCCTTGCAGGGTGTGTGTGGGTGTGTGTACAGATTCCAGGGAAAGAGAATGAGCTGGGCCTTCAGAGAGGTGAGGAACAGCGCATGTCTGGGGCAGGCCTGGTGGAGGTGAGGGTAAACAGCACCAAGGCTGGGAAGAGGGTGGGGACAGATGAGTCTGAGTGGTTGTGGGCAGAGGGACAACTGTAGGTGATGGAGAGACAAAGACAGGCTTTAAACAGGGAAAGTACCCATCACTCCGCTGGCTCTGTAGAGGATGGTTTAGGGTCGAAAAGAGTCCAAAAGAAGGAAGACCCACTTCTAAGCCTGGGTGAGAGATCCTAAGGGCCAGAGCTCCGCTGGCTTTGAGGTGCTGGAGGGCAGCAGATGGCTACCCAGCTGCTTATCGCTCAGACACAAAGAACTTTAGATTTTCATTGGCTCATATGGGTTTGTCTTTTTTTTTTCCTAGAAAAACATTTGAAACTTAAACAATAAAAATTATGACCAAGAAGATGAGGAGAGAATCCAAAAATTATGCTCATGGGAGAGAAAAAAATTGAAGAAAGAAAGGCATGACTATATCCCTGCTAATGAGTAGAACCTGTAGGACATGGTGAAAAGGTTTCCTTTTATGTGTCTATGTGTCAAATCTGTCATAACAGAACATTTCTGAAAGAATTCAAAAGGTACCTCTTCAGCCGAGTTCACTTGATTAGATAGGAACTGAATTATCAAGGTCCCCGTATTTCTTTGTGAGTGTGTGTGCGGTTATTATGGGATTATTTCACCCTGTGACTGTATTAGTGTTGCATCCCTCACACACCTGTCCTCTGGGAGGGGGCAGTGAACCTCACACAGTGGGGAAGCTTTATCAAGCAGGTTGATAGAGGCAGGGGTTAACAGCTGTGTGGCTTTGGAGATAAAATCTAAGGGTGGGATGGAGAGTACAGAGCTAGTGGCTGCTCTCTGTTGGTGTTTCCTGTATAGATCTCTGGCAGAGAAATCCTACCCCTCCTGGGGAAGAAATGGGGAAGGGATGGAGCTCAGTGCCGCTGAACTTCAGGGAAACTGCCTGATGCAGAGGAGCCCTAGAGTAAGTTATCTGAATAAAATTTAGGTAGAGTATGTGAAGGATTCTATTTGAAGAACAAAATACAAATCATACTGGAAATGAGCAGATAAACACAAATCCTATATGTCTCAAGCTTTATTAAACAAACCTAAATAGGTGATTTTTTTTAAAGTAACTGTTTATTACTGCTAGCCAGATAGTGAATTCTTTTTTTATGTAAGCTACTACCAGAACTAATTCTATACCAAAATAAATGACTTATGTCTGTTACTTTTACTTATCACTAATCATTGTAAAACTAGTCATAAGGAGGCACCTTATTTTATACGGTATCCCACGTATATTTTTAACTTTTTATTACGGAAATTTTAAATATCTACAAAAGTAGACACAGCGCAATAACCCAATGTACCCATCATCCAATGTCAACATTCATGACCTCATCATAATCTTGCTTCCTCTTACCCTCTTAGCCTTTCTCTTACTATTTTTTAAAAAAATTTACTTTTAATTAATTTTTCTCCCTTTATTGTTTTAAAGCAAATCCTAAACATTTTATCTTTTTATCCTCAACATTTCAGAATGTATCTCTAAAGATGGGGATTCTTCAAGCAAACAAACGAACAAACCTAGCTAGAGTAGACTTCTCGCTCTTCAAAATTAACAAGAATTCTTTCATTGTCTATCTAGCCTAGGCTCAAATTTGTAACTCTCTCTTATTATCTCTGTAATTATCTCTTAATACTTAATAATAAGTCCATCATGAACGGACTTTTAATTGTTTGAGTCAGGACCCAAATAAGACACACACGTGCAATTGCCTAATAGATTTAAGACTTTATTAATCTATAGGTTCCACTTCACCTCACTATTTTTCTTGGGTATATTTATTTAGTTAGGGCACTGGGTCATTATCTTACTGTTTCTCCCAATCCAGATTTTGTGAGTTGTCGCCCCATAGTGTGATTAAACACGTTTCTTTGCACTCTGTATTTTCTGTAAGTTGGTAATTATACCTAGAGATTGGATTAGATCCAGCTCAATATTCTTATTATTATTTTAATTATTATTATTATTTTTTTTTTTTTTGGTTGGACTTCTACATGGATGAAGTTGTGTTTTTTTCATTAGGAGATTCCTAACTTCTGGTTTGTTGTCTTATAATGTTAACAGCTGTTGATACACATAGCTAGATCTTCACATACATATTTTAATTTTGAAAGTTTTGATATAAAAACTATTCAAATGGATTTTCTGAACAACCAAGATTTGTTGAGAAAGAATAGGGAAGTGTCGCCTGAGATTAACAACAACAACAAAAAAAACCACTTCTAAAAAAACCGTGAATGCAAATAATTCCTAATGATCCCATCAAAGGTTTGTTTCATTTATCCAAATTATATGCAATGGATCAGCAAGCACCTTGACAAGGAAACTTCTTTATGTGTGATATAAATCACCAATTGCTTCCTTATTTAAAAACTGGATGATGATCACAGCTCTGTGACTCCATAAATTTGAGTTTCTAATATTATGCAGAAGAACATAAAACCTGTTTATGCATTATAATGCAGCAATAATGTATCTTTTCGCAATCATTGGCATAACTAAATCTACTAACTTGCCTATAGCATGCATAATGACAAGTTTGCAAAATGATCAGAATTTTAAATTTTAATTCACCTGCAATCCAAATCCCCACAGCAATTAAAGAGAAAACCACACATATCAAGCCAACGAATGCCTTTAACTGAATAAGACACAATTTACAGGGAGAGTGTTTTCATAAGCCCGTTGAGGCTACAGCAAAACTAGAGTCCAACAAATATAATTGTATATTAAAATAAGTCCTGATTGAAATGATTTGCTTCCGCATTTTCTTTAAAATAAAGATTTACAGAAGTTCAACAAAAAGCATAATGTTAGTTTGGGCTGCCCAAGGGGTTATTTTCCCATGTTTCTGGTTACTTCTATGGAAGCAACAATCAAGTGAAGAGTCGAGATATTTATCTGGCTCGGGAACTGGCAAATTTTTTTCTACAAATGTCCAGGCAGTAAATATTTTAGGCTTTGTGGACCATCTGATCTCTGTTGCAACCACTCAACTATGCTACCATAGCTGAAAACAGTCTTAGACAATACGTCAATAAATGAACGTGTGTTCCAATAAAACTTTATTTATAAAAAATAGGCAGTAGGCCTTGTTTGGCCTGTGCGTCACAGTCTCCTGACCCCTAATCTGGATAATTCAAGGCAAATCTTACTGCTAATTGAAGAAAATATTTTTCTCTTCCTCTAAATAATTGAGGCTGGCTGCCTACACTAATTGAGTTAAAAAAAAAGTAGCTTAACTCTCCCCTTCATTTGATATGTGTAGACACAGGTTTTGTTATATTTTTAAAGCAAGTCCTTTGAGAAGGCCAGCCACCTGTCTGAGTTTATTAGAATTAATGAGGGATAAGAATGGATTGTCCTGTGTAGAACAAAAGAAATCTGTCAGAAGGAGGTTCAATACTTAATGGAGGCATTGTGCATTTTTACTTGATTTTATAAAGCAACCACTTCAAAGTTGAAGACCAAAGAAAACTTGAACATCGGAAAAGAGAGAGAGAGGAAAGGATTTTATTTGTCAGGGTCAGAAATCAATCATTAACTGTAACATTAAACATGAACTTTGTATTCCTGTTACTTCAAATAACAATAACAACAAAAACCTCACAATCCACTTAAAGTTGGCAACTCACTTTAAAGAAGCTGTATGAATTGTTCCATTGTCTTGAAATTAAAAATGTTCACTCTATCTTTAATTTGTTTACAATTAACTTCTGTTATAACACTGATTATACAATTGTACAAAATAATAATTCCTTGCAAAGAGGTCCTATAATCTTAAGGGTTTTAAAATAGCACACTTTTAATATGCTTTATAAGCCCAAATGAATACATTCCATAGAGCAAAGATGATTTATTTTAGTCTGAAATTTAAATAAAATGTATCTATAATTTGTCTTGAACGTTCCAGGATTAATTTTCGGATGAATTTAGTAGAACTTAAATCAAGGTTACATCTTATTGTATTTTAAAATCCATAGAGGAGCCTAATGAGAACCTTAAAAGTGACTTTTAAGTTGTGATCTGTTGAGATGCACTGAAACATAGAGATCTAGAAGGAACTTAGATTCCTTAGCATGAAGTGATTGTTTTCTTTGCTGGGGTGCACAAATACTTGTTTCCAAAGGACATTTTCTGGCGGTTGTCCAACTTGTTTTGCTAATGTTAAAAAGATAACCCACAAAGATTCAACAAATTATCTAACTCTTGCCATTTGCACTTTCGTTAATTCTATGAAGTGTCAAGTAAGATTGCTCCACGGTCCACAGGCATTAAGTTCTGGCTCAAGGGAAAATTCAACTTTTGAAACATAAGGAAAGATTTTACAGTGTGTGTCTTTTCTTTCAAATGAGGCTTGACATTTGAAAACTTTAAGATTGAGGACACAGATAAATGATCTTTTTACATACAGAAGGAAGAAAAGGAATTGGTAAACAAGCTTATAACTGCTGTTTATAAAATCTGCTAATGATCCTGCTAATGGGAGACAGATTAAGGAATGTATTTTCCACGGATTTATCCCCGTAGCAGCTACAGTGAAGAACTACGATTTTGCCATTCCGTTCCCAAGACAGTCTTTGTAATGGGGGAAAAAAAAAAGCAACACAGATTACACAGGGATGGACACTGTGTGTTAATTAGTTAATTATATTTACATATTCATAGAGAGGGTCTTTAAACTATTTTAGCAGAATTTGAGTTTGGATATAAAAACGGTGTTTTTATGTAATGATGAAACTATAAATATGGACCGTGTCCCCAGTACTCATTCTCGCTTGTGTGCTTCTGATCTCATCTCAGCAAGGCTTGTTTTGAGGGAATTTCTGGCTGCACTGTGCTCGTTTGTAGTCTTAGATCTGATGACCTTTAAATTTATGACCTCCTACATAATCTTCTTCAGCTTTGGAGGAAAAGAGATGGGTCAATAGAGTTTTAATTACACAATTCCTGGCAGTGACCTTGTTAGTAGAACACAGACTCCACAGTACATAATGCAATCTACTCATCTTTTACATTTATTTACATTTTGTTCTGCCCTAGAATGGTACCAACGGAAGAAATATGGTTTTCAGAGCAGTGTGATGAGAGATGGCTCATCTACTCATTAAGTCTGAGAATATCCTTGTGCCTCTGTTTTTTTGTGAAAGCACATTTCCCATTTAATGATACACCGTGGGTTTTTTTTTAGAAATATATAAAGTGGTTTCTGGAAAATTGAGCACATGATGTTATCTATAGGGCAGCTATCACTCTAATATTTTGTTATGAATATCTATTTAGGTTGCAAGCATTTCTGGTTTTGCTACATTGTTACATACAAGTGAATCAGTAAGTTCTGACCCTGTGAAAGTTTATGCATCCCTGAGAGGAGGAATTCTGACAGAGTGTCAACAAGTTCTCGCAGATCCAGATCAAGCCAACTACAAGGGGGATAACAAAATCCTTTCATGATGTTACGAATGGATGATTTTCAGTTAGAGGCTTTTAGTTGAGGATTACAGCGCCAGGCAAAAAATGACTAAGTTGAAATGCTTTGGAGAAAAACTCTCATCTCTGTGCTGTCATTTGCCTTCTAGACATTCTCCAACAGGTTTGGCCATGGACTGGGATTTCCTGTAAAATTCAAAGGAGTTTAAAGGCATGTCTTACTAGATAATAGGAGTAACCGCCACAAGAACCCATCTTTGGGGAAGAAAGAATTGTGAGAGGTTTTTATCAAGTGAGGAGGAACTGAGAGCAAGGCAATGACATTGTGGCTTGGAATAAGTGGTTGGCTTTGGTAGATAAAAACCTCAGGTATTGCCTTTGGAAAAAGTTGTTCCTGATGAATTTTTTTTCCCCATGGAATAGTTTAGGTTGTAAGTCAATTCTCTGGGTTATTAGGTTGTGTCTACATAGTCAGTTGGGGATTCGTTGTAGAATTTAAGTCAATTTAGTTACGTATTGTTTAGTTTTTGACAAATCTTTATTGTAGTCCACAAACAAAAGTGCACATTTTCTGAATGTATGTGGCTTACAAATGGTCACAATTGTCACTATGGTATCCAGCCTCCATATCAAGAAACATAACATTACCAGTCTCTGGGAGCTCTGTTTATGTTTCTTTCCAGACACTTCTCCCACCCCTAAGGTTACCACTATTTTTTATTTCTCAGTTATAGATTACTTTTGATTTTTCCTAACTTTGTATAACTTGAATCACAGAGTATATTCTTTTGGGTCAGGCTTTTTATCTGATGTTGTATTTGTTAGATTTACTAGGACTAGTTTTAGATCGTTTATTTTCATTGCTGTATTTTGTTGTGTGACTATATTGCAACTTGTTTATCCATTCAACTGTTTTGTGGATAGCTCCCAGTTTTAATGATTAGGAATAGTGCTGCTTTTGGACATTAACGTACATGTTTTTTGGTGACCGTGTCTATGCATTTCTCTTGTATACATTTTTGCCTTAAAAAGTACATTTTGTTATAGTTATTTAAAAGTATTTGCCAACTTCGATATTCAGATTACCTGTGGATCTGCATCTATTGGTTTATCTTTTCCTCTTGATTATTGGTCATATTTTCTTGGCTCTTGCATACTTACTAACTTTTGATTTTATGCTATAAATTATAATTAAAAGACACACAGAAGGTCCCAGTGGCTTTGTCTTCCACCAAAGTGCAGGTAGACAGATAGAGAGTAAAGGGAGCATCACCTTAATCCAATCAGAGATTGCACTGGGCTAGGGCTGAACAGGTTGCAGTGTTAGTAAAAATTAGTGACATCTTGCTTGCTTGTATTTCTTGAATGTGGTTCTATGCTATTTTGATTGAAAGACCATTTGTCATCCTTCCTTTCAGTCTTTCCTTAAAGACTGCAAGAGATCCAGCTCTGTGCTTTGAAATTCCTCAGTCCAGTTCTCAAGCCACCGTTCCCAGGCAACTTGGAGAAATGGCCAAAATCTTCAGCCCACGACCCATCCTACACTTGAGGTAGACTTCTCCTCTGGCATGTGTTTTCACAAAGCCCCATGAAACTTCAGAACGCTCGTTTTGCCTTTTAGGAGTTAAAAGTCCTGGCCCTACAACCTCTTACCAAACCATGTTGTCCTCTAGCACTATATAGCTGTTAAATGCTTTTCTGGTTTCTCTTTTCCATGCTCAATAGCTCTAATCAGACCCAAGGCTATACTCAACCTAAGCCTAGAACCAGTAAATGCCTGACTGTCACCAGATATCCTTACCATATTTCTATTCCCCTGAAATTTTAGCTGGTTTACTCTTTGTTGTTTCTACAGCTCTCTGATGGCTTGACAAACCTATTCTTCTTAAATATATCTTTCTTTTTCTACTTTGGCAACATAGAAACATTGGCCCCTCATGACCTCCTACATCTCAGAAACAGAGGTCAACTATATTCATTTTAATTATAGGTTGTCATATAGAATTCTTGCATTTTACGGAGTAAGTACATTATCTCAATTTGCATTCTCACAGGAATTCTCTGAATTAAGCAGATGTGCATCAGTCTTTCTATTTTATGGATTAGGGACTAAGGTCCAATAAATTAAATCTCTTGCAAAAGATCAATCTGCCAAGGGGCAGAGAAGAACCTTCTATCTTTTAATTCCCTAAAGTTCAGTGCTATTTACTGCACTCCACAACTACTTTTAACACATAAATACAAACACAGTCACAAATACTTCAGCAGACATTTACATATCAAACACAGATTTGAAACATAGGATATTTTTATATGTCGTTTTTAAAATTTGTTATCAGTGGGGGAAAAATAAACACAACTGGAAAATGATATACATGGTGGGGTTTATAGGACACTAAAAATTATAAACCCCTCCCCCCCAAATTCATCCTGCCCTGTCATGGGTAATGCCTGAAATGTCACCATTCTGACTTTAAACCTTTGGGTAAATAGAATCTTCCTAAGATTCCTGTCAAAACAGAGATGTTCCTGTTTTTGTTTTGTTTTGTTTTGATCATGAGGAGAATGAAACTTTCAGAGAATGGAAACATGCTGTAAGAAGTGAGCCAGAGTGGGAGCACCTGGGTGGCTCAGTGGGTTAAAGCCTCTGCCTTCGGCTCAGGTCATGATCTCAGGGTCCTGGGATGGAGCCCCGCCTCAGGCCTGCCTCTCTGCCTGCTTGTGATCTCTGTCTGTCAAATAAATAAATAAAATCTTAAAAAAAAAAAAAAAAGAGAGCCAGAGTGCTGAAGTGTACAGAAGTGAAAAGAACGGATGACGCACGGAAAGATAACGTGTTCATTTCAGAAAGCCTACACAGGTGCAGTGAACTGCAAACAGCGGGATGGTCAGAGAAGACCAGTATGGTGAGGGGTCGGTTAACCATAAAATGGTAGGTGTCACAGGTGAAAGACACAGGATGGGTAGGCTGAATCGTCCTGTAGTACAAGGGGGAGAATAACAGACTGAAAGTCGGATGGTGTGGACCTATCTGCTCCGGCTCACAGTATGAATAGCATCAGAGGGCGGCAGCTTTTGGTTCAACGCTGTCCCCAAATCTTCCCATTACCTTTTGTTCATCGGTGTTTCCTCTCTGCCTCTTGAAAACATTTGCGCTTATGACCCTTGACTAGTTAAATCATTTTATTTTGTAGATGAGATCCTGAGCCTGGAAAGTGGCATAGCTAGCTTAATGAAGCATGTCCTTCTTGTCATTATTCTCAGAAAGCACCTCCTCATATTAGTTCAAAACCTATTCATCATGAGTTTACCCAGTGGTTATTTCACTGCACAATGTGTTTTTTTTTTTTTTTAAATACTTTTCTTTCCACTAGACTGTCTCGTCCTTCCCCCACCCATAAAAGAACAGACATTTTTGCTTCAGGTGATTGATATAAGGCCAATGGGTAGAAAATATGAAGCAGATTTCAGCCTACCTATAATAATTAACACTCTATAAATTTCAGTTGTCTCAAAAGGGAACAGTGGTTTTGAAATAACACACACTCTGTCATTGGAAGTGTTCAAGCCAAGGTTAGGGATACTGAAGAAGGAATTCCTATATTGGATGGAAGTTTGACTTCGAGATCTCTAAATTGCCTTCCAATTTAAGAAACATATGTAAGTCCTAATCTGAATCTATAGCCTCTGTAAATTTAGCATCTGTGTATCTACATCGGAATCCATCTCTAGTTCCAGAACTACATCTTTACCATTATAGCTCTGTGTCTATCTCTATGTGACATAAAACATATAAACTTGTTTATGCATCACATATTTGTTTAATATATAAATGTATCCTGTATTTATTGTGAACAATACAGCATTTTTGGTGCTGTTGAGGATACAACATTGGACCAAAACAGTGTTGTTGCCAGAAGTAGCCACGGCCAGTGAGATTGTTTAGGATTAAAGGACACAATTTTGGAATAAACTAGCAGTGAAAGAGGTTGAGGATTCTACTTGACATCTTTGATTTAATCTGTGAGTTTACAAAACATTCCCATGGAATATTTCCTAAGGTTTAGATCTCTATCCAAAGCCATCAGGGGCCTTGTATTCTATGAGGTTGTGTTAACATAAGCAAACCATCGCTGGGTCTGGGCAGAGATTGCAACCATTGAACTGGATGAGAAAGAAGGGTCCTTTCCAGAGATTTTATATTTATGTAAGCAAAGAAAGCTAAAGGAGTTTAAGATTTGGGTTTTTTTCTCTTTTCTTTTTCCTTGTGAAATAGAGAAACAAAACACTTTTGTTCCATTATAAAACTGTAACTGATGAAAATGTTTGGAGACCCATAAGGCTAGACAATATGGCAAGGCTAATTGAGTTTTTAGAAAACTTCATTTCTTTAAGTAAAAATGCACAAACACAAGGAATAGTTTGCAAACTTCCTATAATTTGGAAGCAACTACTTTCTTGGCTCAAAATTTCAATAGTTTGTTTTCCTACAGCTAATGTGACAGATTAAAATGGAGAAAAGAAAAGTAGAAAGAGATGGTATTAATCCTCTGGTTTGAAACCTTCGGGAACTCGAAGGCTTTGGAATGTAATACAAAGTTCTAGATTGTTTTACTACTTTCTTATAGGAAAAGTACTTTCTGGGGAAGAAAACAAACTTTTTGCCTCATGAGACATCATTCCTTTCCCAAATACTTATAAATATCAGCAAATTTCTTTCTAACCTCTTGCCCCATGTGGGATTTTTAGATTGTAATATTTCTATGAGGTGGGGTTAAGTCAGTGTATCTAAGAATCCGTTGCCAAATCTGAGGTTGTGAATATTTACTGCTATGATATATTTAAGAGTTTTATAGTTTTAGTTTTTACATTTAGATTGTATTTATTTTGAGTTAATTTTTCCGTACGATGTGAAGTAGGGGTCCAACCTTATTATTCTAGGAATGGATATCCAGTTGTATTCTATTACTTAATATCTAATTGGGAAAGAAAACTACATTATTGACCTATCAGAAAACCATTCCTTTTCTAAAAAGCTGTAATTATTAACAAATTTATTTCTAATGTGGCTGCTACATGTAAGACTCTTATACCATGATAAACTTTTAAAGAAGAATGCTTGAGTTAAAAATGTTGAAATTTGAACTCGCCTTCTATCAGTTGAGAGGCTAGTACATTTCAGGATATGTAATAAGTTAGCAGTATTTAATAATTATTTGTTAAAGGAGAATTGTTGGTGAGGTGAAATGTACTGAGAGGATATGTCTTGTTTTTGAATTGAAAACCAAATTGCTACTACACATTTCTATGACAATAAGGAAGTTACTGAACCATTGTGAGCTTTGTTTTCTCATCCATCAGATAAGGACAACAGTATCCATCTACTATGATGTGTTATCATGATTAAATGTGATAATATATGTAAAACTGCCTTGAAAAAATAGCTCAATAAAAATTTATTAGGATTGACCTGGCTCTAAGATGAATTCATTTTGGGAATGTAGGTCTTCATATATTCTTTTCCTAGAGCTGCTTTATTGAGGTACAATTACTATTATAAATTCACACTTCGACATTAAATTACAGATATTTAAAGTGTACCATTTGATACATTATGATGTATGCATATATCCATGAAAGGCTCACCGCAGTTAAGATTGTGCATACATGCATTACCCACAATAATGTCCTCTGTCTCTGTAGTCACTCTTTCCTGTCCCTGCTGGTTCTTCCTTCCCTAGGCAACCACTGATCTCTGATCTGCTACTATAGATTAGTGTGCATGTTCCAGAGTTTTCTATAAATGAAATAGGCAATATGTATTCTTTTCTGTCTGGTTCCTTTCACCTAGTATAATGATGCTGAGACTCATGCTTACAGTTGAGTGTGTCAGTAGCTCTCTTATTTTTATTACTCTGTGTGCTCCAATGCATAGATATGCCACAGTTTGCATGTTTATTCACCTGTGGATGGACACTTCGTGTGGTTCCATTGTGGGCATACTAAAAATAAAGATGTAGGAAGGAAGAATGAGTAGGTGAAGCACGGAGGATATTTAAGGCAGTGAAACTACTCGAAATGATACTATAATGGTGGATATATAGCATAATAAATTTGTCTAAGCCCATAGAATGTACAATACCAGGAGTGAAAGCTAATGTAAACTATAGACTGTGGGTGATTATCATGGGTCAATGTAGGTTCATTAACTGTAACAAATACATCACTCTGGTAGGGATGTTAGTAATGGGGGAAGCTACCTTTCACTCAATACCTAAACCTAAGCCTAAAAGTGCTCTAAAATATTAAGTCTAGTGGCGCCTGGGTGGCTCAGTGGGTTAGAGCCTCTGCCTTTGGCTCAGGTCATGATCCCAGGGTCCTGGGATCGAGCCCTGCATCGGGCTCTCTGCTCATCAGGGAGCCTGCTTCCCCCCCAACCCCCGCCTGCCTCTCTGCCTACTTGTGATCTCTGTCTGCCAAATAAATAAATGAAATCTTAAAAAATAAATAAATAAAATAAATATTAAGTCTATTAAAAAATTTGAAACATCCATGCACAGGTTTTTATATGAACATATGAATTCAGTTCTCTTAGGTAAACACTTAGGTATAGGACAGCTGCAACATATGGCATGTATAGATTTAACTTTTTAGAAAACTACAAAAATGTTTTATGAAGTAGTTGTACCATTTTTATTTCCACCAATCATGTGTAAGTTCCAGTAGCTCCATAGCCTCACCCTCCCTTGGAATGATCAGTCTTTTATGTTTTACTCACTCTAATTGGTGTGAAGTAGTATCTCATTGGGGTTTGTTTTTTTTTTCCATTGGGTTTTAATGTGCACTTCCCTAGTGATTAACAATACTGAGTACTGAGTTTTTACTTATGTGCTTGCCATTTGTACACCTTTGGTGAAGTGTCTGTTGAAACTCTTTACCCAGTTTTTATTTGGTTGTTTTGTTTTCCTGTTGAGTTTCGAGAATTCCTCCTACAGTCCAAATACAAGTTCTTTATCAGGTATATGTTTGGCAAATATTTTTTCCCCTAGTTTGTGGTTTATCTTTTTGTTCTTTTTTTTTTTTTTTAAAGATTTTATTTCTTTATTTGCCAGAGATCACAAGTAGGCAGAGAGGCTGGCAGAGAGAGAGGGAGAAGGGGAAGCAGGCTCCCCACTGAGCAGAGAGTCCGATGTGGGGCTCGATCCCAGAACCCTAGGATCATGACCAGAGCCAAAGGCAGAGGCTTTAACCCACTGAGCCACCCAGGCGCCCCTCTTTTTGTTCTCTTAATGGTCCTAGCAAAGAACAGAAATGTTCAATATTGATGTGGTGAAATATGCCAATTTGTTTTTTGTTTTCGTCGTTGTTCTTGTTGGTTTTTTTGTTTTTTTCTTTTGGTATTGCATCTAAGCAATTTTTGCCTGGCCTAAGATCGCAAATATTAAGTTTCTTGTAGGAGTTTTCTAGGTTTTACATTTAGGTCTATGATCTGTTCGATTTCTTATATGTGATAAAAGGTACGCATCAACAGTTATTTTGTTGCGTGTTTGTATTCCAATTATTCTGGTACCATTTGTTGAAAAGACTTCTTTCTTCTCGGTATGGCTTTTGCATCTTTCTCAAAAATTAGTTGTCTATCTAAAAGGCTATTTCTGGACTCTATTCTGTTCTATTGATCTACTTATCTACCTTGAAGGCAGTAACAGTGTGCCTTGATAACTGTGGCTTTTAATAAGTCCTGAAATTAGTAGTATAAATCTAGTTTTGTTCTTCTTTTTTCAAAGTTGTTTTGAATTTCAAAGGTCCTTTGAATTTCTGTATACATTTTTGTACCAGCTTGTGTTTGTTTTTCCCAGATTATGTTGAATCTATACTTCTATTTATTACGACTCAAATCTTAATACTGGGTCTTTTGACCCATAGAACAATGCATGGAACAGTGCTTAGGTTTTCTTTATTTTTCTCAGCAGTGTTTCTAGTTTTCATTGTATGGGTATTTAACCCCAGGTATTTCACATTTTTGATGCTACTGTTAATGGTATTCCTTGTTAAATTTCAGTTTCCAATTATTCATGACTAATCTATAGATATAACATTGACTTTTGTATATTGATCTGCTGTCCTGCAAACTTGCTAAAATCATTTATTACTTCTAGTAGCTCTTTTGTGAATTTTCTACATAGACAATTTTGTCATTTGCAAATAAAGACAGTTTTACTTCCTTCTGTCCAATCTGGATGCATTTTATTTCTGTTTTTTTGAAATATAGCACTGGCTAGGACCTCTAGTTCAATGTTGAATAGAAATGGTGAGAACAGATGACCCTGATATAATGTTCTTTGTGTTTCTTGAGCTTTGTGTTTACTGAAATCCTTGAATCTGTGGTTTTATAGTTTTAATCAAATCTGGAAATATTTGACTATTTCTTCAAATATTGTTTTTTGTTTTCCTCTTTTCTCTCTTTTTCCTCAAGGATGCATGTGAAACATGTATCAGGCTTTTTGATGTTGTCCCACAGTTCACTGATGCTCTTTCATTTAACTGTTCTTTTTTTGGGGTGGGGGGGCTTTTTTTTCAATACTGCTTTTTCTTCAAGTTCTTAATATTTTCTTATGCAATATCTAGTCCGTTGTTATTCCCAATCAGTGTATTTTCTAAAGTCCCTTCCCCTCCTTCTCCTGCTAAGGCAATACCCTTCTGAGTATTCTACCTAATGCTTGGAATTATGTTTTCTAGTATGGCTAGTAGAACAGGAACTACTTTTTTCTCTGTGTGAAAGCCTGGCAGTGTTCCCTTCAATCCTTCTAATGGTTTCTCCCCTCTCCTTGGTATGGTTTGGTCACTGATCAGTGTTCTCCTGGATACTCAAAGGGGGTCTCCACCAATCTCCAAAATCCTCTCTCTCTTAGGCTTCTGTGCAAAAGATAGACCTTGCAGAATTATTCACACTTTATAAACCAGGGGTCAGCAAAGTTTTTCTATAAAGGGCCAGATGGTACATATTTTAGGTTTTGCAGGCCGTATGGTCTCCATTGCGACTACTGATTCTGCCATTAAAACATTAAAGCACTTATAGTATGTAAATGAATGGGCATGGCTATGGTCCAATAAAACTTCATATGTAAAAGCATGTGGCAGGCCAGATTTAGCTTATGGGCCTCAGTTTATTGACTAATGACTGCCTTTTGGATTTTGTTTTATTTTGTTTTTATAGTTACTATCTCTTGGATGGAATTTAAGACAAAAACTCATTCCTATTCAAAGTAGAAAGAAGAGTATACTGCTATTAAAAATGTTCGGATTGGTGTCTGCTGACACTTGTATTCATTACTTTTGTCTTCTGTTTTTGGAATGCTAAGCAGTGCATCGTTTGATTCTGACATTTAAGCTAATTGCTCTTTAATGTACATTTGACATATGAGGCAACATATTGCAATCTAAAAATAATTAAGATAAATCATTTGCTTATATTGCTGTGGGAAAGACAAACTATGTTCCATCTCCCTCCCTCATAGTGTCTGAACCAGAGGATGCTGCAGTCAAGACAGAGAAGTGGTACTTGCTGCTCGTTCCACACCTCAGCGTCTCTGCACAGTAACCACGACCAGCATGTGGCAGCTTCCAGGATGCTCTCTCTGTCATCAGACAACCTCTCCAGATGGGGCTGCATTCCAGGCTTTGCTCTCCTGAATTCCTCTGGAGTGCTTTGGCAGGCAGCCAGCATGCTATGAAGGATTAGATTCTGCTCCCTTCCTCCTCCATAACCCACCCCCCCAGAGGATTTCCCTCTTTAAGTTTAAAAGACTGGCTCCAACCAGCAGGTCCAATAAGTGGGCCTATTTGTAAGTTGAATACCTTGGGAATTAGGCTGCACAAACAGGTCACAGTTGAATATGTAGCATGTGCAAATTGTCTTTTCTTTTTGGGGCAGGTGGTGGGAAACCCTCATGGTTTTCTCTAGGGGAATTATACCATCATATAACAACTGTCCCAGGGGTACCATACATGTTTGAGGGGAATGGATCATTTGTTTCTATGGGTACCCCACTTTTAGTTATAAAGTTAACTGATCATATTTCAAAAGCATGTTATAATGTATGTTCTTGAAAGGAAACCTTTTCTCTATGCTAAGGAACGGTTTCCAACTTTATTCTCTGTGATTACATATTGTGAAATCAAAAGTCTATCTGTTATTTCTATACAAAGCCAATTTGTTTATTCTTTATAAATACAGATTTTTGGCAAGCTTTCAAATAAAATGCACGTGCCATTTTTCTATATTGTAATTTTTCAAAAAGAGGTCCATTCTATGAACAGATTTACCACATTTAATTAAATATGCATTTATTTAACACATATTATATATAATGTGTCTTTGTTAGAAAGTAAGCTCTATGATAGCTAGAACTATGTGTGTCCTTTTCATCACTGTATCCGTAATGGCTAGAGTAACTTGACACATAGTTATTAAATGTTTGTGCAGTAAATGAGTGAATGGATATAACTGACCTTCCTGGGTGGGGTGACTGAATAACTACTGGAATGATAAAAGGTAAATATGTTTACAGAAAATAGTAACTTCATTTTTATAGTGCTTAAAGGTGGGGGTCTTCTCTGTTGAGGAAAGATTAAACAATGCAGTGGAATCTCCCAAGAAGGTCTTTGATGGCAAGACATTTTATAGAGAACATCAGAGAAAACAGTTCTATTTCTAGAACAATCCTTTTTGTTGTTATTGTTACTAGTTTCTATCTATATTGAGCTGTGGTTAGAAAATATAGTTTGTATTATAGTGGTTCTTTGCAATTTGTTTTACGAATCAATTTTTGCCTGCCTCTGCAAAATGGATTTCTATCCACCCTCTACCTTACCCTGTCACTGATGCTGTGGGCTTTCTGCGTTCCGGTTTTCGGCAGGGATCTCAGATCTTATACAAACATGAAACCGAAGTTCAAGGCCACGGGAAACTGATAGATGCTTGCCTAGGACTGTTTTCACTTCATTTCTGATCATACAGTTGCTTCTTATTTTTTTCCCTGAACTCAGCCATTCATACGTAAGGGAATATGAATATTTCACATGGCAATTTCGTCGGGTTCACAATGGAATCTCCAGATCTCTTGGTGAAATATTGTGAAATACAGACTTCTTTTCTCAAGGTTAAAGTTCTTCCTTCCCATGTCTTTAGGGCCAGGAAGAAGGGGTAAAAAGTGAGAAAGTGAGTCATAAGCCCTCGGTTTTGGCATCACTATCTATTCCATTGGAACAAGGTTTGATCATGGTAGAGGTTGATAATGCAGGAAGCTGGAATACAGACATTTGGTTCTGAGACTGTGATATATCTTAAACTAATTAAAACTTCTTGATTGTGTCCTAATGGTCAGCTATCTCCTGTGCAGAATAGGAGTGACGATAGAGCCAAGGATTTCCAACTTGGCTTGCAATGTTTAATGTTGAGCAAAGTGCCATTTTAAAAATAATCTTAGAATTCCATCAAATTTTATCACCTTTATTCTTTGTTGGGACTAAGAATTTAAGCTGTTTATTGTAACATATTATACATGCTATCTTTTTATCCATGTGAAATAATATAGTCTATTACTATGATTTACCGTTTTACTTAGAGCCATTACCTTGCAGTGACTATAAAAAGATATTGTTCTTGTCTTCCAGAAATGGTGATAGTGCAAGTTGAGCTGAAATTGAACCATTATCACTATAGACCAGGCTGTATTGGTAGTATACTTTGTGTATATTAACATATTCATTTTTATGCCCTTTGTTTGCAAATTTTCATACACCTTTCCCAGTGTGTATGTGTACCTTTTTCCAAGTTGATGCATGAATAATAAACAAGGATGACAGTAGCACAGTCATAGAGCAATGGAATTTCTTAGGAATTTTAGGAAAACATATAGTTCACATTTTACTACTAAAGGTGTAAGTGAAAGATACTGGAAGACCCATATAACAGGAGTTAATAGACCCAAATTTTAGCAACTCAGCAACTACCACTCCTCTATAATACAGATTTTGCACGCACAGTTCAAGTGGCTTAAATTTCATTATTTAGTTGTTACTTAGTTGTTATTCCTATGAGAGAGTGAGTCATGAAATTTCTGTTTCCATCATACTTAAACTCAGAATTTCAGGCAGTTTTATGAAACCTACATACTTTTATGATATTTTACCTCCTTTTTCCTTACTGTTTACCTTGGCGAGTGTTTAAAGCTGCTCAACTTACTGCCATGTAATCAAGTTCATCTTAAGGCTGAGGCAGGTAACAAGTTGCCAACCATATTATTTTTAAGGGCTTTATAGAAATGACCTAACCCATATAACATTAAAAAAAAAATCACACAGACCAAGAATCCAGACACTGGAGTATGTGAGGAAGAGCTTGGGATTGGCATCCCAGGTACACTGGCTAACCACATGAAGCTGTAGGTCAAGAAAGGTGAAATGCCAATTATATACAGTTCTCCCTGATCCTATCTATGTAATGCTGGCATATTTCTGAACCTCACAAGCTTCACAAGTTTTGTCCACTTCAGTGATGATACTGCTCTGCACAGAAGATGGTTGTCAGGCATAAACAAAGTAGTATATTTTATTGGCTTTAAACCATAAAGCATTATAAATATATGCATTATGCATTTTGTAGAGTATTGTGGATTCTAACTTGCATTTTCCCTTTAACCCCTATGATTTTAATTTTATCTGGAAATTAGTTTATGGGTTGGGAGATAAAGAAAGGTGAGAATATTGGAAAAGTAAAAGTTAGGATCACACAATCAAGGGAAATGAAAAGGTCACTTTTTAGGAAAGAAAAAAATCAACAGAATCTGTGAAATTTTGGTTTTTTTGAGATTTTAAAATAAATTTTAAAAGTGATTGGGCTGTTCTTTAAGCAACTGGTTCTCTTCATTATCATTATCATCACATCCTTACCCCTAGCTTCATTCACAGGTAAAATAATAAAAAATAATAAAAATAAAAATAAAAAATAATAAAGTATTTCCTGAAAATGGTAAAGATAAACTAAAGTAGACTCCTTCATTAACAATGTAAATTCTTGATTTGGTGGAATGAAGGGACTCTCCAAAAAGGCGTACAAAGAACCAATAGGTTTTCTAGAACTCACTTACGGGAGAGTTGTTATAGAGGTCTCGTTTTCCCCTTGCAAGAGGGGGTCTCTGCCCAACATCTGGCAACAGGGTACAATAAAACTGTTCACATCCAGGCTCTGAGATACTTATGGATGAGTACTAAGAGGTTTTTGATATTGTTATAGAAACTAAGGCAAAAATAGAAATTCATCAAATGCAGGTAGGTATTTTTGAAAAAAAAAAAATATATATACCCAATGCATATGCATGCAGCAACACTGCTCATTTCCAAATTTGCCAAAATGAAGCAAACTACAATCTGGAAAACGTATTGAACTCCATGTGTTTCCCATACATTAGCAAGTCTGAAACAATTCCTTTGTGTTAAACCAAAAAATGCCTGTCAGGAAAGCAAGGAAGTATCTGCCCCCTCACAGGGCTGGAGGAAGAGGCCGCATGAGCACAGAAGCTGACGGGGTTGTTTACAGAGTCTCAGACTGGTGGGCATCTCCCCAGGGGAGAGGAGCCAGGGAGGGGAATGGCAGCAGACCATAAAGAAGAGCGCTGTCTGTCACGATGGAAGCCAGCTGGCACACTGAGGGAGCCCTGAGCTCAGGCTGCTCCCAGGCATGGTGGGTGTCTTCGATTGTGATGTCACAGCTGCCTTGGGCATCACAAATTCCCAATTTCATGCTTTTTATGAATAATGGCTCAGTGGTTAGTACCCAGCCAGAGGAATTCAAAATAAAAAATGTTTTGCTGCTTCTGACACTTCTTAAGAGAACCACAGAAAGGAGAGTTTTATGTACCCTCCAGTCAATGCAATTGTCTACTAATATATATCTCATATGAGTCTGAGGAAAAAAATTCAAATGGTTTTCAGAACAGAGATTTGAGGGTCTTGAGATCTGAGGGTTTTGAATATGTTAAACTGACATTTCTAGTATTTTCCAAAGAAAGCCCAAAATGGGAGCACACAATACATAAAGATTAGAAATTATATTCAATTATTTCAACTTGCTTGTATATTATAAACATATATGAATATATGCATGTACACATTCATATACAATGGAGTACTGATAAACATATACAATTTTAATTAGCCCCTCTGATATTATCAGTAACATATTATCTATTGCCCCTCAAAGATTTTGTTAAAGAAAAAAAGATAAATAGAAGAAGAATCCTATAATAAATATGAGTTTTATGACTTGTTCATCCTTAATTTAAAGGTAGTGTAGGTAAGAAACAACCTTTGGAGTCAGAAAGAATGGAGTTTGAATTCCAGCACTACCATTTCATAGTAATAATGAAAACAAATTGAGTTAATATTTATAGAATCTTACTACATACAAGGTGCTCTATACCAGGCATTAGCTACTACATTATTTATTATCTATAGAATATTATTTACCATCCTTACAGCAATCCTATGAGGTAAAGGATTGGAAAATGTATCTGCTCTTAGAGCTACATCTTCTAGCTCCTCAAAGATTTCTCAATTTATATCTCTAGGCCCCATATTTCTCTCAGTTTCCAAGCCTCCATGTCTGCTTGGCTGACAGGAGTCCCAGCATTCTGTCAAACACAACACATCAAATGCTGAATTTATCAACTCCCCCTGCCCCCATCGAATTAGTGCCCCATGCCACCAACTTCCTTATTTTTATGGCATGTGCCTTATTTTAATGAAATGTGAATCGTCCCCTACATGGGATTTTGCCCTTTCCCTTTCCCTAAATATTCATTCAGTCCAAGTTGCCAATGTGTCTTTTTATCTTGATGCTCTCTTTTCAATTCCTACTGCTCTCAGGCTTAATAACCACTGGACTTACTGGTCTCTTTATATTCTTGGTTGTGGACATCAGCTAAATGCTTTGTTTTGCATGGAAACGTTGCCACATCTACTGCATTCACTTTTCCACTCATTTCTCTCTTCTCAAACCTTCAGTACCTATAGCCCTAGCTTTACACTTAACTGATGCTAACAACAGGAGCAGTCCCAGGGGACTTCCAGCCTATGTTACCCCCCTCCTTGCCTGTATAGCACACCTGCATACTCTGCTTCCTATCCAAAACTGACAGAGATGTTCCTGGGGAAGGTGAAGTAGTCCTCACAGAGAGAGCTATTACCTAATCACAACATGTGTGAAATAGTTAGCTTATATGGCAAAAAGTAATTTCACAGATGAAATTAAGGGTATAGACTTCAACAGAGGGAGATTATCCTGGACTTGGCCCCTTAAAAGCAGAGAACTTACTCTGCCTGAAGGATAGTGTGGAAAGATGAGGCAGAATTATGGCAGGAAAAGTCAGTGGAATTCAATGTCTGAGAAGGACTCCATATGTTGTTGCTGGTTAACACTGAGGGGGCAACATGACAAGGAATGCCTATGAATTTAAGGAGTTGAGTCTCCTGTCAGCCAGGAAGGAAATGGGGATCTTAGTCATAGAACCACAAGGCACTTAGTTCTGCCAACAACTTGAATGAGTTAGGAAGTGGATTCTCTCGCACAGTCTCCATATTAAAGCCAACTCTAGCCAGCACTTTGATTTTGGCTTTGTGATATTCTGAGTAGAAGACTCAGCCATATTCTCCCAATCCCCACACACTCTGACCTACAGAACTTTAGAGATGATCAATTTGTGTTGCTTGAAGCTGAAAGCCTGTGGTAATTTGTTATAATAGTTGGAGAAAACTAATGCAGGTCCCATTTCTGTTTACTTACTCAATGATCTTGAATGTCACAGTCCTTCCTTCCCTCTTTAGTACCATCAGCTTTTCATCTCATTCTCATCAGCATATGAAATGACATTTTATCTTCCATCTTAAACAAATCTCTCTTGGGTCTACTTTCCTCTCCAGCTACTGTTTTATTCCTCTATTCTCCCTATTTTTCCCTATGTATATTCCCTCTCTCTCCTTAAGATAAAACTGAAAGAATTGTTTCTTTTAGTACCTGTGTCTGCACTTCCCCTCTTTCCATTTTTCGCTTCTCACTATCATCAGGCATTCACCGCCCTCCGCAACTGGTACACATAAAACCTACTTGGAAGAGTCACTAGATGCCTACATGTTGCTAAATCCAAATGTTTAATCTTCTCATCTTCCTTGACCTAAATCCAGCATTTGACACAAGTAATACCCTCCTCTTCTTTGAAATACCTTTTCACTCATCTTCCAGAGCCCTACAATTTTATTTTCTTCCTGACTCACCACTTCTCCTTTTAAATTTCCTTCTTTGGTATTTTGTCATTTTGGGGAGTTCTTAATATTGTATTGTCATGGGACTTAGTGGTTCTCAGACCTCTTCTTTATCTATACCCATTCCTTTGGTGTCCTCATCTAGTCTTTACGTGTCATGTATGTGGTCAACTCCCATATTTCTCTCTCCAGCCTGGACCTCTATTATGAAGTTCAGACTTGTCCATCTAATGCCCACTTGGTACTTACACTTAGGTGTCTAATAGTGACCTCAAGTGTAACAAGTGTAAGACCAAACTCCTGGAGTGGGAAGGGGAGAAACAAAATAAGTAAAGGAGATTAATCTTTCAGTTATAAAATAAATAAGATGTGGGCATGTAATGTTCAGCATAGGAAACAGAGTCAATAGTATTTTAACAATTTTGTATGGTGACAGTAACTAGACATATTGTGGTGACCATTTCATAATGCATACAACTATCAAATTGAATCCTCATTTTGTACTCCTGAAACTAATGCAATATTGCATGTCAATTATTCTTCAATTTAAAAAAGTTGAAGGTTATTCTGGTCCAAGGTGGCAACAAAGGAAGGCTCAGAACTCACCTCTTCCATGGACAGACCAAATCTACACCTATCTATATAGCAATTCCTCCTGAAGAAGAATGGAGGGCTGACTGAACAGCTTCTGCACAATAATGAAAAAAAGAGAGATCAAATAGAGAATGGCAAGAGAAGTGATGACATAGTAATGAAAGGAACCCACACACTTGACATGGCAAACTACAGTGGGGAAGAATAGTACTAAGGGACCATGAACATATTCATCTGTCCTGGGGTACAGAAGAAAAGCTGTGACTTAAAAGCTGTGACTTAAAAGGACAATCAATACAAAGGAACCAGCCCTAGGGTTCCAAAGGAACCCTGCCAAATGATAGGAGAGCTGCTGATATTATCTCCAGGTCAGAGGGACTGGTGAACATCATGGTTTACATTCCCCATCCATCTTGAAAGCAGGAACAGGGTCTGGGTACACTTGCCACGAGTCCCTAGCCCACAACAGGCCAAGTCCTCCAACCAAGGTGGCATCAGTGTGACACACACTGGACATACCTAGTTAGGATTCATTATAGCTGCAGTTGTCTCACCAAGGTGACACAGGCACAAAGAACCCCGGAACATGCCAAGCCTGCACTACTTCAGCTCCCAATGACTTGCTGGGGTACCCCCAGTACAATGTGCTCTGGCATCTCTGGGATCATGACTAATTAAACTCCAGCTGCCCCACCAAGTCATGCCCTACACAGAACACCACAGAAGACCCTGGCCTGCACCCTGCCTTGACTCTAGCTGCCTCACCTGGTCACCTCCTGTTTGGAGAGTCCTGTGATTGACCAGGCCTGCATCTGCTTTAGCTTCCATTGTCCTGACAGTGTCCTCTGTGTACCCCAGGATACCAGTCATCCTTCCAAGGCACCGCCTGCACAGAGAGTACTGGAACCACCCTGGCCCGTGCCCATGTCAGCTACAGCCATCCTGGTAGGCAGTCCCAGCATAAAGTGCCTCGGGACACCTAGCCCATGCCAGCCATAGCTCTAACCAGCCAAACAAATTCACCAGGCATATACAATCTACACAGGAAATGACCATACACAAGACCATTCTTTCAAGGTTAGGAGAAATAGCTGTTCTGACTAATTTATGGAAACAAACATAGAAAGTCAAGCAAAATGAGGAGGGAGAGGAATATGCACCAAACAAAAGAGCAAAACAAAACCTCAGGGGGAAAAAAAACTAAATGCAATGGAGATAACATATCTACTTAATAAAGAGTTCAAAATAATGGTCATAAAGTTGTTCACTGGACTGGAAAGAAGAGTGGATGAACTCAGTGGTACTTCAACAAAAAGACAGAAAATATAAAAAAGAACCAGTTAGAGTCGAAGAATATAATAACTGAAATGAAAAGAATACTAGAGTAAATCAAGAGTAAATTAGAGGTTGAAGAAGAATGGATCAGTGATCTGTGAGACAGGTTAATGGAAAGCACACAAGTTGAACAGCAAAAACATAAAAGAATTTTTGAAAATGAGGATATGTTAAAGATTGTCTTGGACATCAAGTGAACAAACATTTGCATTATAGGGGTCTCAGAAAGAAAAAAGAGAAAAGGGCAGAAAACTTATTTGAAGAAACAACAGCTGAAATTTTTTCTAACATGGAAATGGAAACAGACATCCCATTTCAGGAAGTGCAGAGAGTTTCAAACAGATGAACTCAAGGAGATCCACACCATGACATATAATAGTTAAATATTTAAATAATTAAAATGTCAAAGATTAAATATAAAGAGAGAAGTTTAAAAGCAGTAAGAGAGAAGCAATCACATAAGGTTGTTAACCTATTTTTCAGCAGAAACTTTGCAGGCCAGTAGGGGTGGCATGATATACTCAAAGTGCTGAAGGGAAGAAAACCTAAAACCAAGACGAGTCCACATAGCAAGATTATCATTCAGAATTGAGAGAGATAAAGAGTTTCCCAGACAAACAAGAGTTAAAGGAATTCATCCCACTGAATCAGCCTTATAAGAAATGTTAAAGGAATTTCCTTAAGTGGAAAAGAAAAAGCCATGATTAAAAGTAAGAAAATCATAAAAGGAAAAAATTTCATGAATAAAAGCAAACATATAGTAAAGTAGTACATCTATCACCTATTAAGCTAGTATGAAGGTTAAAAGACAAAAGTCAAATCAACTGTATCTAAAAAGTTAGCTAAGCAGATTCACAAAATAAAAAGATGTAAAATATGACAACATATGAATAAAACATAGAGTGGGGAGTAAAAATTAAGTTCTTTTAGAATGTGTTGAAATTTAAGTGACCATCAATTTACTACAGACTGTTATATTCTCAGGCTGTTATAAATGAACCTCATGGTAACCACAAACCAAAAACCTATAATAGATGAACAAAAAAATAAAGAGAAAGAAAGCTAAGTGTAACACAAAAGAAAGTCATCAATCACAAGGAAAGAGAGCAAGAGAAGAAGAAAGGAATAGCAAAGAATTAATGACAAAAAGAAATTAACAAAATGGAAATAAGTACATACCTATCAATAATCACTCTAAATGTAAATGGTCTAAATGCTTCAACAAAACACAGAAATTGATAGAGTAGATTAAAAAAAAATAAGCCCCTATATGCTGCCTACAATATCACTTCAGACCTAAAGACACATACAGACTGAGAGGGAAGAAATGAAAAAAAGATATTACATGCTGATGGAAGGAAAAAAAAATGTCAGGGAAATTATACTTAGATGAAAAAGATTTTAAAACAAAGACTGTAACAAGAGACAAAGAAAGACATTACATAATAAAGTATCAATCCAACAAGAGGATATAACAGTTGTAAATATCCATACACCCAACACTGAAGTACCTAAATACATAGAGCAAATATTAGCAGACATTGAGGGAAAAATCAACATTAATATGTAACAGTAGGGAGCTTTAACAACTCAACTTACATTATTGAATAGATCATTCAAACAGAAAGTCAACAGGAAAACGGTAGCTTTGAATGACACATTAGACCAGATGGACTTGACAGATGTATACGGAACATTCCACCCCAAAACAACAGAATACATATTCTTTTCAAAGGTACATGGAACATTCTCCAGAACAGATCACACATCAGGCCATGAAACCAATGTCAATAAATTTAAGAAGACTGAAATCATATCCAGCATCTTTTCCAATCACAACAGTATGAAACTAGAAATCAATTCCAAAAAAAAAAAAAAAACCTTGAAAAAATACAAACACATGGAGGTTAAACAATATGCTACTAACCAATAGGTCAAGAAAGAAATCAAAGAAGAAATAAAAACATACATGGAGACAAATTAAAAGGAAAACACAACAGAGCAAAATCTTTGGGATGTGGTGAAAGCAGTTGTAAGATGAAAATTTAATTTGATACAAGCCTATGCCAAGAAACAAGAAAAATCACAATCTAAACTTACACCTAAAGGAACTAGAGAAAGACCAAGGAAAGCCCAAAGTTAGTAGAAGGAAAGAAAGAAAAAGGATTAGAACAGTAATAAATGAAAAAGAGACTTAAAAAAAAGGATAACAAAGATTAATGAAACCAGGATATCTTTAAAAAGATAGAATTGATAAACCTTTAACCAGTTACATCAAGAAAAAAGAAAGAGGATGAAAATAAACAAAATAAATGAAAGAAAAGTAACAATTGATATCACAGAAATACAAAGGATTTTAAGAGACACTTAAAAAAAAAAATCTATGCCGAACAACTGGACAACCCAGGAGAAATGGATAGATTCCTAGAAACATACAATCTCCCAAAACTACATGAAGAAATATAAAATCTGAACAGACTGATTGCTAATAACACAATTGAATAGGTAATAAAAAAACTCCCAACAAACAAAAGTCCAAGACCACATGGCTTCACAGTGAATTCTAACACACATTTAAAGAAGAGTTAATATCTGTTCTCTTCAAACTATTCCAAACAATAGGAGAGGAAGCAAAGCTTTGAAATATATTATATGAGGCCAGCATTACCCTGATCAAAACCAAAGATACTACAAAAAAAGAAAACTACAGGGCAATATCCCTGATGAATATAGATGCAAAAATCCTCAACATAGTATTAGTAAACCACATTTAACACCTTAAAAGGATCACTAACAGTAATGAAGTAGGATTTATCCTGAGGATGCTAGGACTGTTCAATATCTGTAATTCAATTGATGTGATAAACCACATTAACAAAATGAAAGATAAAAATCATATGATCATCTCAATAGATACAGAAAAAGCATTTGATAGAATTCAACATCCATTCATGATAAAATCTCTCAACAAAGTGGGTTTAGAGGAAAATACCTGAAAATAAGAAGGCCATATATGACAAACCCATAGCTGCCATCATACTCAATGGTGAAAAACTTAGAGGTTTCCCTTCAAAATCTGGAACAAGGATGTCCACTCTTATGACTTCTATTCAACATAGTATTGAAAGTCTAGTCACAGTAACCAGACAAGGAAAAAAAAAAGGCATCCAAGTTGGTAAGGAAGAAGAAAAATTGTCACTATTAACGATGACATAATACTATACATAGAGAACCCTAAAGACTCTACCAAAAAAAAAAAAAAACAAAAAAAACCAAACCAGTAGAACTAATAAAGGAATTCAGTGAAGTTGCAGGATATAAAATTATAATATACAGAAATCTGTTGTAGTTCTATACACTAATAAAAGAAGTAGCGGAAAGAGAAAATAAGAAAACAATTCCATTTACAATTGTGCCAAACTGAATAAAACACTTAAGAATAAACTTAATCAAGGAGGCGAAAGACCTATACTTTAAAAACTACAAAACACTGATGAAAGAAATTGAAGGTCACAGAAACAAATGAAAATATATACCATGTTCATAGATTGAAAGAATTAATATTTTTTAAATGTCCATTCTACCTAAAGCAATCTACAGATTCAATGCAACCTCTATGAATATAGAATTAGGACAAATTATCCTAAAATTTGTATGAAACCACAAAAGACCCTAAATGGCCAAAGCAATCTTGAGAAAGAAGAATATAGATGGAGGTATCACAATCCCAGATTTCAAGATACAGTACAAAGCTAGAATAATCAAAACAGTATGATACAGGTATCAGTGGAACAGAATAGAGAGCTGAGAAATAAACCCATGTATATATGGTCAACTAACCTATGACAAAGGAGGCAAGAATATACACTAGTGAAAAGTCAGGCTCTTCAATAATTGGTGTTGAGAAAACTGGAAAACTACGTGCAAAAGAATGCAACTGGACCACTTTCTAACACCATACACAAAAATTAACTCCAGACAGATAAAAGACCTAACTGTGAGACCCGAAACCATAAAATTCCTAGAAGAAAACACAGGCAGGAATCTGTTTGACATCTGTCTTTTTTTTTTTTTTTTTAAGATTTTATTTACTTATTTGACAGAGGGAGAGATTGCAAGTAGGCAGAGAGGCAGGCAGACAGAGGGGGAGAAGCAGGTTCCCCACTGAGTGAGAGCCCGATGCGGGGCTCAGTCCCAGAACTCTGAGATCATGACCTGAGCCAAAGGCAGAGGCTTAACCCACTGAGCCACCCAGGTGCCCCTGACATCAGTCTTAATAGCATTTTTCTAGATATGTCTCCTTAGACAAGGGAAACTAAAGCAAAAATAAATTATTAGGGCTGCATGAAAATATAAAGCTTTTGTATAGTGAAGGAAACTACCATGAAAAGGAAAAGATAACCTACTGAACAGGAGAAGATATTTGTGAATGATATATCTGGTAAGGGGTTAATATCTAAAATATATAAAGAACTTATATAACTCAACACCAAAAAAAAAAAAGCAGGGGGGGCGGGGATCAGATTAAACAACAGGCAGAGGACCTGAATAGATGTTATTCCAAAGAAGACATACAGATGGTCAAGAGATACATGAAAAGATGCTCAACATCATTATCAGGAAAATGCAACTCAAAACCATAAAGACATATTATCTTACAGCTATTAGAATGGCTAGTCTCAAAAAGACAAGAAATAATGAGTGTTGGCCAGGATGTGAAGAAAAGGGAACACTTATGCCTGTTGGTGGGAACGTAAATTGACGCAACCACTGTGGAAAACAGTGTGAAGGTTTATCAAGTCATTAAAAATAGAAATACCATACAATTCCATAATTCCACTGCTGGGTATTTACCCAAAGAAAATGAAAACACTAATTCAAAAAGATATATGCTTATGTTTATTGAAACATTATTAAAACAGCCAAGAGGGGCACCTGGGTGGCTCAGTGGGTTAAAGACTCTGCCTTCAGCTCAGGTCATGATCCCAGGATCCTGGGATCGAGCCCCGCATCGGGCTCTCTGCTCAGTGGGGAACCTGCTTCTCCCCCTCTGTCTGCCTACCTCTCTGCCTACTTGTGATCTCCATCTGTCAAATAAATAAATAAAATCTTAAAAAAAAACCCAAAACAGCCAAGATAGGGAAGCAGTATAAGTGTCCATTAATAGATGTATGGATAAAGAAGATATGGAACAGTTTTACAATGGAATATTAGTCATAAAAAAGAGTGAAATTATGCCATTTGCAGCAACATGGATGGACCTAGAAGGTATTACACTAAGAAAGTAAATTCAACAGTGAAAGATAAACACCATAGGATTTTAATTATGTGTAGAATTGAAAAAAAACAAATCAAATGAACAAACAAACTAAAAAGCAGAAACAGACCTATAAATACAGAGAACAAACTGATGGTTGCTAGAGGGGATGGGGTTGGGCAAAATGGGTGAAGGGGAGTAGGAGGTACGGGCTTCTAGTTACCGAATGAATAAGTTACAGGGATGAACGGTACAGCACAGGGCATAGAGTCAATAGTACTGTAAAAGTGCTGTATGGTGTGAGATGGGAGCTACATCTGTGTGCACAGTATAAGGTGCAGACTTCTCCAGTCATTGTGTTGTACACATGAAACTAATGTAACACTATGTGTCAACTATACTTCAATAAAAAACAGAAAAGTAAAGGTTATATAGGAGAATCAGAAAAATGCTAAATAAAATTTTATTTTTGTCCATTTAATTCCAACTATTCAATTTAACTAATTAAAAAAATAGAATTACTTCATTGAATCAATCAATTCAATCCATTTTTCTTAGCATCTTATATACAAAATCCTATTCTCCCTTCAGTTCTTCATTTCAAAGATTATGTTCGAAAGAGGACAACTAAGTTAATAATATGGAAATTCTTGCCTGGGTAAACAAGCCTGAAGAATTTTGACCTTTAGACTGATTTGATAAAGTTCCTCTCCAAATAAACCTATGCCTTGTGATGCTAGATGACAATGAACTTGTTATTTGTGGAAAGAGCTCAAAACTTGCTTCAAATTCCAGCTCAACCACTTATTCAACATGAGCTTTATGAAAAGTTATTTAATTTGTAAACTTGTTTCTTCTTCTGTAACAGGACAGTTATAAAAACTGCTACCACATAGAATTAAGACAGCTATGCACAGAATTCTGAAAACAAATAAGTAACACATGAAAAGACCTTAGTAGAGTAGTTGGGCTTATGTGAATACTTATTTTAACTTTTCATTGTTGTTGTTCCCCCATTTATATTTGCCACAGCTGAATGCAAGAAAAACCTCAATTATCACAGAATTTGTAATATGTCTCAGCAACATAACTTAATAAACTATGTGAATACTAGTTTTTGAAATTTTTTCAACAGAAAAAATTTAAATATTTAGACTCTTATTTTATATTAAAAAAAACCACTGGTTCTGTTATCATAATCATTTGTCCAATTTTTTTTTATTCAAAATGACTAGCTAGCTTATGTGCATATTTTCAGAAGTTTAATAAAAAAAAAAAAAACACTGCACAACAGGGACATCTGGGTTGCTCAGTTGTTTAAGCGGTTGCCTTCAGCTCAGGTCATGATCCTAGGGTCCTGGGATCGAGCCCCACATCTGACTCCTTGCTCAGTGGGGAGCCTGCTTCTTCCTCTCCCTCTGCCTGCCTGCCTGCTGCTTCCCTGCTTGTGCTCTCTCTCTCTCTCTCACTATCTTTCTCTGTGTCAAATAAATAAATAAAATCTTTTTTAAAAAAAAGAATTTAACAAAAAAAGGCACAATAAACAGAATTGTGCATCTTTAAAAGCATTATACAAAAATATTTATCAGAAAAAACTTTTTTTTAATGCACTCAATGTCCTGTGGCTTATTTTTAGACATTAAAAATTTAGTTTTATGCTATTAAAATATAATTAATTTATCATTATCTATAACAAATGAAGCATATCTTTAGTTCTAATTTTTATTCATATTTTAAGATACATAAAAGAGTTGCTTTTAATTCTAAGGACTGCAATGTTTGAAGAAATGTTTGTTAATTAATTATGTAATTTTTTTTTTGAGAGCAAGAGAGCATGAATGAGAATGGGGGAGGGAAAGAGGGAGAAGGAGAGAATCTTAAGCACACTCTATATTAAGTGCCGTGCCCCACACTGGGTTCAATCTCACAACCCCCAAATCATGGCCTGAGCCAAAATCAAGAGTCAGGTGCTCAACCAACCTAGCCACCTAGGCACCCAGAAATGTTTGCTAATTAAATTAGTAACTGAAGACAAGTTTAGAAGCTTTATAAGTAAAAATTTAGAGAAATTATAGATTTAACTGAACTGTGTGATCAACTTTTAAAATGAATAAAAGTAGATCAAGGATGAAAGAGGCAAAATGCATCAGAAAAGTATTATCACCAAAGTCCTAGATAACATAGGAATGTAGTATATACTTGATTATATGATTCTAAACACAAATGACATTAAATTATCTTAATCCTTTCTTTTCTTTGAATTTTTCAGGCAATTTTTTTATATTGGCTTGTTTACACTCTATCCCTCAAAGCAGAAATAAATCAATGGGCAGTCTTTGGGAAAGGAATTTTGTTCTGGGGCTGATGATTCATACAAATGATAGGTTATGAGCATATCAACATAGGGTATCTGTTCTTATAGTTTGTTAAAGAACTACTCTAGACGGTGTGTAAAGTGAGGTCATGGGTATATACCTCATATACTTATATTGTAAGATTTCCTGACAATCACAAAGAATCTATACCAAAACAATTTTCGATAATACTATGAAATTATGTTCTTGAGGCAAGAACTGAATCCTTATCAATAACATTTGCATCTCCTTGCTCCTTCCCTCCTTTTTTCCCCTTTTTTCCTTCTTCTCTTCCTTCTTCTATCTTATTTCAAAAATAATTTATCTCTATACTAAATGCTCTTAGAAAAAGTGAACTTTTGCTATTCATTCTGTTGGAACCATATTCTTTGTTAAAGTGATTTGAAAAGGCTTTATATACAACAGATATACTGATTTGCCACTGATGGAAAGAAAGAATCAAAACTATTCAAATAAATTAATTTTCCTGTCATTATTAATGGAATTATCTTATTTGAATTCACTCAAGTCCTCACTTTGAAATGCTGAAGAAATAAAATATACTGAAAAACATGAGTCTTGATAAATATTAGAATAGAGGGTTCAAAGGAAAAGGTTGAGACATCAGCAAGACCTAGTTTCTCATCCTGACTCTGATGTTATCTAAGTGGGTGACCCAGGGCAGGTCACCTACCTTGTGTGGGCTCCAGTGTCATCACTTGTAAAGTCTGGAGGTAGGAATTCATGACCTCTAAGGATGTTTCCTGCTGTAAAGGTGTCATACACAGTCAACCCAACTAATGAAAGGAGGATATTTTACTTTGATTTATGAAACCTAATGTAATTCATTGTATTGTCTCTTTTCTCTGATGAAAGCCCCATGAGAACTGTTAATGAGGAGCCAAAGCGCCTCATAGAGTTCTATCTTAAAACTCTATTCTTTGAGTCCCTTATCTTCACATGTTAATGAATAGGTACAAGGCTAAAGGAAGAGAAGCAGCGAAGCATAAAATGAGAAAATGGTAGAACAAGGAGTATGGTTAATCTATAAACTGAAAAGCCTGCTGTCGGACAACTGGGAATGGACCATCCACTGTAGCTAACTGCATTCTAATTGGCTGTAGTCAGAAGAAGGTTTTTGTTTTTAAACTTTTTACAAATTGGGTTTATAAGAACTGTGTATCAGGACATGGGAAAGGATTGTTATGTGCCTTATATATTACTGTTTTGTATTAGAATCCATAGTATATAAGGATTGTTTGGAGCTATTTTTTTCCTTCCTTTTATTTGTTTTATACTTGTTCATTCAATTTGGATGAAATCTTCTCAGAGGAAGTGTGAGAGTTTTTATATGCTTCAGAAAATGCATTTTTGTGTGTGTACTTGTATATAAATAAGTTACAAATTAGTAACAGAACAAAGTGGGAAAGTGAATTAAGTAAGGGATATTTTATTTCAGAGCATATACTCAGGGATCTAAAAATACATTTTGTGTTTAATGAGTATAATGACATGTATTATAAGCACACTGTGGTTTCAGAATAACACTACATTTGAATCTATGAAAAAAAGACTCTTGTATAGTACCCAGCATGCAGTTGGTGAATGAATGAATGAATGACTGGGGGAAAAGACAGAAGGATGAGAAGGTCACTTTATATCAGAGTCATCCTAGAGACTAAATTAATGATTGACCATACAATGTAAAAGTCTCCATTACAGAGCAATGGTTACCAACCATTTTACCACCATAGATCTTGAGGTCTGAATTTTTTTTTTTTTTTAAGATTTCATTTATTCATTTGCCAGAGAGAGAGAGAGAGCGCGCGCACATAAGCAGGGGGAGCAGGAGAGGGAGAAGCAGGCTCCCCACTGAGCAGGGAGCCTGACACGGGACTTGATCCCAGGACCCTGGGACCGTGACCCGAGCTGAAGGCAGACACTTAACAAACTGAGCCATCCAGGTGCCCCTTGAGGTTTGAATTTTGTCTACTAA
Source organism: Martes martes (assembly GCF_963455335.1). Lineage (NCBI taxonomy): Eukaryota > Metazoa > Chordata > Mammalia > Carnivora > Mustelidae > Martes > Martes martes. The sequence continues at coordinate 26,823,296 of NC_137889.1, read as the reverse complement.
ACAGAATAAATTTATTTGGCAGCAACTTATTTTTCTCCTTTTTAGTAACAATGACATAGAATAATAGCATTGACAGAAGTGATTGCACATGAGATTCATTACGTATCCCGGTAACAGAGCAGAGTGGTTGAGAGCATGGATTTGTCACAAACAGCCATGGACTGACTCTTGACCAGATTGCCCTGGTTGAGGTCCCAGTTTGCTAGCAGTATGGCCTTAGGTAGGTTTTTAAAAACTGTTTCATGTCTTAATTTCCTCATCCTAAACAGTGGGATAACAACTGGGGCAACTTCACAATGTTGTTGTGAATGAATCCATGAAAAGCACCTAGAACAGGGTCTAGAACACAGGAAGCACTCCGTATTATGAAACCCAAGTGCTTACACAGACTATTCCCAGTACTCACAGAACACACCACAGCATTATGCCCAATTTACAGATGAGAAAACTGAGGGCAGTTGAGATGAAAATTCACCCAGTTTAACAAAGACTGCTCAGGTCTAGACCTCAGTCCTGTTCCTTTCCTCCTGTCTCTCTTCCTCCTCCTCCCTTACTTTGCCTTTTCTCTAGAACAGCAGTCCTGATCAGCAGGAGATAACCAGTGCTGCCAAATTACATTAACATGATTCCAGGCAGAATCAAAGGTGCCTGACCTTTCAGTTAGCCTGTGCAACGTTATTGAAAGTGAACTTGCAATTTCTGTTTAACTCTCAGAAATACTGGAAATAGCTTAAGGAACTCCTCCACTTCTTTCAGATTAGGAACCACTGTGACAAGCGGTTTACGTAAACGAGAGCCTCCAGTTTGCCATTTTATAAATCTTACCACTTCACTTTTAGTGAAATCACTTAAACATTGCCATAAATAAGATTATAAGGCGGGAAGGTCTCATTTATTTTTTAATGGAGAATTCTTGATTTTATCATCTTCCAAACAGGAAGACACTGATGTTTTCAAAAGTCAGTCGCACAACTGCCTTGCCGTGCAACAAAGAAACATTTTTGCAAACGATGACTTATTTCATAGAAAGCCCAGGACATTCGTTCTTTCTGTTTCTGTTTCAGAAGAAAAGAGCACCAGCACCATGGCCACTGCTGGTCCCAACGTTAACACTGAGGTTTATAATCCATTTTCTGGCTTTTCTGGCGGCTGCTGTGAGGAAGGCGCAGGCTGGGCGGGCTCCAGGGCCACACACAGACAGCGTTCACATGTGACAGTATCTTTTATGGAGCAGAGCAAAGAGAGACACACCCTCAGAAAGGGAGGGAGGCCAGAAATGAAGCAAAGCCACAGAATACCCCTCATTATCCTAACCACCCACAGCACCAGGAAATGGCAATGCAAGTCTTGGCTGAAGACAGATGAAGGCAAAGGCTGAATGATGGATAAGCCCTATGAAGTTAAAATATGGTGACTTGAAGAATACAAATACTTTTTTTTTTTTTTTAAAGTAGAACCTATTTATTCATGTCTCTGACTTTTGGGAATGGTACTTCATCAACCCTGTCCTTACAGCTCACGGCTGGTTCTGTGCTTTAAGAAAACACCGTTTGCCTGGAGGCCCTTACTGGGTCTCAACTCCTGCCCCTTCTCCACTCCCTGGCAGGCAGTTGCTTTCCATCTTCATGTTCCTGAGACTCTTCCCCCTCACATGGCTCTCTTCAGTATTGTTGCTTCCCTTAACCCCTTCCCCCCTCACCTCTGCCCCACCCCCACCTTTGGGGTATTGCTTGCTTTCCCCTTAGTTTGGCCAAACACTTTCACTTTTGTCTTTAGAAAGTTTTTAGGTTCCACTTCTTCCTTTGGGACTTCTCCTCACTGAGTGAAACAACATGGCCATCCCCACCTCTCGTGGACCTCACTGTGACCGTCCTGAAGAGCAGCCTGGCCTCACCCCTGGCCTTGGTGGCTGCCTTTGTGGTTAGCAGCCCTGTTCCCCATGCAGTTCCTGCTGGGAGACAGTCTCTGGTCTCTGAAGATGCCCCATGAGAACTTTCCTGTCTCTGAGTAGTAGGTTCAAGTGCAAGTCCCCGGTAAGGATAAAACCATTAATTTATACCAAAGCCGTTGATGCTTCTCAAATCCCAAAGAATTCAGAGTCTAATATAATCCTGCTGCATATTTGAGTCAACACACAAATGGGTGAGGAAGGGAAGTGGCATAAGTTGGAAGGATACTGAGGATGGCTCACATTCCGTGCAATTTCACTGAGGGCTGGCACAACTGGGCAGAAAATAAATTCTTAACCCCCAATGTCAATGCCAAGTGCATTCATTAAATAGCTAGATTTTGGCTACCACCTTCCCAACGTCTTTGCTGCTGTCATTCTCTGGCTATAAAAATTTTAGAATTTTTAAATTGATTTTTTCTTTTTCTTTTCTTTTCTTCCCTTTTTTTTTTTAAACAGAGCCTTAAGCTCTTTGGAGTAAATGTACTACATGAAGCTACTAAATCAATCAAAATGGCAACACAACTTTATGGAGTATTTTTATAAGTTATATAGTTCATTTTTTTCCCCCACAAGTTCTATGAGTTCTGAGATGAATCTGGAAACTTTTTCCTTTTTTTTTTTTAAACATAACTTATAAAAATAGTACATGTTCATGGTAAAGTCAAACAAACAAAAATAAACCAAACTGTTCAGAAGAGGAGAGATGAAACCGAAAAGCTCCCCTCCAGCCTCGTTCCCCAGAGCAGGGGTCCTCAACTGTGGACAGTTTTGCCTTCCAGGGGGACATTTGGAAATTTCTACAGACGTTTCTGGTTGTCATAAGGGAGAAGGGGCCGTGTTGCTACCGGCATTTTGCAGAGGGGTACAGAGTTGCTACTAAACATCCTGCAATGCCTGTGACAGCCTCCTCAGCAAGGAATTACTCAGCCCTAAGTGTCATTAGTGCCTCTACTGAGATACCCTGGCCAGAGTGTTATACGTCTATTTTTTTTCATTTCTTTCTTTCCTTTTTTTTTTTTTTTTAAACACAAATGGACTGAGTGTATCCCCTATAATTTACAACCTCCTTTTTTACACTCAACAATGTCTTGGTTATTTTTCCATATTGAGATGTACAATTTATCTCATTATTTTTAACTGTTGAAGAGACTCATTATACCATAAAATATTTAACCAGCTCTCAAAAGGAGATAATTGGGTTGTCTTTCATTTTCTTCATTATAAAGGGACCTGCCAGGAAGGATTTGAAAGAGAAAGAGAAACTGTACAAAGGGCTGGATTTTCCATGGTGCTTCTGCTTGCTTTACTTTTGCTCAACATCTGACTTAGAGGTTACATCATTCACAGTGAGAGGGTGAATCAGTGTCTGCTTTTCAAATCCCAGTTTTCTCTTGATTGTATCACACAGGAGTGTGGGAGGAGGAAATATGAACGACTGTTTTTTATTTTTATTTTTATTTTTTATTTTTTCCACCTACACCACGGTGACCTTTCTCCAGTAGACATTTTTAATGTCGGGCTCACAAGCCAGCAAATCAAGGCAGCTGTGGAAATGTTAGGCTTAGGGGGCTTGCCATATCTGAATTATATCCAAAACTTTTTAAAGAACTCGGATTAGGTTTAAATTATGCTAGAGATTTAGGCTGTCCCTGAGGTTACTAAAGAAGCAACCAACTCAAAACCAACCCCTAAGTTTTTCTTCTTTTTTTCCTTCTGAAGGAGGTCAGCCCAGGAGTTCAGTCAGTTGATATCTTTTGCTGCTTTTCTGTGTCTGCTTTCATTTCGGATTATAAAATTGGGTATCGAACATGTTACACTGATTCCAGATGACACAGTATTGCTGTTTGTACAGGGATGCTCACGATGATCATGTAAGGCAAATGTTATTTCCATGACCCCAAAGAGGAGGCTCCCACAAGGTAAATACTAGGTAACAGATTTCCACTTTGCAAGAATAAAACTGACCCCAAGTGTTGTACGCTTTAACTCTTAAACTATGTGGACTTCCCCATTTCACCTCATTTCAAGCAGCATGAATTTGATTTTCTCTCAAATTTGTCTCTGTGACTTGGGCAAAACTGGCCAAAGATCATACCTGGAGAAATTGCTTTGTAAGAAGAAACAGCTGTTTGAAGAAACTCTTGCTTCCCACCTACAGGGGTGATAACGTTTCTTAAAATGTAAAAACAAAATAGGAAAACTGTTTTTGCATAGTCTCTTCCTTTAAATATATTTATATCAGTTGTTAAGCTTTGACCTGTTATCCCCTTTCTTTAGCCTCGCTGCCTTTCACCCATGGCAACAGTCAGCCGTCCCCATATAAACAGCTTCCTGCTTTTTCCACAGAGATAAAAATAAAAGAGTAAAAATGACCAACTGTCTTATAAGGCCTCAAATATAAACATGATTCTTTTTAAGGGCTCTCACAGAAACGTCTGGAAGTAGCCAGAGGTTGTGAAGGGCTGGTACTGGGATCACTGGCTCCCTGGTTTATGATTTTGCCGTGAGTTCCCTAAGGGCTCTCTCATGGATAAAATGAAAGGCCACACAGGAAGGGTAAGCAGGGTCCAAAAGTCGGTTATTCCTTCCTCTGCAAATGATTCACTAAGTGACTTTGAGTAACTCACTCATTTCTTCCATCTGATGAAGTTTTTTGACATGAAGGAGAAGTGACAAAGTTTCCTTATCTTCTCAGGAGCCGGAAGCGATCATGACAGGGCTGGAGCCAAGTCTACTCGCAATGGTTTCTCCGTCAGCCTTTTGTGAGGGCGCATTTACAAGGGCTCAGCTGTTGAAAGACAACCAGCAGGGAAAGGGCACCCTTGTGTAGGTAGTAGAGTGAAGGGGCAAAAGGGAGGGAGTTAACACAAGAAGACCTGTTGGAAGAGAACAGGAATGTGGTAGATGTTTTCTTTTGGTCTATGAACTTTTCTTACCTTTGAACAACTTCATGTTTTAGATGCCACGGCAGAAGTTGCAAAGGGCAAGAAGACTGTTTAATGATGTCTAAAAAAGAACTATTCTTCTTCTTTTAATCCCTTTCCCTGGGGATTAAAGTAAGGTTCAGGAAGATTCTCAACTGGGGACACACACAGTGTTCAGTCCACCATTCCCTCATCCCGTTCCTCTACCATGCTTTTCTACACATCTTCTTCAGCTGACTTTTCTTACAGAGTAATTGATGGGTTATTACAATATTGTATCGCAACAGTACTCAAAAATTATTTATATGTGCTGTATTTCACAATTCTTAGGTGATATTAAATAGCTCAAGTGACAGGACATTCTCGTCCCAAAACTCTATATCATAGTTCAAGATGGTGCCTTGCACATGAGTTAACCTCATTAAAATTAATGTCTTTAAGTTTCAAAGAATGATAAGAATGAAGAACAAAAAGTGTAATTTTTTTTGTCCTGTTTCTTGCCATCACAGAGTAAAAGAAAAAAAGTATCACAGGATACTTTTTTTTTCTTTTACTCTTTTTTTTTTTAATGATGCTGTGATCATAAAAAAAAAAAGAGTAAAAGAAAAAAAAAGTATCCTTCATTTTTCACTAGGGTGCTAAGTGAACTGAATTGTTAATAAAACAAAACAAAACAGAAAATAACTTATTCGTGCAATACAGGTTTTTAAGTTGACATGCCTAGAGAGTTGCATAAAAATAGTACAGGGCTGAACCTCCCAGAGAAGTTATTTTTTTCTAGTGGAACAATTACTGAAAATTGGGACTAAAATTATAGTTTGTACATTGTAATGCATTGAAATTCCCTTCTACTTGACTCTAAAAGGCATTGTACTATAGCCAGTTGTGGGGATGGAATAAAATTACCACAGGAGATTTCTGATATCATTCTTCAACCAAAATACTGCCTGTTACACATGGAAACTCTATGAATGGGGAAAAGTAGGAAACCAAGGTGACACTAGTTGAGTTAATGCTTTGTGGATTATGACCTTTCTTAATAGGAAGGAACAAATATTCCACTTTTTTATATGCACTAAAAGTATGTGTATATGTATTTTATATATACACACACATACACACACATATAAATCTATATATTGTATTTTTTTTAAATGCGTAGAGCAATTTATTTTTTATAGATTTTTATTTTATTTATTTGACAGAAATCTAAGTAGGCAGAGAGACAGGCAGAGAGGGAGGGGGAAGCAGACTCCCAGCTGCACAGAGAGCCTGATGCGGGGCTCGATCCCAGGACCCTGAGACCATGACCTGAGCTGAAGGCAGAGGCTTTAACCCACTGAGCCACCCAGGCGCCCCTATATATTGTATTTTTGTAAGTTTACTCACATAATTTTGCTACTAAAAGCTGTGTGGTCATGACATATTCCTACAACTTTTTAAAATAAAAAATTTTGAGTCAAAAGGAACTTAAAATCACCTTTTCTCTCCCAAAGACAGACCAAATTTTTTATTATCATGAACCAGTTACTTATTTATTTTTAAAGATTTAGTTATTTATTTGAGAGAGAGAGAGAGAACATATGCCCATGCATGCGTGTGAGTGGGGGGAGGGGCAGAGGGAGAGAGAAATCTCAAGACTCCCAGCTGACTTGGGGCCCAATCCCAGGACCCCAAGATCATAACATGAGCTGAAATCAAGAGTTGGCCACTGAACTGATGGAGCCACCTAGGTAACCCCTGAACCGGTTATTTATAAACACAATTACTAGTGATGTCCTGGAAAAGGAATCTAGGGGAACTCAAATTAGTCTTTGAAAAATGACGCCCAATTTATTATATCCTCCCTGAAACTATTAGCAACTCTTTTTCCTTAATATGCAAATGTGGCTATCTCCCAGAATTTCCCATAACCATTTCTCTTTTGTTCTGCCTCTAACAGTGCATTTATTTTCCTATTTGTCAAAAGGGGCTAATGTGAGTATATGCTCTCTCTTTAAATATCATACATTTCTTATATTTGGTTCATTTTTTTTGGTAAGCTTTCATAAAAATCCATGCATGTATTGCTCACTTCTTGATTTAATGATGTGGTTCAAATATACACTTTCCAAAGTGAATGTTGTCAGGAATGTGCCAGACTAGCAGATGCCTCCTGATATGATCTTTTCTTGTGGCATTTCTGCCTAAAGTACATTATCTTGAATCCAATCATGAAGAAACATCAGATAAGCCCAATCGGGGGAACACTATATAAAATAAGTGGCCAATACACTTTAAAAATAGTGGTAAAACACAAAAAAGGCCAAGTGACTCTTCTGGGTTGAAGGATACTAAAGAGACATGAGCCATTACATACAGTGGCTAATCCTGGCTCAGATCCCGGACTAAAGGGACAAAGAAGCTATAAAGGATATATTAGCAAGACAACTGGCAACATCTGAAGATGGATTATAGATTAGGCAATTGCACTGATGTTACATTTTCTGATTTCAATAATCAGAAAACATCTGATTATATAACAGAACATCTCTGGTCCTAGAAATCCTATGCTGAAATGTGTAAGTGAAAAGAGGCCTAATACCTATAGTATGCTCTCATATGATTTGTAAAAATTATATATATATCTGTTATATATGACAGAAAGAGAGAGATACCTTTGCAAAGGGGGTAAATGTAACAATAAGCCTATGTAAAGTGTACACTGAACCTCGTAATATTTTTGTTAACTTCTCTAGGTTTGAAATAAAAATATGAAGTATAAAAATTAAAACTTAGTGAAATGAGTAATAAATATGCCTCCTATTTTATTATTTTATCACCTTTCTTAGGGCATAACTTGGGGCTTTCTGTTGTGAGGAATAATAATCCTTATATTCATATATATATATATTTTTTTTTTTTCTACATCTGTTCTTGGGGTCCACATCACATACCACAAGAACTCCAGCTTTTCCAAAACCTCCTGCTATAATTAATGAGAAATCTGGTGCAGTGTTAATTTTGAATAAAAAAGATGTGGGTTGAATGACAGCACCAGCTGATGGGAGACATTATACTGTTTGATTCCATGCAAGCAGAACACGTCCAGCTGTGGGGGTCTGGGAGGCCTGGAGGAGAAACATTTGAAAAGAAAAAGTTTTACAAAATGTCTGTAGTCTGGAAAATAAGGAACGCTAATTATTTTTCAACAATATTGGAAGCAAAATTAAGTCCTAGCAAAAGCATGGAAATCAGAGAGGAAAAAGAAGCATGTGAAATGTTAAGACTCGTTTCTTTTAGCCGTGGTCTTTTCTGTTATTCTCTAGCCTTTTCTGTCTTTTCCTTTCAATGCAATTCCTTTAAATGCAATTCTCTTTCCATTTCACTTATGAAATGTTCAGTCTTTTTGACATGTTAGGGTGTAATAATTAGGAATATATATACTATATGGTATATAGTATATATATCATTCAAAAAACATTGGTTGAACATACTGACTCATATACAAACCATTGAGCTAGATCCTAACAAACTTTAAAAGTACAGAGACTGATAATATAAAGTCTATTTTGCAGGAACAAACAGTGTGAAGTTCAGAGTGTAGGGGAAAAACAGCTACACAGATCATGAGAAGATTAAAATTCTGTGTCGACTGAGAGCTGTGGTGGGCGGGCAGTGCTGTAGGGCCTGACAGAAGGGCGGGGTGGGGGGGGCATTTGGAAAGGAGTATTATGAGGGAACACTCCTAGGAGAGTTTTAGGCCCAGGGAAGAATGAAGAGAAGTCTAAGGAGTGAGAGAGAGGATGGTCGGCATTTCTTCACTTTCTACTTTGCTGACCCCTTGGAAGGTATAATCAAGGGATTTTGGATTACTAGATCTATAATTTCAGTTCTAAGCCCTTAGCAGTCAAATTGTAGGCATTCAGCATCCTCGTGTTCTTTCTGAGGTCTTGGCAGACTTACCCCAGGATTTTTCTGGATCTGCTACTTGGCATTGCTGTGACCTCTGAAGCCATGAGACTTAACTTTTTCTGTCCCATGGACTTCCATACCTGCTGCCCTGCGGGGGTTCCTGGGACATTGTTGGAGACCAGTCCAGCCTGATTAAGGAACTACCCCTTTTTAAATGACAGGTAACTTTTAATGAGTGTGGCCTTCATTATCTGGGGGCTATCTGAAGCATCCATGTGTTAAGATGCCATAGGGCATTCTGCTCGGGGAGACTCACCACTTAGGAAGTTAAGTTCTCTGTCATTATCTCTAATATTGCCTCTTCAACTGTTTTTGAGCTATGATTGAAAATATGGTTGACCTTGCCTTATTCTTATCATCTCCTAAACTCTTTTTGATATTTTTCTTTTTCACTCCTTAGCTGAATTCAGGATAACTTCTTTGGATCTGTCTTCTAGTTTACCAATTTTCTCTTCAGTTGTATCTATCCTCTTTACTCTGTCCACTGAGTTTTTAATTTCTAAGACTCCTATTTGATTCTTTGAAAAACATGCTTCCCCCCCCCCTATAATTTCATGTTCCTGGCTATTTTCAAGTTCTTCATTACTTTATGATTACAAACATAATTATGCTATATTCTGTATCTTAAAATTCCAGTATTTGAAATCTTTGTTGGTTATTTTCTTCTGCCTTCCTTTTTGGTTGACTCTATATTTTATTGTTTCCTTGGATGTTTGTGACTCTTTTTTAGACGCCCATATTCTTTTTAACTGTGGAATTTCATTAACGTCCAGATTGAAGTAATATTCCTCTGAAGAGAGTCTGCATTTATTTTTTTCAGTCATCTTCACATACTCTCTAACTGGACACTTTAAATAAAATGTCTCTGCTAAAACTTCTGAATCATATAGGTACGTGAATTTGAACTTCAATGGTGTATATTTTCCACATATCCTCTTCTTTTCCTTTTTTCTTTCTTCCTTTCTCCCTCCCTCCCCCCTCCCTTCCTTTCTTTCTCTTTCCCTTTCTTTGTTCCTTCCTTCCTATTTATTTATTTATTTATTTATTTAGCTTTGCTGCAGGGTTGGAATAGGCAAATTTTTGTGCTGTCCATTTCTATAGAGTAGGTTTGTTTTTCATTTGTCCTAAGACTGAAAGTGTGTAGCTCTCACGGCACTCTGTAGACGTAGCTTCCTATTGACTTTCCCACCCTGGACATGTATTTATCTCCTGTCCTCTACACCTCATGCAGCTGTCATGGTGGAAACTCAAGGTTTCATCATTTAGCTCAACCCCTCAGAGGGATAGCTGGCTTTGGCTCTTGCTTAATTCTTGGGTTTCTTTTTTCACTTTAATTTTGGCCTCTGTGGATTCTGTTCATTTGTGCCAGCTTAGCAATGCAATTAAAGATGTATTTTTTTTCTTAATTCAACATTTTAGTCATTTTCATTGGCAGGGTCTTTCAAAATATCTGGTCTATCATAGTGCCAGAAACAGAAGTTGGCTCTAAGCTGTAGAACAGGCACCAAGAAGAGGGAAATCTAATCAATTACATGGTCACAGAGGCCAGGAGAAAAATGGTTCTCAGTTGCTTTGGAGAGATACAACAATTTTTGGCACAGAGGCCAGACTGGGATATTTCCTCAGCAGACACTCTAACAGGCACCATGGTCTTTCTTATGGCTTGGATGGTCCAGGAGGCTGTCTTTGGAAGTGATGTCCTTTAGAGTGCCAAGGCTGGGTGGGTGTGTGGCAGTGAAGAAGATCCAGGAAGATAAATTACTTTTTGCATAGTGTTATACTCAGTACAGTGGGTCCCAAAATGATGTAACTTTTTCAAGAGGCTTCTGAATCATTATGCCTATACTTATAGTTTCTTAGGCATGCTCAGACAGATTGGAATCTCTCACAGACAGGCACAGAAGATAATTTTTTACTTCAGCAGCACAGAGTTGGCCTCTAAATGACATGGGTGGAATGGGTCTGCTACCCTGTAGTAAAACTGAGTCATGGCATCTTTTATAGCCTCTTTTATGGCATGGGCCAAGCATCTAAAGACATGTCTGTAGATAAGCTGAAATCAAAGATCAAAATGTTTTGCAATTAAAGAATATCTTCTATAATTGTTAGCTATTGTAAGTTTTATATCCTGTTCTAGTTATACTTGAGCACAGTTTGCTGGTAATTAAAGCGTATAAAGTGAAAGAATATTTACTTGGTTAGATGGGACCTCTAAGATTAAATAACTTAATTATTAGTCACATCGAAATTTGGACAGTTGTGAATGATATTTAGCTAGACTTGTTTTCTAGATTAGTGAAAGGATTACATGGCAAATGAATCCTAAATTTCTATTCCAATTTAAATGAAAATATGTGGCAATATTAACAGAGAAATCTATTTGCAAGGCAAAGCCAGGTGGGTTTTACTCTGAGAACAACCCTAAAAACATAGTTATTTTAATCTTATATAGCTGGGAGAGTTGGGAAGGAAAAACTTTATATTACAAAGTAAGAAAAGTTCAGTGAATTGGTAATAGCAATTATCAAGAAGGGATTTATGGCATCGGAATAAACTTCAGTCAAAGAAGAAATGATTGCCTTGCAATTTTAGCTGGATTTTAGGAAAGAAACAAAGGGTTGAAAGCAATTGCGTGAGTCCCCTTATCTTGTACAGTAAAAGCAGAACTAATGTTCTTGTCATATCTCAGAAATAGTAAAAATACTATAAGGATTCCATGAAGTGAATTTGCAAGTCTGTGAAATAAACCGTTCCTTATTGGATAGGATCACTGCTGAAGAAAAGCCTTTCATAACAGATGGTGATTCTGGCCACATTGTGAGTTTAGCAAAAGCTCTTACCTATTTCTGAAACTGCCAGGTTCAGTAAACTTACTAAATTATACTCTTTGTCTTAATTTTTAACCCAGCTATTATTGTTCTCTCTCTCTCTCTCTCTCTGTTACAGCATGGACAATAATAACAACTTGAAATTTATAGTCAAGTCTTCTATTTTTCATGGTTTCTATGGTTGTTTTTCTGGCTTCTAACCACTTCTTCCTGTCTTGGAGGGGCGCCTGGGTGGCTCAGTGGGTTAAAGCCGCTGCCTTCAGCTCAGGTCATGATCCCAGTGTCCTGGGATCAAGCCCCGCATCAGGCTCTCTGCTCAGCAGGGAGCCTGCTTCCTCCCTTCTCTCTCTGCCTGCCTCTCTGCCTACTTGTGATCTGTCTGTCAAATAGATAAATAAAATCTTAAAAAAAAAAAAAAAGACTCCTGTCTTGGACAAGTTCTCCACAATGGCATAAAGGTGACACAGCAGGTAGAATATATGGATTCCTGCCTCTGCTTCATAAGCAGGAAATTACTGTTGTTAGGTTCAAGGATTTTTCTCCCCCACCCTCAAAAATAAGAAATCCTGTCTTGCCAGCTTGAAGAGTTCTATTCCTAAGCACCAGAGGTCAATGTGAATGTTTAAGCTCATGAGTAAATTCTATGTCTACAGTTTTGTCAAAATTTAGAGAAAGAGCTTGAAGAATAACCATTTCCTTTCTCATCTCCGCTCAGCTGGAACTGAATCAGTCCCTATAATATTACCACATTGGTTTCCCACTGACCATTTTCACATGAACTTGGAAAGCACACAAAGATGTAACTGTTTAACCAAAGATGTTTTAGACTGATAGGAGAGTAATCACCCACTGTAAAGGTAGGAATGGCTTTTAGTTTTGAACATAAGTGTTTACGTTATTTTAAGAAAGGGAAGCAGGGGTGATTATAATTATACTAAAAAGCATGTTCCATAAATTTCAAAATTAAATGGAAATACTATTTTAAATTTATGAGGAAAAACGATGTGGAATTCCTCATTCACTTATTCATGCAAGTGATGAAATTTCATTGGGTGGTAGATTATTTCCCACATTTCTCCCCCCACTGCCTCCCCTGCATCAAGATTTGGGTATAAGGCATCAAGATTTATCTGATTTATTTTCTATTTACATATTCTCCAAATTCATGACTTCATATTATTCACATGATTTTAGGATTTTTCAGAAAAGTTCAAAAGGCCCTCACCCACATGGGAAATATGATATGCAAATTACCACTTCTGCATTGGTTTAGGTATAAATGCTCTTTCCATGCTGATTGGTTTAAAAGTCTCCACAATTGGGGGCACCTGAGTAGCTCAGTTGGTTAAGATCAGGTCAGGATCTCAGCGTCCTGGGACCAAGAGCCATATCAGGCTCGGTGCTCAGCATGGAGTCTGCTTGTCCCTCTCCCTCTGCTCCTGTCCCTGTTCAGGCCCTCTCTCTCTTTCTCTCTCTCTCTCTCCCTCTAAAATAAATAAATAAAATCTTAAAGAAAGAAAGTCTTCACGAATGAAAATGTATAAAGATCTATAGGATTGATCTATAGGATCAATGCTCTTTATTGGGATAATCTTTTCGACATTGTGGAAATCCTTTCTCTAGGGTCTGTAGTTTGATCAGGAGAGCAGAAAGGGTGCAGTGGTTGGTGGAAACGGTAGTTTTTATCTGCTTGGCATCTTTCCCCATCCTCCTCCATCTATGCCTTCCCCATTCTTAGTGGTCCAGGTGGTGATGTCAATCAACCCCACTGAGTGGGTAAGCATGTGATCAGGGCTAGCTATTGGAGTGCCCAGGATTAATTCAGGAATGTGCATGTGACTCAAGAAAGATAAATCAGTGTCTTTTCTGAGATTGATACAGGGTTTTAATGGGTGGGGAACATATAATTCCACTGCGATTGCTAAGCAGGGCAAATGTGCATCTGGGGCTGACGAACGCCATCATGTCTGACACACACAGAAAAAGCCGGCCTGTGACGGAACAACTGGAGATAAGTGTACCGGAAGGTGGAGAAGGAGAGAGGCAGAACTCCAAGCACATTGTTTACCTGTGGATCCACCCATAATTAAAGATACATCTACTTCTCCGACTTCCCGCACACACAGACACCACATTCTCCCTTTCTGTACGCCAGTTTGAGTTGGGTTTCTGACATGTCTAACCCAAGAGGGTCTTAACTAATGGAGTCCCTATTGCAGAACTTCTGTCGAGACTGGACTGCAATCCTGCTAATATCTTTCTATCACTCTCTTTCTCTTTCTTTTTTGCCTACAGTCTGACCAACACCCACATAAGATATTCCGAAGCTTTTATTCTAATCTGAACCAATTCACCAGAACAAAAAAAGTGATTTCACAGTGCAGTTCAAACCTAAATTCTTCATCAAGAAAACATGGGGATGTTTGCAGTTACCCATGGCCTGTGCAATAACTTTGGGTGTAATGCTTTTATTTATAGTTACTGTTGGGTAGGGCTGCAGGCACCCTGGGAGTTAACCTGAGGGACAATGCGAAGAGGAACATATATTCTTTCAAGGCACTTGTAGCTGTCATTTTATTTTTTGAGAGTTATGAATGGAGGTATTGTTGCAAACAGCTGTACTGTGAAGGCATTTAAGCCAGTTATTACTGCCTGTGGTGTCTGCACTCAGAATGTTGCAAACACTGAAATTATGATTTACAGAGGTAAAAAATGTAAGTTTTATAAGCTCTGGCATGCCTCACTCTGTCTCTTGATATTACTGGGCAAATTCTTTTGTAATGATTCTAAGGCTGACTGCTCGTAATCCCAATTAATTCAAAAGAGATGGCCGGGATATATCACAGAACTCGTAATAACATGTTAATTAGGAAAGCAATATGGTGACACCAATGTTATTTTTAATGTATTTCATTATTTCTCAATATGTTATATTAAACCTCTATTACATGGAACATAATCTGAGGACAGAATATAGTAAAATAATTTTTAAATGTTACAAAGCTTAGAAGATGATGTATTTGTTTGAATTGAACTGAAATGACAAATATATTTTGGGATTGGAAAAAAATAATTTTATGTTTTCTGGAAGAAGTCTTTGATATATTGTCTGACAGTTACTTCCTTCCACTAAAAGACCATCCTTAATACCGTTAGATAAACTGTCGTACCCAGTTCAGTTGACTAATCTCTGCTAAAATTCCTTCTCTTCTTATTTTGCCCAAGTCATGATGACACCCTACAAACTCTCCCTTTGTTTGAGACTGATAGAGCAATTCAATAATTGGGTTGCCCTTTTAGCATAGTAAATCCTGTGCCATTTCATGTCTTTTGGCTCTTGGGCTAATTGAGAGTTATTTCTAGAATATTTGCCAAAGAGTAGCTGATAGAAAATTTCCCAATTAGTTCATGAGTTAACAGAAGATAAGATTTCTGTTCAATTTGTATGCCAGGCATTGTCCAGATATTACCGTGTTAATCTTTTTTAACTTAAAAAATTTTAAAGATTGCTGATTTTCTTTTGAAAGGAAGGCATCCCATAGTTCATCTCAGAAAATATTCTCTATTCACAGGTGCCTCGGTTAGGATGCTTTGTGTTGTGTGTAACACAAAACTGACTCAAACTGCCTTTACTGAAAATGGAAATTCTGGGGCTCATAGCACTGAATGTTCTAGATGACTGAAGAAACTTTGTCCAGAGCTCGGGCTCTGACTAGGCTCAACTTTCTCTCTCTAGTTTTTTTTGTCCTGTTTCTCGGTACAGACAACAAAATGGGGCTAACAGCTCCCAGCCACATGCTTCCTCATACTTCCACTAGGAAAAAGAGTCTGCTTTCCTGATAATTCAAACAAAATCCCCCAGGTGAGTTTTCCTGGCCCTGATTGGCTCGACTTGAGTCACATGCCAGTCTTTCTTTTGAATTAATCTCTGTGATTAATGGGATTGGATTTGCTGAATGGTTTAAGGCAACAAAATTCCAGTCCTGGAGCTGAAGCCTGGATCTATCCTATACTAATGCCATTGCAGGGAAATTCAGGTTGCCATCTTGGGTAATGGATGCTAGGGTGTGAGAGAGAACCCAAATGCCTTGGCCCAGTCATATACTAAGCAGCAAAGCTGCATCTGGAACCTAATTCATTATCAACTGTTTGTCAATAAACATATATGAACAACTGTATCAATTTCTATGCTAAGCACTCTGTGATGGTAGATTTGTGGAAACACTGTGGGTGTCTAGCCCAATCTTCATCAACGTGTGTTCTGAGATTCACTTTATAAAAGATATAGGGTGCCTGGGAGGAATGCAGATTCCGGGGCCCCATCCCAGATTTGCTGAATCAGAATTTGTCGGGGTGGGACTCAGGAACTTGCATCTTAAATACATCTCCTTAGCAAATGCCCTGCATATGAAAACATACATTGCATATATTGTCATGTAATCTGTAAGCTGTTATGGTTAACAAACGTCCTACAACTTCTTTACTATGGCTGCATCTTGGACTGTATTTGGAAGTATTTTCTATAACATATTGACTTTCTAGTTAAGATTATAACTATTTCTAGGGGTGCCTGGGTGGCTCAGTGGGTTAAGCCTCTGCCTTCTGCTTAGGTCATGATCTCAGGGTCCTGGGATGGAGCCCCGCATCATCATGCTCTCTGCTCAGCAGGGAGCCTGCTTCCCCCTTTCTCTCTGCCTGCCTCTCTGCCTACTTGGGATCTCTGCCTGTCAAATAAATAAATAAAATCTTTAAAAAAAAAAGATTATTTCTAAACAAACATCCAGTCATCGGCTCTGTTAAGAGGATTGTAAGGACTTGCTAAATTTACCAGGTGAGGAGGAAAATCTGTCGAAGATTGATAGGCACAGCTGAGATGCATCTCTGGGCTACACTCGAAAGCAGTGTCAGCAAGTGTAAAAATGGTGACGTTAGGACCAGCAGGAAAAATATAAATATATTTTCTATGACAAATGGCATCAAATAAAGCATGCTATTACTCACTTATGCATATTATTTACTTTTCAGACCTCTTTCTAAATTATTTTCAGAATATGATTGATATCTTAACAACTTGCTCAATTTGTGACACTGGATAGTAAAAGTAGGGTGTTGACAGCAACTATTGAAAATCATATGAATGCTGATTGTGACTTATAATAGAAAACACAACATTCACTGCACTGCTTTGTCAGATCCTTGTTTTTGTCTGACAGCACAGATCCGGAGACAAATTTCCCACCAGCTTCCTAGAAATGACCTATACAGGGCCTGTGTTCTCCCACAGCTCCCACTGGGAGCCCAAGATGACTTCTGCCACCTCATAAGCAGAGTTCTTGGACACCAACTGGTGGCTGATTATCACCATTGCTTTGAGATGGTAGAGTGCTTGTGGAGGAACGGTGAAATTGAGATTATTACCACAGTAAATCTGATTTCTTTTTTTCATTACGCTTCTTACAATGCTGTAGATTCTGAGACGTGATATTGTACCACTGTCTGTTTAGGATGTTGGCATAATTTTTATGTGCTGCCTGAGGAAAAAGTAATGTAAATAGAGTCAGGAAATAAAACCCTATAATTGGAATATGATTGGAAATAAAGTATCAAGGGTGCCTGACCGGCTCAGTTGGTATAGAGCATGCAACTCTTGATCTCGGGGTTGTAAATTTGAGCCCCAGGTTGGGTGTAGAGATTACTTAAAAATGAAATCTTAAAAAAAAAAAAGAAACAAAGTATCAGTGGAATATAGTCTCTCAAAAGAATAACAGATAATACAGTATATTCACAGTACTGAGTCCTCATACTGAGTATACCAAACTATATGCTAAGCAATTTATATTGTGGTAATTTATTTAATCTTTAGAAAAACCTAGGAGGTAGTTTTTGCTTTATACCCATTTTATAGATGAGGAACCGGTGGGGGGTGATGAGGAAGTTGATAATTTGCCTCAGTTCACACATCTAATAAGTTAAGGAGTTGGCCTTTAAATCCAGGCACTGTGGACCTAGGTCCGTGCTCTTCACCCTCATACTATAGAATGGTTATGTATGATTTTAATGCATCATAATAGATCAAGAATTGGATAAAATTTCCCAATATCTTTTAACAATAAGTTCAGTAGAGCAAAGGAGATAGCAAAAACATAGCAAGTAGTATTAGGCAGTATATAGTAGCATAAAGATTTTATGACTATAATTTCAAGCAATGCTCAATCACTGATAAATGAGAGATTTGGTTAAAGAAAGGCCTCTGTGCAACAAGAATTAGATCTAAAATATATGGACCACTGGCCTCTATGCTGACAATGTCATTAATCTACCATGAGCCTGATAGTCCCTTTGAGCTGGTTTTATAGTAGTGTGTACGATTTATTTAAATCATGCAGATTTTTTCATCTGATTCTGTCTGGCCAATGTAGTCAGTGTGTGATAGGAGGGACCAACATTAGGAATGCCTCTATGTTGTGAAACTACACATGATCACCCCAGAATTTCCTCAGTACCTAAAACCCCTGCTTTGCTTGCCTAGCACTTTTTCTAACCAAAGGGGAGATGTTGGGTGATGACAGCAATGCTAGATAGCTATGAGTCTTTAAAGTTTGTGTTACCTCTCAAGTAAATTTTTAATATTGGTGATGAAAATAAGCTTAAAATCTCACCCATCGCAGCAAACAATTATTTGCAATTTTTATGTATTCCTTTCCAGCTTCTGTCTTTCTACAGACAGAATTATATATGTTTATACTATTGCTGTGTATATAATTTTTGGTCCTGGTTTTTACTTAACATTTCCCATGCTCCCATAATTTTTATAGTTGTTATCCCAACGGCCGCACAATATACCATTGAGTTCATTATCTTATTTCATGAAACGATGTTCCAATTGTTGAGACTTTTGTTAGGTTTTTCTACCATTTGCCATTAATAAACAACACTGTGAAGCTGGGTTTAGGCCACAAGCCAAATCCTAGCCACTATGTATTTTTATAAATAAAGTTTCATTGGAACACAACCACATGTACTCATTTACATAGCACTGATAGCTGGTTTCTTACTGTAATGGCAGAGGTGAGTAGTTGCAATAGGAACCAAATGGCCCATGCATCCTAAAATATTTATTATCTGGACCTTTACAGAAAAAAGATTACCAATTCCAAATGATGATGGTAGTAACCGCATTTCTCCTTTATTTTAGATAATTTCATAAAGGTAAATTCCTGGGATTGGGATTACTTGGTCCAAGTGTATGACTATCACAAGATCTCAAAAAGGTGCTTGCTCTTCTTCAGTTGGAAAAAAGCTATTTCCCTATATTTATTAGTTGTTTTTTCTTTTATGAAATGTCTGATCATGTTTCTTCTATGCTAATCTATTAGTCTTATTGCTTCACTTGTTAATTTGTATGAGCCTGTGGATGATTTTCTGACTTACATTAAAAGAACCAGCAATAAGATATGTTGGTTGATAACCGACTGCACATAGACACATATAATTCATACCAGCATTCACTAAAGCAGATACAGGAGGCAGCTCATAATAATTATGAATGCCACCTTTTAAAGCTAGAATATCTGTGTTACTGGTGTAAATAATACCAGTAGTTCTTTTATTACTCTCTAAATCTGTAAGCTGAACTCCTGTAAGAAAAATGTCTTCTTTAGGTAATGAAAATATTTGCTTATGTAGTATTAAATTTCTCATTTGTGTATGACTCATTAAAGTAGACACCAACTCAGCTCGGTCCTAAATAAAAGAACTTGTTATAATTATCTTTTTTCTCAAGATGCAAAATGTTGACAAGCTTGAGTCTCTCCCACTCTGGCTCCAAAAATTAAACAGGGCTATAATAAAATTATTGAAGGCAAATCTGTGGCCAAATACAGGACCAATTCCCCAGGCTTAAAGGAAGAACAGCCTCTTAAGAGAGGGGGTTAAGAATTTGCTCATAGTGTATATATTTAAGGAAGGTTTTTAGGCACATAACTGTTGGTAATATCTTGAAGGTATTAAATCAATGCCCTTTAATTTCCCCTTTAACATCATGTTTCCTTCCAGCTCCCTATGTCTACAGATGGGTCTCGAGGCCCATCGTCCCACAAAATAAGGGACAATTTCGCCTAGAACAAAGATGGGATTGGTCAGCGTTAGTCACAAAGCTGTATTTCCTGAGATGTAACTGAGGCAATAAATTTGAAACCCAGGCTTGGTGAGAAGGATATTCCTTTTCTAAATTTCTTTAGCTTCCATTAGCATAACAATATGGTGGAGCGTCATACATAAATTGTAGCTGGAAATCAGAACTGGAGACCAAGAGAAAGGAGAAATACTTCCCTTTTGATCTGAGAGATGACGTAGCACAGTGAGAGGAAGACACAGGACGTGATGACTGGTATTACAGTCGTTCCTCCTTATCCCTGGGAAATATGTTCCCAGACCCCTAGTGATTGCCAGAAACTGTGGATAGTACCAAACATTATATATACTATGTTTTTCCTATACACACACGCCCCTGATAAGGTTTAATTTTTAAATCAGGCACGGGAAGAGATTAACAAGAACCAATAATAAAATACAACAATTACAACAACATGCTGTAAAAACTGATCTGTGAATGTGATATCTTTCTCAAAATATCAAACTGTACTCACCCTTCTTCCTGAGATGCTGGGAGATGATAAAAGCCACATGAGGAGAGGAAGCGGGGAATGACGCAGGTGTGTGACGTAAGATTCGGCGACTCTTTGACCTTCTGTTGCTCTGTCAGAAGGAGGAGCATCTGCTTCTGGATGTCGGCTGACTGCGTGCAACTGAAATGGCAGAAAACAAAACCACAGATAAAGGGACTGCTGTATGGGGGAGGACACAGCTCGTGGCTGTGTTGGTCAGGGTGTGAAGGAAATAGTGCCTAGTGATTGAAGCACGATGTGCCTGAGGGAGAATTCCTTGCTCTGTTCTTTGCCCTGGAAGGACCACGTGGGACCTCCAGGTGTTCTTCACTGCTTTGGAGAGGAACAGAGAGAAGCTGAGAGAGCTTGCGCAGAGGACTAAAGGGCCACAGCCTGTGGAGACTAGAGTGTCCAAACACCATGCTTAGGGCCATGGAAACTGGTAGTCATTGCCAGCTTGAGGATGAGAGGGGACCCACTGCGCCTCAGCCTTCACCAGCCTAGGGCTCAGATGGGACCGTCAGATGGTCAGAGACTGTGAGGATCTGAGGGACTCATTTCTCTTAGTCCTCTACACACCCAGCTTCTTGGTGTCAGCCAAATAATGTGGCTAAGAGCACAGGCTCTCAAGTCAGGCCACCCAAGCTTGAATCCTGATTCCAACATTTATTAGATGCCTGATCCTGGTCAAGTTACTCATTTTCCTCATTTCTCAAATAAAGACAGAGTTGTTATGACAGTTCAAATAAGAAAACGTTTACAAAATGTTGGAAAAACTGACTCACACAGATTGACCCCTCACTTGTCCTATTGATGTAGGATTTCTTGGGGGAGGAAGAGAGCATCAACTAGAAAGGGGCTGACTCACCAAAAGAGACAATGTAAGCTAGAAGAGAACGAGAACATCTATAATTATTATGTTTACTCCACTCTGCCCAGTGGAAGATTAAATTAGTTACAAGAAAATAAAGAAGTTACATTTTCTTTGCATGCTTGAATGCAGTCCTTGTGAATTAGTGATTACTGCAAAGAAACTCTGGGCCCAGAGTTCTCTCGCATCCCTTGAGTGCCTCTAGCCACTGCCTCTTCTTGATCATAACCACGCCTCTGGAACAAGTTATGTTCGTTCAAAATCTCCATTTTCCCCTCTTTTACCTTCTCCTTTCCCCACTTCTCAGCTTCACAACCTCAAGTCTGTCCTATGATTCCATCCAAACTGCTTTTAGGCACTGTCAATGTACTGCTGATTCATAACCCAGTGAAGAATTTATGAACAATTTTCTAATCTTCTTTACCTACTGCTGTAGCCATTCTTGTTCTTGGGTTCTGTGGCATGGCTGTTTGTTGCTTTAGTTCTTCCTCTCTAGCTGCTTTCTTTAACCTCCTGTAGCCACTCTTCTTCTCTTGGTTCTTGAAATAGTATTGTCCTGGTGCCATACTTGGCTCTTGGTTCTACTCACTCTCTCCTTTTCATAGCCTCCAAGGTAGGACATCAGCTGCTACTTGTGAAAGCAGGCACCTCCGAATCTTGAATCTGGACTTTGTTTTTGAGTGCAAATACCACATATTTAATTGCCTATGAAATGTTTCTTCTTACTTGGGTGTCTCATGGATTCCTCAAAGTCAACACGTCTCCAGCCGAACTCACTTTCCTCTTCACTCCCTGCTCCCATTTCCAAACTTCTCCAACTGTAGGGCAAATGACATTCAAGCCAGAACCTGGTGAGTCATTCAGAACCCCTACCTTTCTTCCACCTCCATCAACGGTATCAATTGCCAATTCTGTGGTGTCTGCCTCTTCAATACCCTTCCTATCAGACTTCTTCCCTTCCGATCCTTTCCTGTCTCTGCCTCTGCCTGCTTTGCAGCCCTCATTGAGTCTTGCCTGGATCACTGCAAAACGCTCTACATGTTAGACCTGCCTTGAGTCAGCGCCCCCACCACTCCCTCATCAGAGAGATCTTTCAAAATGTAAATCAGAGCATTTCAGCTTCTCATTTAAACCCCTTTAGCGGATCCACATGTCTTCTAGGAATGGTTCTAGGCTGGAAGTCTGGGCTTTTCACACAAAATCCTTGTTGTGGCAAATCCCTTACCTCCTAATTTTGCCTCATTACCACTCTGATCCAATGCTTTAGCACTATCCTGCTGAGATTTATGTTCTTTTATGCATCTGGCCCTTTGCACACACTGTTCCATTTTCATAAATGCTTCTTTTAGATAACCACCATATGTCTTTTAAACTCCAAATCAGTGTCACCTTTGGAAATCTTTTAAACTGCCCTTAGTTCCATATCTGCCTCTCTACCTGCCACCCATTATACACACATATGCAGCTGCCTAGTATTCTCTATGAAAAACCTGATCTTTAACTATGGTGTCTGTTTTGTTTTGATCCCTACCCTAATGAACTTTTTTTTTTTTAAGATTTTATTTGTTTATTTGACAGAGCGATCACAAGTAGACAGAAAGGCAGGCAGAGAGAGAGGGGGAAGCAGGCTCCCCGCCAAGCAGAGAGCCCGATGTGGGGTTCAATCCCAGGACCCTGAGATCATGACCTGAGCCAAAGGCAGAGGCTTAACCCACTGAGCCACCCAGGTACCCTAATGAACTTTACTCTTGAGGGCAGAGATTCCTGAGTTATTTCTTGAGTATCTGGCAAATGGTAGGCACAGAGTTAGTGTTTACTGAATAAATTGATGTATGAGTGAATGAATGTGTCTTAATGCAGGTGAATGGATCTCTGGAAAATCCAGCTGTGTGAGAGCAAAGACTGATGAATGCGGTTATGAAGAGTGAAGACGTAATGGGCAGTATAACAATACAAAAGCTGTTAGCTTATACAAACCTTTTTCAGCTTACTTATGTGTATTTATATCTACTATATATTTTATTATATATTTATAATACATATAATTTATTATATTATTGTGCATAGTAAGTATTTTTTTTATTTTATGGTTTACTATATAGGCCTTTTTTGTAAGTAAAACCCTATCCATGTTCTTGTGAATTTACTCTTTTTTTTTTCATTTCTTTTCAGTGTTCCAAAATTCATTGTTTATGCACCACACCGAGTGCTCCATGCAATATGTGCCCTCCATAATACCCACTACCAGGCTCACCCAACCCCCCAGCCCCCTCCCCTCCAAAACTCTCAGTTTGTTTGTCAGAGTCCACAATCTCTCATGGTTTGTCTCCCCCTCCGATTTCCCCCAACTCACTTCTCCACTCCATCTCCCAATGTCCTCTGTTATTCCTTATGCCCACAAGTAAGTGAAACCATATGATACTTGACTCTCTCTGCTTGACTTATTTCACTCAGCATAATCTCTTCCAGTCCCATCCATGTTGATACAAAAGTTGGATATTCATCCTTTCTGATGGAGGCATAATACTCCATTGTATATATGGACCATATCTTCTATAACCATTCGTCTGTTGAAGGGCATCTTGGTTCTATCCACAGTTTGGCGACTGTGGCCATTGCTGCTATGAACATTGGGGTACAGATGGCCCTTCTTTTCACTACATCTCTATCTTTGGGGTAAATACCCAGTAGTGCAATTGCAGGGTCATAGGGTAGCTCTATTTTTAATTTCTTAAGGAATCTCCACACTGTTTTCCAAAGTGGCTGCACCAACTTGCATTCCCACCAACAGTGTAGGAAGGGTCCCCTTTGTCCACATCCTCTCCAACTCTTGTTGTTTACTGTCTTGTTAATTTTGGACATTCTAACTGGTGTAATGTAGTATCTAAATGTGGTTTTGATTTGAATCTCCCTGATGGCTAATGATAAACATTTTTTCATGTGTCTATTAGCCATTTGTATGTCTTCTTTGGAGAAGTGTCTGTTCATGTCTTCTGCCAATTTTTTGATGTGATTACCTGTTCTGTGTGTGTTGAGTTTGAGGAGTTCTTTATAGATCTTGTTTATCAGCCCTTTGTCTGTAGTGTCATTTGCGAATATCTTCTCCCATTCCGTGGGTTGCCTCTTTGTTTTGTTGACTGTTTCCTTTGCTGTGCAGAAGCTGTTGATCTTGAGGAAGTCCCAAAAGTTCATTTTTGCTTTTGTTTTCTTTGCCTTTGGAGACATATCTTGAAAGAAGTTGCTGTGGCTGATGTCGAAGAGGTTACTATGTTCTCCTCTAGGATTTTGATAGATTCCTCCCTCACCTTGAGGTCTTTTATCCATTTTGAGTTTATCTTTGTGTACGGTGTAAGAGAATGGTTGGGTTTCATTCTTCTACACACAGCTGCCCAATTTTCCCAACCCCACTTATTGAAGAGACTGTCTTTTTTCCACTTGATATTTTTTCCTGCTTTGTCAAAGATTATTTGACCATAAAGTTGAGGGTCCAAATCTGGGCTCTCTACTCTGTTCTGCTGGTCTATGTGTCTGTTTTTGTCCCAGGACCATGCTGTCTTGGTGATCACAGCTTTGTAGTAAAGCTTGAAATCAGGCAACGTGATGCTGCCAGTTTTATTTTTGTTTTTCAACATTTCCTTAGCAATTCGGGGTCTCTTCTGATTCCATACAAATTTTAGGATTATTTGCTCCAGCTCTTTGAAAAATACCGGTGGAATTTTGGTCGGAATGGTATTAAAAGTATAGATTCCTCTAGGCAGTATAGACATTTTAACTGTTTATTCTTCCGATCCATGAGCATGGAATTGTCTTCCATCAATTTCTTCTTCTGTCTTCTTCAATTTCTTTCATGAGTGTTCTGTAGTTCCTCGAGTACAGAGCCTTTACCTCTTTGGTTAGGTTTATTCCCAGGTATCTTATGGTTCTTGGTGCTGTAGTAAATGGAATCGATTCTCTAATTTCCTTTTCTATATTTTCATTGTTCGTGTATAGGAAAGCAACTGATTTCTGTACATTGATTTTGTATCCTGCCACATTACTGAATTGCTGTATGAGTTCTAGTAGTTTGGGGTGGAGTATTTTGGGTTTTCCATATAAAGTATCATATCATTTGTGAAGAGAGAGTTTGACTTATTCATTGCCAATTTGAATAAACTTTATTTCTTTTTGTTGTCTGATTGCTGTTGCTAGGATTTCTAGTACTGTGTTGAACAACAGTGGTGAGAGTGGACATCCTTGTTGTGTTCCTGATCTCAAAGGGAAGGCTGTCAGCTTTTCCCCATTGAGGATGATATTCACTATGGGTTTTTCATACATATCTTTCAATAATTGCCCTCAACATGAACGGCCTAAACACTCCCATAAAAAGGCACAGGGTTGCAGCCTGGATAAAACGATAGGACCCATCCATATGTTGTCTACAAGAGACATATTTGGAACCCAAGGATATATCCAGACAGAAAGTGAAGGAATGGAGAAGCATCTTTCATGCCAATGGGTCTCAAAAGAAAGCTGGTATAATGATTCTCATATCAGATAAATTAGATTTTAAACGAAAGACTGTAGTCAGAGATAAAGAAGGACATTACATCATTCTTAAAGGGTCTATCCACCAAGAAGATCTAACAAATGTAAATATTTATACACCCAATACAGGAGCAGCCAACTATGTAAGACAACTGTTAATCAAGGTAAAGAGTCATACTGATATGAATACATTAATAGTAGAGGATCTTAACATGCCACTTTCAGTAATAGATCATCTAAGCAGAAAATCAATAAAGAAACAACAGCATTGAATGACACATTGGGCCAGATGGACCTCATAGATATATATAGAACATTCCACCCTAAAACAACAGAATACTCATTCTTCTCAAGCACACATGGAACTTTCTCCAGAATAGACCACATACTGGGTCACAAATCAGGGCTCAACCGATACCAAAAGATTGAAATTATTCCCTGCATATTCTTAGACCACAATGCTTTGAAACTGGAACTCAACCACAAGAAAAAGTTTGGAAGGAATTCAAACACTTGGAAGCTGAAGATCACCCTGCTTAAGAATGTTTGGATCAACCAGAAAGTCAAAGAACTTAAACAATTCATAGAAACCAATGAGAGTGAAGACACTTCAGTCCAAAACCTATGGGATACAGCAAAGGCAGTCCTAAGGGGGAAATACATGGCCATCCAAGCCTCCGTCAAAAAAACTGAAAAATCCAGAATACACCAGTTCTCTTTACACCTTAAAGAACTGGAGAATCAACAATGAATTAAGCCAACCCTATACACGAGAAGGGAAATAATCAAGATTAGAGCAGAGATCAATGAGATAGAAAATAGAGACACAGTAGAACATAGCAATGAAACTAGAAGCTGGTTTTTTGAAAGAATCAATAGGATTGATAAATCATTGGCCAAACTAATGCAAAAGAAAAGAGAGAGAACCCAAATAATAAAATTATGAATGAAAAGGGAGAGATCACAACTAACACCAAAGAAATAGAAGCAATCATCAAAAATTATTATCAACAGTTACATGCCAATAAGTTAAGCAACCTAGACTAAATGGATGCATCCTGGAAACCTATAAACTTCTAAAACTGAATCAGGAAGAAACTGACAACCCAAATAGACCAATATCTAGTAACGAGATTGAAGCAGTGACCAAAAACCTCCCAAAAAACAAGAGCCCAGGACCTGATGGATTCCCTGGAAAATTCTACCAAACATTCAAAGAAGAAATAATACCTATTGTCCTGAAGCTGTTTCAAAAAACAGAAACAGAAGGAAAACTTCCAGTCTCTTTTTATGAAGCCAGAATTACCCTGATCCCCAAACCAGGCAAAGACAACACCAAAAAGGAGAATTTCAGACCAATATCTCTTATATGGATGCCAACATTCTCAACAAGATCCTACTTAATAGGATCCAATAGTACATTAAAAAGATTTTCCACTATGACCAGGTGGGATTTATCCATGGGATGCAAGGGTGGTTCAACATTCACAAATCAATCAATGTGATAGAACAAATCAATAAGAGAAGAGAGAAGAACCACATGGTCCTCTCAATTGATGCAGAAAAAGCATTTGACAAGATACAGCATCCATTTCTGATTAAAACAATTCAAAGTATAGGGATAGAGGGAACATTCCTCAACATCATAAAATCTATCTATGAAAATCCACAGTGAATTTACTCTTTATTGATACTTTTTAGATTTTAGCCATGTTTCCTCTGGTATTACTCAGTGAATCATCCTACAAGAGTTTACATGAACCAAATATCATTGTGCAAAATATAGTAATTACACAAGTTAATCTATAAATCTGAGCTAAGAAGGACAGTGTCTGGGCATATTACAGGATGTCTTTATGTCCGTTGTTTGGGGCAGCAATTTGGCTGCCCTATAATTTACATGTCATTTTCATTTTTCTCAAGCCCCAGGGATGTGGCATGATTTCATTTTTGGGAATTGACACTTTATTACTTCCTCCTGGTCTTTCTGCCATGATTGGCCATGAAATGGAACTTTTTTTTTTCTCAATAATCTCTCCCTTGATGGCTCAATAAATAAGTTGAGAAACCTAGTTCTTAAAACCTGATTGTCTTTCTTATGTGTTTTTGGAAGTTTTCTTGGTTTTCATCCAGGAATCATCCAATGAAATGTTCAGTGCCCTTGAAATCTTTTTCTTATCTTTTCTCTGGATAGAGATCTCCCAGTTGGCCTCTGAGGACCCAGGAGTGAAAATAAAACTTCCTCATTGGGTTTCCCTCCACATTTTTTCCTGATGCTTCATACAGGCCTACATGTTGTAGAAGTCACCTCCTTCACTCCTAGAAAACATCTCTCTCACTCCAAGCTTGGAAGCTTGGCCCTCAAATATGGTTCAGTTCTCTTTCTTATTCTGTGTTTGTTTTCTTTCTAATTTTTTGATTTTTTTATTGGGGGTAATTGACATACCATTGTATTAGCCTCAGATGTACAACACATTGATTTGATACTTGTATGTATTACAAAATGATGACTACAATAAGTCCAGTTAACATTGATCACTGTGTACAACTACAAATATCTTTATGTGTGAGAACCTATAAGATCAATTCTCCTACCTACTTTGAATATGCAATACAGTATTTTTTTTTTAAGATTTTATTTATTTGGCAGACAGATCACAAGTAGGCAGAGAGGCAGGCAGAGGGAAGGGGGGGAAGCAAGCTCCCTGCTGAGCAGAGAGCCCGATATGGGGCTTGATCCCAGGACCCTGAGATCATGACCTGAGCCGAAAGCAGAGGCTTTATTTAGCCCACTAAGCCACCCAGGCACCCTGCAATACAGTATTACTAACTATAGTCACCAGGCTGTGCATTACATCCCAAGACATTCATTTTATAACTGGAAATTTGTACCTTCTGATTCCCCTTCACCCATTTTGCACACCCCTCACTCCCCACCTCAAGCAACCACCAATCTGTTATCTATATCCATGAGCTTAGTTTTCGTTTGTTTTTTTCTACCTGTAAATGAGATCATGCAGTATTTATCTTTTTCTGACTTATTTCACTTAACATAATGCCTTCGAAGGTCCATTAATGGCAAGATTTCATTCTTTTTTATGGCCGAATATTTTTTATCCTGTTTAAAAAAAAAAAAAGTGTATTTCCTAGGGAGAAACAAATTGATTCTCAACCAGGGGAGGTACTACCTAACTTCTGGGAATATTTAAAAGGTATCAAAGCAATTTCATTGTCACAGTAACTAACAGTTGTTATTAGTATTTCAGAGGTGAAAGCCAGGATGAAACCTCCAGCAATGCAGTGCATAGTTCTACAGACCAAAGAATGGTCCAGCCCCAGATGCCAACAGTGCCCTTGCTGAGAAGCACCGAGGACATAGCTATTTCTGTTTTTGAGTAATGAATTGATTCTTTCTGCATTTGGATTGATATCTGACTCTAATTCCACTCAAGGTTGTATAAGGGATATGGGTTTAATACGTTACAAAACTATCTGAAAATATTTGTGTCTTTTTTTTTTCATTTTATTTATGGTATACTTTGATTAACAGCTATTCTTAATATTAATTTAGTTGATTTTATCAATTACTTTTCCTTAATTATTTTAAGAAACTCTTCTTTCTCCAAAGGTGCTAATAAAATTGCCCTCTATTTATTGTTAAAGGATTTAGAACTTAGCCTTTTGCAGTTAAGTCTTTAATAAAATGAGAATTGATAACCAATTACCCAGGTATCCTTTATTTTATTATTTTATTTTAAAAATTTCTTAATTTTGAGAGAGAGAGAGAGAGAGAGAGCAGGTACAGATGTGGGGAGAGAGAGGAAGAGAAGCAGACTCCCTGCTGAGCATGGGGGGGGGGTGCGGCGCTCCATCCCAGGACACTGAGATCATGACCTGAGTCGAGATCACGACCTGAGCCAAGATCAAGAGTCTGATGCCCAACCGACTGAGCCACCCAAGTGCCCCAGAACTGACATATTTGCAAAACTGACTCTTCCTCTCCATGAATATGGTATATGTCTCTATCCTGGATACTTCTTATACACCTCTGTGAGTACTCTCATTCTAGATATAGGTGCAGTGATCAATTCCAGGAAAACTTCAACTAGCTTCACATATGTGCAATCTGAGAGTGCATCACCCTTTCCTAATCTCATGTCAAGTCTTTTGCTTACTAGGCAGGGTCTTTTTTTATTCTAAGATGTCTGTGGGAAAACACTCAGGACATACATGTCACATCCTGGAAGACAGGATAGTGTATACCCTGTTTGGCAACCTTGATCACTGGAGAATGGAAATCAATAGATAAATGAAATTGCATTCATTCACAAAGGAGGAAAGTCCTGAGACAAATTTTCATAAAATTTTTCAGATGATTCCATGACAGCAAATATCTAGTTGCCTGTAGCAACAGCCAATTCAGTAATGTATTCTTGAATTGACTCTCTCTCCTTCCCTGTTTAACTTTCTTTATCCTTCATTCCTTCCTGTAAGATCAGACTCTTAATAAATAACTTTCACAAAAGGTGTTTTCTCAGGTTTCTCCCTTTAGGGGGTGGAGATACCCAGACTAAATCAAGACTTTTTAAAATTATGTTTTCTTCATTGATTTTTAATACAGATTAATAACATTCTGCATACATCTCATATCTTTTGTTAGGTGTTTTTCTTAGGTTTGGAATATTTTTCTTGTTATTGCAGATAGTATCTTTTTTCAAAATGTTTTCTATCAATCCAAATGTATAAATTATGCATATTGATCTTATATCCAGTCTCTTTGTTAAACTCTCCCATTTAATTAAATCTATTTCATGTCTTTTGGGGATTTTCATGCAAATATATTTTCTGTAAATAATGACTTTTCTTTATGCCTTTGCATTTTATCTGCCTTTGTTATAGCTTTTATTTCTTTGTCTTACTTCTCTAACTTTAGTATTAAATAGGTGTGGTGAAATTAGGCATCTATCTGTATCTGATTCCTAAATTCAAAAGTATGCTTCTAACATTTTTCCTATCAAAAAATAATGTTTTCTGAAGGATTTTGATAGATACTGTTTCAGGTTGATAATGTGCACTTCTGTTTGCATCTTGAATTTTTTTAAAATCATGATTTAATATTAACTTATATCTAATGCTTTTTCTGTTTCTATTAACATGTTTTTAATTTGTTTAACAAGTTAATGATGTTTACATATTTAGTACTTTTAAAAGACCCTTGCATTTCTATTTGGTCATGGTGTTTTACTATTTTTATATATAACCGGGTTTGATTTGCTATGATTTTGTATAGGCTAATTGTTTCTACATTGATGAAAGAAATTGGCTTATAATTTCCTTTCTTTTTCTCTTACAGTTACTGTGTTTTGTTGTCAGAGCTATATTGACTTCACAGAATGAATTGGTTAGTAATTCATTCCTTGGTATAATTTGACAGATATGGTACAAAACTGAAAATACTGTGAAGACTTTGTAGATTTTGACTGTTAAAAGCATTTGGGCTCAGAACTGTTAAAGTTTTTTTTTGTTTGTTTGTTTGTTTTTGCCAGTGATTCCATTTCTTTAACTGTTAGGGAAATCTATGAGTATTGCAGGTCTCCCTTAGTTTTAAGAAAAATTCTTAGAAATTTGTCAATTTCATCAAAGTTCTCAAAAATTTTGGCATGATTATTTTCATATTCTCTTGGAACTTTTGCTATGTCCCATTTTTGTTTCAAATATTTTTTTGTGTCTTCTCACCTTTTCCTTATAATTGCTTTGGAAGTTTGTTCGTTTTGGAAAAGACCAACTTTGGCTTTGTTGATGTTCTTTCTTTTATTTTTTTAAGATTTTATTTTTAAGTAATTTCTATACCCAACCTGCAGGTCGAACTCACAACCCCAAGATCAAGAGTTGCATGCTCTACTGACTGAGCTGGTCAGGTGTCCAATATTTTATCTTTTAATAATTTCATTAATTTGTTCTTTTCTAATTCTGAACTCTTTCCAATATTTGTTAATTTGGGCATGTAGCTCATGACTTTTTACCTTTTATTCTTTTTAAAATATAAGCTATTGTTATTTTTCAAAGTACCACTTCTGCTGTATTCCACAACACATTTCTATTCTGAGCATTTAAAAAATGTTTATTCTGATTTCACCTTTGAGAAATGAGTTACTCAATAGTGTGTTTTAAATTTACAATCAGGTTATCTTCCTATATCTTTTGTTAGTGACATCTAATTAATTTGCATTGTCTAGAGAGAATGAGATCATAATATGAACCAAATTTTAAAAAAATTTTTGAGATATTTTTGGTCAATAATGCAGTTAATTTCACATTGTGCATGAGAAAAATACATGTTTCCCAATTTGGGGATGTAGGCTTGGTTAACTGTGTTATGCAGTCTTTTATATCTTAATTTCTTTTTTCTTGACCCATCAATAATTGAAAGAAGTACGTTGAAATCTTCCATTTGATGATAGTATTATCCATTTCATCCCACAGTTTTATTAAATTTCACTTTATAGATTTTGAGGCTGTATTATTAGATGCATATAAATTTATGATTATGATTCTAGGTGAATCTTTTCTATCCCTAATGATTGCTTTTTATCTTAATTTATATTTTTCCAATAATAATTTTAGGCTTCCATGTAGTTCAGAATTTATATGGTGCAACTTTTTCTGTATTTTTTAAGATTTATTTATTTTTTGAGGAAGAGAGTGAATGAGCAGGAGGGAGAGAGAATCTCAAGCCGACTCCACACTGAGTGAGGAGCCCCACAGGGGCTCTACCTCAGGACCTCAAGATCACAACCTGAGCAAAACCAAGAGTCAGGTGCTGAATCGACTCCACCACCCATGTATCTCATGTGGTAAAACTTTTTCTTCTAGTATTTATAAACTTTACATGTTATTGGGTTTTAGGTATGTTTATTCCAGCAATCTGGCAATCTCTTAACTGCTGTGTTAAATTTATTTACATTCATTTTCAATATATGTGCTGCTGAGGAGGGCACTACATTCATTTTCACGACTGACGTTTTAAAGTTGCTTTACACTGTTTTTAGGATTTCTGAATATCTTCTTCTCTATTTCTTGTTTGTTAAATCAGTTAACGGAATTAAATACTTTATTTCTATTATTTCATAATTACCTCTGAAGTATTGCCATGCATAATAAAATAATCCCCTTCTTAGATAGAACTAGGATCTTAGAACAATTTACCTCAGATTACCCATTGCGACTTTTGTTCTATTTTGTCAAAATTTTAATTCTATCTCTTTTCAAAACTTCATAAATTCATAATTTTTTAAAAAGATTTTTATTTATTTATTTATTTGAGAGAGAGAGAGAGAGACAGTGAGAGACAGCATGAGTGAGGAGAAGGTCAGAGAGAGAAGCAGACTCCCCGTGGAGCTGGGAGCCCGATGTGGGAACTCGATCCTGGGACTCTGGGATCATGACCTGAGCTGAAGGCAGTCGCCCAACCAACTGAGCCACGCAGGTGCCCCTCTTAACATTATTTTATAGAGACATTATCTATTTATATTTATTCGTGTATCTCCTTATTTTTTGCTTTCCATTACTTCTTTGATCTAAGACCAGTCTTTGGAGTAATTTTTCTTTCTCTTCAACTATGTCTCTCTCTTCTTTCTTTTTCAGTGTAGATCTGTTTGTGGTTTAAAAAAAACTTCATTTTTTAAAATCTAAAAATGTTTCCATTTCACCCATGTTACTTAAAAAAAATCTATTGATGCATAATTCCTATGTATGTAGGTGTATAAATCATATATACAGCTAAGTAAAATTTGCATATAGATATATATTATAATGTCTATATAAATATATTAACATTTTGCATTTACGCACACACACACTCACACACACACATTTTTAACCACCTTGCAAATCAAGATATAGAATATTTCCAGCAACCTAGCAGGTTCCTTCTTCCTGTTTCCATTTGGTATACTCCAAAAGTACTGTTTTGACATCCATCACTATAAATTATTTTTAAAACTTCACATTAAGAGAATCTTACAATATATACTCTTTTTAAAGTATGGCTTATTTGATTCATCATTTTATCTATGAGATTCATTCCTATTGTTCCACATAGCTATAACTCACTCTTTTTCATTGTTGTACAGTAATGCATTATATGCATATGTCAGACCTTACTCATTCTATTGTTGGTTGGTATTTGAGCTGTTTGAACTTTTTTGGCTATTATGAATAAAGCTGCTGAAAACCTTTTCTATATACCTTTAAGAAGTCATAAGCCCTCATTTATTTTTGCATATTTATTTAGGAATGGAATTGATCATCAATAGGAGAATTGCTGGTTAATAATAATATATAACAGGAATTAATAGGAATGGAATTGCTGGTTAATATATTTAAATACATATAAATATTATGTATTTGTTTACTTTTAGTAGATATTGCCACAGGGTGTCCTAAAATGGTTATACTAATTCATATCATAGAAGCAATAATAAGAGTTTAAGTTGCCTTCGTATTCTTGTCAACACTTGGCACTGTTTATCTTTTTAATATGCCATTCTGATATGGATGTGGTAAAATCCCTGTGTCATTTCTGATTTGCATTCTCCTAATGGCTAAAGATTGATGAACATCTTTTGTATTCTCCATGGTCATTTGGGAATTCTCTTTTGTGAACTGTACGCTCACATCTTTTGCTCACTTTTCCTTGTTTTCTTATTACTAACTTATAAGTTCTTTGTATATCACACTTGTTCTTTTTCTTTCTTTTTTTAAAGATTTATTCATTTCAGAGAGAGACTGAGAGAGCAGGTGTGTCAGCAGGGGGAGGTGCAGAGGGAAAGCGGAAAAAGAGAATCCTAAGTAGACCCACTGCTGAGCACGTAGCCCACAACAGGCCTTGATCTCAAGACCCTGGGATCATGATCCGAGCTGAAATCAAAAGCTGGGTGTTTAACAGACTAAGCTACCCAGGGGCCCCTTGCCTTTATTCTCAAAAAGTAATTTTGTTAGGTACACAATTTTCACTTTTTGTACTTGATGGTCCATAGTCTCTAGATGCTGTTTTCTTTTTTATTTACCTTGGTAGGCAAACACTGTGTTTTACGAATTGTAGATTTCCCTGATGTTCATCTTTCATATGGTTCTCTTCCATTCTCTAGTTCTTCATTCAACCCATCCAGTTAGATACAGACCTCATTCCATTGTTCCTATGTCTTAACCTCTTTTTATATCTTTCATTTCTGTGACTCCCTTGTTTGCATTCTTCTTATTCATAAGCTTTCTTCACCCCAGTCCACTGATCTCAATTCATCTATATTTGCTCTTTAAGCTATCAACTGAACTGTTAATTTGACTTTTTTAAACATTTCTGAAATTCCTTTTGGAGCTCTTTTCCAGTGTGCTTAGTAATTTTGGTCTTACTCAGTCTTGTAATTCAAAACAATTAAAAAAAATTCTATCTCTAATAGCTCCAAACCTAAAGACTTTAAAGATCTAAACTGGCTGTTTCTGCTGACTTCAAGACACCCCCCCCCCCCACCATGTGTGTATGTTGATCTTTCATTGTAAATTTACGTTGTTGATTTTAATCCAGCATAACCTGGGAGTTAAGAGAATGTAACTGAGAGCTGAACTTCTTGTAAGAAATAGGGAGAAGCTTGTTACAATTACAGAGCAAGCTCTTTTGCAAGGTCTGAAACTTACCAACAGGTTATGTAACTTCTTTGGGTGCCTTTTAGAAAACAGCCCACGTGCCAGATGCATTATCTCAAGTTTCTCCAGGGAGGATTTGCATTTGCTCTTGCTAATATTCAGTGGGCACTATACATTCTGACTTTTCTAGAAAACACATTCCAAAAATGTGTAAGATACACGTTTCTCTCTCTCTTTTTTCCTCAGTCAAGTATTAACTAGACCCCGCCAGCTTCCATCATTTCTTCGGTCTATGGTTCAGCTTTCTTACCTTGCGGCCATGCCAGGCTGAAGCTCAGCCTTCTGGCCACAGAGATGAACCTGGCTGTTCCCAGCAGATCACCACTGCTCCTCTCTTCGTCCACACTGGTAGTTGCCCTTTGCTTTGAAGGGCTTGGGGAAACTTTTGGAGACTTCTCTTACTTCTTGTGAGCTCAGCAATTAATTACTCTTCATGCAGAATTCTTCTTGCTGCCAGAAAACAGAAATCATCTTTTTTCCAGGCAGATTGTAAAGAGGCCATTTTCACAGTGTTCCACTGTTTTGAACATCACTCTTGGAACCCTCTGGACCACCTTGGTGGTGACACTGGTGGTGTTGACGGTGAAGGAGATGAATATGATTGGAGTGGGAACAGAGAGACAAGGCTCCAGGCCCTTTATCCCAGCTTTATGTAACATTTTCATGTGGTCTGCATATGGGATTTTAACGACAGAAGGGTTCCAAATCTTTAACGTTTATCCAAATCAAATGAATGACTCCATTATTCCCAGTGGAGTTTATCCATTCTGCTCAGCCCTAAAAGATTTTGTGATGATTTAATGTCCTTTTAGAAGTACGGGTTTTTAACAAAATAGTGTAAACAGACAGAAGCAAGAAAAGAAAAATCCAGCAAGGGAAGAAAGAAGTCACTCCCTCAAAAGAGGAAAGAATGGACAGAGAATTGATTGGAGGGGATAGAGGGTTTTAGGTGAAAGACTGTGCTATTTTAAGAGACAACAGTAACAATAATAACTTCAAACATCTCATAAACTGTGGTGCTTCTCTGTTTAATTTTGATTCATAGGAAACTATTCATGCCATCAGATTCATTTACTCATGATTTCACAAATATATATTAAGAATTGCAGTTTGTTCAAACATAAGTCTTCTTGGAGATCTGCCTACAGGTAAATTGTTTTGCCTGATTTTCATTCAATCCATTTTTATGAGTCTGTACCCAATCAAAACATATACCGGAAAAACAATTATATTAAAGATTTGTATCAAAATAGCACCCTGTCTCTGAGAGCTAAGCTTGCTCTAAGACATGTGGAGAACTTGCTACAATTATAGCACAAGCTCTTTTGCAAGATCTGAAACTTACTAACATATAAGGTTACTTTTTTTTTTTTTTTTGATGTGTTTAGGAAAACAGCATGTTTACTGGCTGCCAGATGTATTATCTAAAGTGTCTCGTCCAGGTGTATTTAACCCTCACAACAACTGAGTAATTTTTGTACACTTCATTTTAAAAATATGGGGCTGAAAGAAGTTCCACAGCTTGATTCAAATCTTACAGATTGTAAGTGGTGAAACTAAGTTTGAAGCTCATGTCTGTCCGGTACCAAAGCTGGTGTGTACGTATATGTATATGTGTATAAATATTTATGTGTACATATGTGAGTGGGTACACATACATCTTATTCTGGAAAACCTATTCTCAAAATATAGAGGATGAATGTTTCTTGGTTTTTCTTAAATACAGTGTCTTTTTTTTATTTGGTTATTATCACCCATAAATGTAGTTGTCACAGTGGTCATGATTCAAATTTCACAGTTAAATAGGATTCCTCTGCATCTTATTTTATAAAGATTTCTGCTATCCTAATATTTTTTGCGCATAGAAATCTTATGAGATTAGTTAACCTTGCTCTCTAAATAAAGAAAGCAGAATACAATAGTTTGTGTGAAGTCACAATAGAGACCAGGTTGAAATGACAATCTCCAAGGTCTTAATCACAGTAACACCCTTGGGAAACTTCAGGGCTCTCTTTTCTTCTCACTGCAAGTATTTTACATTAAATTGTCAAAGCGAACCCACTTCTGAAATTATTTATGTAAGGTAAACCTAGCCTTTTAGATAGAAGAGTGGGATCTCTAATTCTTTTTTGGTGCTATCCTTAACAGCTCCAAAAAACCTTCTTAAAAGTGCATACCATAAATACTTTTGGAGTACTTGCCCTTTTTTAGGACTGTCAAATATATTTTATTAACTGACTCGAGGAGCATATGGATAAACTCTGCATAATAGCCAAAGAAGCATAGTAAATTGTTCTGAAAAGTAGAACGAAACCTTGCTATTTTTGCGTATCATTTTTCTTTGTCCTGTGTTTTTCAGTTTTCTAATCTATTAAATGAGCGAAGTGCATTGTAATTTTGGTGAAGTCAACACTAGGATACATAAAAAATGCCTTCTTATAATGGTTCATGTTGATAGTTTTAGGTGCTCAAGGAAAGTGACAAAGAGCCTTCTGGTTATGTCATAAAACTAAAACAGTCTCTATTTATAATTATGATTATAAATTAAATTCTTAAATATTTAAATATAGAACATAAATTTACAAAAACTAAAATTAAAATAATTGTAAATTTAAAAAAACCATAATGATCATGTATTTTATAAACAAGTAGGAAGAATGCAAGAAGAAAGTAGGGCGAGTGAGGAAGTTACTTGCCCCGGAGACAGGACACCAATGCCTTGGGTAAATTAATTAAGCCATTTGGCACTTTTTAAATCTTTTCAGAACAACAAGGAGATCGTACCCCAATAATTGGAACTTTTATGCTGATGGTTTCAGCTGGCAAACCATTTATACCGATGCTAAAGGTAAAAATCCAATAGCAGTAGACTACAGGAATGTGTGTGTGTGTGTGTGTGTGTGTGTGTGTTTGTGTGTGTGAAATGTGTGTATGTGTTGAGGAGCTATAGAGTCTGAGTCCTTCTTGCCAGTGAAACCTCTGCAGAATTCCTTGTACTTTCAGGACTATAATTTGAAAATCATTATCTAGAGAATTTCTAAAATCCAGCTCTGTCTATTGTTTTATGAATTCTTCTTAGCC